>NC_133370.1:27473949-27561455 GCF_049309525.1 Garra rufa | reverse complement strand
AAGCCCTTTCCACCAATGAATAAAAAATTAATTAAAAAATGTTATTGCAACCTTTTTCTTACTCGCAATTCTGACTTTTTTCTCAGAACTGTGAGATATAAACTCAAAACTGTGAGAAATAAAGTCACATTTTTGACAGGTTTTTTTCCCAGAATTGTGGGATATGAACAATTGTGAGAAATAAAGTCAGAATTGTGATATATAAAGTCACAATTCTGACTTTTTTCCTCAGAATTGCATGATATAAACTCACAACTGTGAAAAATAAAGTCAGAAGTACAGAATATAGTCACAATTTTGACTTTTTTTCTTAGAATTACGTGATATAAACTCACAATTGTGAGAAATAAAGTCAGAATTACAGAATATAAAGTCACAATTTTGACTTTTTTCTCAGAATTACGTAATATAAACTGACAATTGTGAGAAATAAAGTCAGAATTATGGAATATAAAGTCACAATTCTGACTTTTTTCCTAAGAAATGCATGATATAAACTCACAACTGTGAGAAATAAAGTCAGAATTGCAAAATATAAAGTACAATTTTGATTTTTTTTCTCAGAATTACGTGATATAAACTCACGTTTGTAAGAAATAAAGTCAGAACTGCAAGATAAATAGTCACAATTCAGATTTTTTTCTCCGAACTGCTTGATATAAACTCATGATTGTGAGAAATAAAGACAGAATTGCGATATTATAAATTGAGATTTATATCTCACAATTCTGAAAAAAAAAAAAGTCAGAATTGTGAGATATAAACTTACAATTGTTAATAAAGTTAACAAAGAGTAATTAAAGTCCAATTTTGAGGGAATTTTTTTTATTTATTATATTAAAGTCACAATTGCGAGATATAAACTTGCAATTCTGAGAAAAAAAGTCAGAATTGTGAGTTTATATCTCGTAATGCTGATTTTATTTCTCAGAATTGCAAGTTTATTTCTTATAATTGCTAGTTTGTCCCACAATTCTGACTTTATAACTTGCAATTTTTGAATTTATATCTCACAGTTCTGAGAAAAAAAGTAAGAATTACAAAATTTAAACTCACAATTGCAAGAAAAAAGTAAAAAATAATAATAATTAAGTGGCAGAAATGGGCTTCCACAGCTTTCTCACTTCTATTGTTAGTTGATGAAAAATTCTACATCAGTTCAATATGATCTGATAAAACTACAATGATTTTGTGCAACTCATGTAAATGTAGCCTAATACAAGTGCTTGACAGGATCTTTGCATACATCATAGATTTCTATTCTGGTTTTAGGGTGGTTCTGGTTCTGTTTTGTTTTGTTTTTTTGTTTTTTTTGACATTTCAAACTATATTACAGATATATTTTGACTTTAGTTACTAGTTTTCTTTTTACTTACCGCATATGAAAGGTTCAAAAAAGAAATACATTTTAATGGTAAAAAAAGAAACGTTTTTTTTTTTTTTAACACAAATTTGACATTATCTCACAGAATCTCACAGACCTGTATTATTATTGTAGGCTATAATATTGTATTGTCGAACTTATGTTTAGAAATAATGATACTGGCTTAATCAAAGACCACCGTATCTTCAGAAGTCTTGACATATGTGACCCTGGACCACAAAACCAGTCTTAAGTCGCTGGGGTATATTTGTAGCAATAGCCCAAAATAAATTGTATGGGTCAAATTATTAATTTTTCTTTAATGTCAAAAATCATTAGGAAATTAAGTAAAGATCATGTTCCATGAAGATTTTTTGTAAAATTCCTACTATAAATATATCAAAATGTAATTTTTGATTAGTAATATGCATTGTTAAGAACTTAATTTGGACAACTTTAAAGGTGATTTTCTCAGTATTTTGATTTTTTTGCACCCTCAGATTCCAGATATTCAAACAGATGTATCTCGGCCAAATATTGTCCTATCATAACAAACCATACATCAATAGAAAGCTTATTTATTGAGCTTTCATGTGATGTATATATCTCAGTTTTGCAAAATTTAACCTTATGACTGGTTTTGTGGTCCAGGGTCACATATGTGATTTGTACAATTGCACGTTCAGCTGGTCCTGGGTCTGCTGTATAAAAGTTCCCTCTCATCATCCCGGAACCGGAAACAGGTTTGTTGTATCTGTAAATCTATCATTTATTAACACAAAGCAATTTTTTTTTGTCTATTCGCATTTTTTAAAACGATACCAATATATAACTTAAAATAAAACCTGATCAATTGAAAATATGCGTTTTATTATATGTATATAAAAGCCGTCGAGACCACGTGACTTCCTTTCCGAACTAAGCTGAAATCATGGATGCCAGCCGCGTGCAGCCCATCAAGCTCGCCAGAGTAAGAAAAACAGAATTAAACGAATATTTCCGTCTTGTACAATATAATACGTGTAAGATTAAGTATATATGATTTCAAGTCATAATCGTCTTTAACAATCTTAAAATCCCCAAACAGCATGCTTAAAAATATAGCGGTGTGTGTTGTTAGGCCTGCAGTTAGCATTAGCGTGTTGCTATATAGCGGATGCGGTTTTGATAGCGAAAAGCGTATAACGTTATTTTCACTACATATTACGTTTAATAAAATCAGCTATGTTGTTAATGTTAATCGTGTATTTTTTTTTTTTTTGTTACAGGTTACAAAAGTTCTTGGAAGAACCGGCTCCCAGGGACAGTGTACCCAGGTGAGTTCAGTCTGAACTCCTCATGCTCCGTGTCATATGCAACATGTTCAGGTTTTTGCGAATTATTCTCTTATATAAGAATGTCTTAAGAAATCTAGCGTTTTTGTTTATGTCCTGGATTTCAATTACGTTGTGTTTCCCTTGTATTTTGCTGTAAACCAGTATTCTAGCTTGTAACCACAGCTACTTCACATGGAGTCTATACATTTAGTAAATATTTTAAATGTCTATGCTTAGTTTGACACGTTTTGCGAAAATGGACGTTTTGTAGCTCTTTTCCTTCTCTTATAATATTGATTGAAATTTCTATATTATGCATATTGTAGTTGGAAATAGAAAATGTAAATTGTTGCTGTCAGATTTGGTATGCAGGTGAATTCATTTTAAAGTGTTAATTTGATTTTTCGTAAGACTTAACATGTACTTTTATAGGTGCGCGTTGAGTTCATGGATGACAGCAACCGATCCATCATCAGGAACGTGAAGGGCCCAGTAAGAGAAGGCGATGTCCTGACACTTCTGGAGTCTGAAAGAGAGGCCAGGAGGCTTCGCTAGGTCAGTAAACATCAGTCACTATTGCAAATGTATTGATCACCTTAGATTGTCACGTTTTAGAAGAGAAGTGTAATGCTTAAAAATTCTGTGATGCGTTGGTGAATGTAAAAAAAAAAAAGTCTTATGCATAAGAAGTGAATGTCAAGTTTAAATACTTGACTAAAAAGTGTCCCTCCCAGTGTTCAGAATATTTTAAGACATAATAAATTGCAACAGTGACTTGAAGACTCTTTTTGTGGTCAGTATTGTGGATGGATGTGCATATGCTTGATGTAGTTTATAACTATTTGTCTGTTTCTCCCAGCAGTGCACATGTGAAGATCTGCAGTGGCCAAACAGTACTCATGGAGAGCAACAACATCAGCTCTACAGTTGGCAGAAGAATGCCATCTGTTCGCAGTTTGAAATAAAGTGTCTTTGTGAATAAGTTAGTCTCCTCTTGTATTTGTTTCTAAAGAAAAATGTTTGATTTTTACCTGTTCAAAAGTTTGGGATCAGTTTTAAAGAAGTTTCTTAGTATTTGATCAAAAATGCAGACAAATTTAATATTGTGAAATGATGTAAAATGTTTTTGTATTTAAATATACATTAGAATCTAATTTATTCCTGTGATCAAAGCTGAATTTTCAGCATCCTTACTGCAGTCTTCAGTGTCACATGATTCTTCAGAAATCATTCTAATATGCTGATTTATTATATTTTTTTGGAACCTGTGATACTTTTTTCAGGATTCTTTGATGAATAAAAAACACTTATTTAAAATATTAGTCTTTTCTAACAATATACACTACCAAAAGTTTGGAGTCGGTATGTTTTTTTTTTTTAAGAAATTAATACTTTGATTTAGCAAGGATGTATTAAATTGATTAAAAGTAATAGACTTATTGTTAGGAGAAGAATTATATCAATAATAAATGCTGTTCTTAACTTTTTATTCATCAAAGAATCCTGAAAAAAGTATCACAGGTTCCAAAAAAATATTAAGCAGCACAACTGTTGCCAACATTGATAATAAATCGGCATATTAGTATGATTTCTGAAGAATCATGTGACACTGAAGATGGGAGATGAAAATGATAAATGGCTGATGAAAATTCAGCTTTGCATCACAGTATAAATTATATTTTAAAGCATATTAAAGTACTAACTTAAAAATAATTCAGCCTTGATGAGCATAAGAGACTTATTTAAAAAAAAACATTACAATATATATATACACACACACACACACACACACACACACAGTAGTCAAAATTTGAAGTGGAGTTTATCAAGGTTTTCCTAAGAACGGGTATTGTTTTGGTTTTAGGACTTTGAAAGGTTTTGATCCACTTCAAATGTTGACTACTATATATAATATACAATCTGAATACCAGCTACATTTCAAATGTTTTGGGCTTCAAACTAACCCTATAATTAAACATTATTCAAAAGATATAGTGACAACAGTCTAAAAATAGTTGGTTTTCTGAGAAAGCTTGTATAGGATAGGTGTTTTTTGGTTTTAAGCAGTCACAATGACTTTTTACAAATCCTAATTCAAAATATGTGATAGGTAGTTATGGTCATAGTTGTTCAATTGCTTAAAACGCAACTGCCCTATATTCAAGTGAGGACATAGTGCTCGTTTTCCCAAGAAATATGAGCTGAGAGTAAAGAATTTATGATAACTTTTTTTTTAACAAATGTCCTTGTTAAAATAAAAGCGTGGTTTGTTTAAATGTAGATGTATGACGTTTTAGGAATTTGGTCGACGTTTCTGTTGATACTGAAGTGTTTGAGTCGCTGTTCATTGTATGTCCAGAAGAGGGCTGTATTGGCTGTAAGTATGGCCTGTCACATAGATACATCAGGCTAATGTTAAGCAGTAACCAACCAGTGGAAGCGAGCTGTCATACTGTGTGATCCTGCTATAAGCACTGAACACATTTGCAGATGTTTAGGTCAGAGGCTCATGGTTTATTTTGATTACAGTTTTGCTTCACCCCCTGGTATCTTAAAAAATTAAACTCGGGTGTGGGTCTCTTGAGCATCTGTCTTCACCTTTTACCTTGAATGCTGCAACATATTTTAATATAAATCCTAACAGCTCAAATACTATAGTTCATTTACGCAACAGATTAGCTTATTTCAAATATCACTTTGCTTGGGTCAACATCTTTGTTAATATTAAAATGACTTGGAACGTGCTTTGTATGGACTTTTTTTCATACTTTGATCTTTGAATTACAAGTATTGGGTTTATCCATGACATGTACAAACTAAGGGTGAATCAAATACAAGCCTCTGCTAATATTTGCAATAGCTGTTTAAGCTAGACCAAACATTTAAGTCACTATGGCCTGGTTTCACAGACAGGGCTTAGACTAAGCCAGGATTAGGCCATAGTTCAATTAGGACATTTAAGTAATTTTTATAAACATGCTTAGAAAAAAACATTACTGGTGTGCATCTTGAGACAAAACAAAGGCACTGATATATTTTAAAATCAATCAGTGCAATTTTATTTCAGTTGAAACAGCTCAGACTTACATTTTAGTCTAGGACTAGGCTTAAGCCTTGTCTGTGAAACACAGTGTAATACAGTGCACTTATTGTGTACATAACGTTAAGGTCAAAAGTTTACATACCCCTTGCAGAATCTGCTAAATGTTAATTATTTGACCAAAATAAAAGGGATCATACAAAATGCATGTTATTTTTTATTTAGCACTGACCTGGATATTTCACATGAAAAACTTTATGTATAGTCCACAAGAGAATAGTTGAATTTATAAAAATGACCCTTTTCAAAAGTTTACATACACTTGATTCTTAATACCGTGTCGTTACCTGAATGATAGTTGATTATGAGTCCCTTGTTTGTCCTGAACAGTCAAACTGCCCGCTGTTCTTCAGAAAAAAAAATTCAGTTCCCACAGATTCTTTGGTTTTTCAGCATTTTTGTGTATTTGAACCATTTCCAACAATGACTGTATGATTTTGAGATCCATCTTTTCACACTGAGGACAACTGAGGGACTCATATGCAACTATTACAGAAGGTTCAAACACTCACTGATGCTTCAGAAGGAAAAATAATGCATTACAAGACAGTGGTGTAAACTTTTGAACACAATGAATATGTCAATTTTTCTTATTTTGCCTTAATATCATATTTTTTCATTTAGTACTGCCCTTCAGAAGCTACAGAAGATGTTCACCAGTAGACAAAATAGGTTAAACTGACCCTAATCTTAATGCATTCTGTTTCCTCAGTGTGAAAAGATGGATCTCAAAATCATAGCCATTGTTGGAATAGGTTCAAATACACAAAAATGCTGAAATACCAATGAATTTGTGGGACCTGAAGGAGTTTTCTAAAGAACAGCAAGCAGTTTAACTGTTCAGGACAAACAAGGGACTCATGAACATCAATAAATAACAACAAAAAGCTGTGGATCATTCAGGCAACAACACATTATTAAGAATCAAGTGTATGTAAACTTTTGAACAGTGTCATTTTAATAACTTCAACTATTATTTTCTCTTGTATGTAAATGTAAATGCCTTTTATGTGAATCTTATTCAGGTCAGTACTAAATAAAAAATAACATGCATTTTGCATGATCCCTCCTATTTTGGTAAAATAATTAACATTTTGCAGATTCTGTGTTTTTGAACTGTATGAACTGTACTCCTAATAAACCAAATTCACATCACCCTTACTCAGCTAAACTAGTCTGTGGCCCAATGACTGTTGCCCTAAAGAAGGAAAAGTCAAAAGACATCAAAGTTTGCATTAAACTTCCTCCTACATCTGAAAAGAGGAACTGGATCGAAATTATTTCTTATGAATCTACATATTGACTGTGATCTGACATGAAGGTGTCTTCACAGCAGATACGTGCATGGCATAGCATACATGTTTACCCAGAGACAAGTTCCCCTCATCTTGATGTCCCTGAGGTCTCATCTTTCTCTCAGGGGGAAAAAACAGAGGTGACTGTCGGACAAACACGCCAGGGATCTGCAGTAAACACCCTTGTGATGATTTCAATTATTATTAAAATTATTCAGTGCTTTTATCATACTGACAGATGAAGACCTTTTGTAGAATGTTATTCTTGACTATTAAATAGGCTTATGTAACATTTCAATGATTAGCTTTTAATCCCTTATTTTGTACTACTGTGCTTCTTGTAAATGAACGTACATTGTTAATGTGACAATCAACCCTGACCTGTTACATCATGGACACGTAACCTTTGTTCAATGTAAGTAGGGCAGCTGTGCCTCCACATCCGTTTAATAACATCACTGTGCCACTGGAGCATTGAGTTTCACTTGGGTCAGTGAGCAGAGAGGTTTGACCCTTCTCTGCTTCCTTTGTGCTGACAAGGCTCACATTTTAACGGTGCAGTACTACAGGAAACCGCAGTGATTTACTGCTGCCGGCTCTGTGACTGACCCTTGTTTATGATGTTCATTTTGAGTAGCAAAGGCCCCAAGGACAGTTTTAATCATTTTCACAGAGCACAGAAGGTTACTGCAGGACAAGGAACCTTTGACCCCGGCAAAAGTGCACAAAAATTAAAGTACAAAACAAAAAAAAATTGAGCAATCCCTCAAAATCACAATTTAATTAAAGTACATGGGCCGCAACTATATTACTACAGGGTTTCTGCAGATATGAACAAGTGAAATTTAAGACTTTTTAAGACCTTTTTAATACCACCTTATATGAAATTTAAGACCTAAACCTGTAATGGAAATAGATATTATATTACATGCATATGTGATATTTAATGTGTTTAATGTAAAAAGTAAACAAAATTTCATGGCTGTCATAAATTAAATTTATTACTACGATATACAGTGAACTTTCCATATCAGCAGATACTATTCCACACAAAATATCCCCATAAAAGTACCACTAGAAATATCTGATGTAAAAAAAAAATTCTGAAGCGATTTTTTTTTTTTTTACTTTTGAAATGTATGCGTACCTTTGAAATTTATTTTATGAATTTATCAATAAATTCTAAATGTCTGTTAGCAGTGAGATTACATAATTTACACTGCAAAATTAAAAGTGAGATTAATATGTAAATACATTTATTGATTTATAAATATATATATTAGAAATGTTATATAAATACTGCGATTCTGTCTGAAGACGCAGTAACTTCCACAGAGGGAGAAAAAAATCTACAGTTGTTAGCAACTGGCCTTAGCCAAGCCCTATATTCAGTTTTTCCAAGCCCAGTATCGCTAAACTTGCACTTCTTCATAGCTAAAAAATTAAATCCATTTGACTTCTGCTGTACAATCCGAGAGAGACTCGCGCCAATAACAGAAAGCTGATTGGCTATTGCATGCTGGTCTCATTTGTAGTTTAAATTCAGCAAATTATATTTGGAATAGTGAAATAAAGAACTACAACACCACGGAAACAACAGAAAGAGAATTTAGATGAGCATTAGAGGTAGCGTTACATGGACATCGGAAAAATAAGACCTGTGTAAAATTATTTAAGACCTAGAACAGCGAATTTAAGACTTTTTAAGGCCTAAAATTTTGATTTTTAAATTTTAGACTTTTTTAGACCCCGCGGAAACCCTGTACTATGTCACACAGTTAATTGCAATTTTATTATATATTATATTAATTAGATAATATACAGTCAAACCAAAATTTATTCAGACACATTTCTCACATTATCACAGTTTTTTGGCTATAGTTGAGAAAATGGTAATAAAATATGTCAGAACAAATTCATCTTCATAATGTCAGATAACTTTGATAGAAAGGTATGTAACAAAACATGGTCAGGTCAAAAGTGTCAAATTTTTGGTCCCAAAGTTTTAGCAATTTTACTGTTAGTCCACTGTATGAAGAATTTTTGGGTTTATGTCACAGTTTACTTTTGCTATCCTCATTTACATAAATGAACTATAGTGTCCTGCATCCACTAGAAAATATCAAAAATTATATCTGGTGTATGAATAATTTTTGGTTTGACTGTATATGTAATGTTTTGTTTCAAATAAATGTGGTTCCTTTTATCAAAGAATCCTGCAAAATGTATCACAGTTTCCACAAAAATATTAAGTAGCAAAACTGTTTTGACGTCGACAATAATAAAAGCACTGGAGTAATGACTGCTGAAAATAGCTTTGCTATCACAGAAATAAAATATGTTTTAAAATTAAAATGTTATTATTTCAAAATATGACCACTTTACTGTATTTATAATCAAATAAATGCAGAATTATTTAAAAACTAAAACATTTTTAATGATTGAAAACCTCAAACCTTTGAACTGTGGTGTATATTAACATCTTACTTTATCAAAATATATTATGTCATCTTATTATTGTATTGCTTCACTGTAATGTGGAACGAAATGCGATGCTCTTTAGTTGCAGTTCTTGTTTTGTCTCAAGACAACATCAGTATGTTTTTCACCAAACTAAGCCAATAGAAGTGAAACAAGGCACAGTTCAAGGGCACTTCTGATGTTATGGTGAGCACAGTAAGGTTGAGAACTACGTTCACATTCACAAACAAGCCTGATTAGACAATACATGGCCTTACAAAAAAGAAAAAGTGTAATCTACAATGCTGGCTTATCTGTGAAAAACAAGTTTGTTATCTAGACTTTACTGTTATTGCTGTAGATCACTATGAGTTTATAACTTTAGGCACAACTTTCTAGCATTAAAAATATGATTATGTGATAATGTAATAATGAAGTGCTGCTCTCATTCAGTTATTTAACACTATCTGCACATCTATGCCATCACTGTGTCAATCACATGCTCTTTTGTTATTTGACACATCAGCTTGCATCCACTCAGTCTTTGTTGTGTTTTCAAAAACAGGTTACTAGAGACCAAAAGGAACATGACTGGAAACAAAGACCACGGTATTTCAACACATTAGGCAAAGCAGACAGTATGAACTCATGCATGCATGAATCATCTGTCGCTCTTGGCCTAATTTTTTTTCTTTTCAACGTGCAGTTTCTTGAAAACGGCATCAATTAACATGACTTTGGTAAAGTTCACGCTTACAGTAATGGAATAGTTGCGACATACGTGCGTCTCATACATAGATTAATATCTTTGAGAGCTGGTTATGTAGTCTTAATGGGCTGCGTTTCAGTCATAACTTCATATTCATCTCTTTGTCTGACAAGAGAAACAGTAAAATATATCAATATATCTATGAAATATATAAATGAAAACTGTTTTATTGAGAATTTGCAAACAGTATGACAACATGACGCCCTAATGTCATGAATATGCTTACAACACTAACGACATTTGCCGACTTTTCAAGCCGGGTTTAGCTACTTTCCATTTAAAGAAGTTGGCAACATCGAGAATAGGGCTGTGCCTTTACAGCTCATACCTCAGATACTCTGCTAAAAAAACATCTGTTTGGTTTTGGTTTTGATTATCATGTCTATTGCGCTGAAATCATGCATTTTTCTGAGCTCAGACTTTCGAAGCACGCTGACAAACAGCGGCTGTCACATGGCATGTGAGTACTAAACTAAGTTCTCTTTCATGTCTTATTGCGCTTAAACTGTCAAATACATACAAGTTAATGTTAAAAACACACAGGAGTTATAAAAACAGTTGGTTATGTCTGTGAAGGTAAACAGCTGGGAAAGAAATTGCATGTTTATGTTGGATCTGTGTGGCAGCAGCATAATATACAGTAAATAAATCAATAAATCCACTGCTCTCTTTTCTCCTCTGAGGCTGGGATTCTAAATAGTGTTCTGTGTTCGTCTGTTCAGCCAACAACAGAACAGTTAGCATGCTTTGCTCAAACTTTTGCCATGGCGTTAGAACTGGTACACCGTTGTCGCTTGCGAAAACACAATGGTGACACCATAAGTGGAAAGATGCAAATTAAGGAGCAGTAATATCATAATAAGATTCCCTTTCTACATCAATGGGGAAGCTAAATCTGAGTGGCTTGGTTTTTTACTAACTTGCAGAAAAATACTTTTAACTGTGTTTTTTTGGTTAGTAGATGCACCGGGGATCCGCTTATAGCACTTACACATGGAAAAAAGCCAGATTTTCATGATATGCCAATTTTAAATAGGAAGGTCTATTTAAAATGTAAATGTAAGATTGCTCTTGTCGCCTTGCAAGTACGATAGCAGCAGTTTACGAGCAAGTTTACAGTTTATGAGTTTACAGTTTGAAGGAGTCCTGGAAATGGGACAGTCTTTGTTGCACTGCTGTGACGCATTCGGTCTTGGAAAGCAGCATTCATTGGGACACATTGTGTTTTTGTATGTCATAGAATCATTAACTGATTCACTGATTTATTCATTAACAAATCTCCACTACTTTGTAAGACTCAGAGACGTGATGGTTGATTTATTATTCTGTTTTGGATTTGTTTGGAACTATTATGCTAGGCAGTGCAGTAATAGAGAAAATATTAATGTAGAAACATAGTGTCTTTAAAGAAGAACCACTAAAGCAGCAGACAAACATTCATTAGATCTCAAATTGGACTAAAGCATCTTTGCTTCCCTAAAAATGGCCCCAACGCGTGAGGTACATTTTCTGTACATCCCATCCAGCTCCCACAGAGTTAAACATCTTTCCGCTTCTGGAATATGTATAGACATGTGGCATATCATCTTTGCAGATCATGGAAAAATGCACTGTCTGCACGCTCCCACTTTTCCGTTTGTTTTGCCTCTTGTCTAGGACTCCTTAGGGGATGAAAGGTTAACAATTCCCTAATGTTGCTTATTTTAAAAAGTCACAGGGGGTTGCCTATAGCAGATGTTCAGAAAGTTAAATAGGTCCCAACTAGAAATTGTTTTATAACATGTTGAACTCCAATCAAACTTCACTGACAGGAATTTTACATGACGGGCTGCAACCTGATTCTAGAGCGGACAGGCATTCAGGGGTGAATATGCAAGAAAAATAACATCGTTTACAGATACACAAAGCATTAATCTAGCAAATTGAGCAGGATTGCTAAACACTGGCTCATTGCAAAAAAAAAATCAAATGATTTATGTGACAGTTAACACATTATGCCTGTCCCTGTAATCAGAAGCATTAAGGTTAAAACTGGTTCTATGAGCACCAACTCCTTAAAGAAAATCCTGTGTCTCAAGAAATTAAAAAGGCCTATGCTTTATTTTTAAAGAGAGAAGGAGAAGTGAAACTTCCGTGAAAAAATGCATCTTGCATATGTATGACTAAATGTCTGGGGCGAGTACATGAACATCAGCTTTGATAAACCCAACTGAACTGCCAGCATCAGATTTAATAAAAAAAAAAAAGAAAGAAAGAAATTAAATGCATTTCAGTTTTGACAAGCAGCATATGACCATCTTTCCTCAAAGTGCCAGTATATTGTTGTTCAAAATAAATTCATAAATTGTGAAAGTGATATAATATTGTATAAAATCATTAATATGGTCCTGTGCCTAAATTGTATGGATCAGTATCAATGCACACAGCTGAAAACTGTTAAGACATTTATGCATCTGCAAAGTATGCACATCCTGTCCTTTCCCGGTCTCAAGAGTTTAACAGATTCAGCTATGTACCATGCATACTTTAGTCTGAATGAGAATTTCAAGTTTGTTTTTGATCTTTGCAGGATCTGAATGAATGCGCGACCAAAATAACAGCATAACTGAAAGGACACCGGGAATATCAGGTGCGGGCAAGAGTTCAGAACGTGAATAAGCGACAGCTGCTGCATCTTGTCATATCAGAGTGTCATATTAAACTAACCCGATGGTGCCAAGCTGATGTCCGCTGCTGATTAATCAGACTGAGTCTGAAGCTGTTGATTGAGACACAACATTACACAGTCGCAGCCATGATCAAGCTATTTGACATAACAGATATTTACATTTATTCCACAATACAAAATCAGATGAAATATCCAAATTATCCTCTTTAGATGTTTAGATAGTCCTCTTTTTAAAGGGGTGTGTAAACTTATGATCAGAACTGTATTTTTTTTATGTGAACTGATGATATAAAACATTTAATTGGAAGAGAAGTATTACTTTGTTAACTTTATTGTCATGAAATTGACTTCTGGATGACTATATATATATATATATATATATATATATATATATTAGGGGTGGGCATAGATTAATTTTTTTAATCTAGATTAATCTAGATTAAATCTTGGAATTAATCTAGATTAATCTAGATTAAAATGGCTAATTTGAATTCTGCTGAATTCTGCTGAAGGCATTCAGAATATGTGTGCTACCCAAATAATGACTAAAAGTAAGTCTTTGAGAATGGGTTTCTCAAGCCACGTTACACCGTACTTTTATTTTGACAGGTTGCCGTGAAGTTTCTGTGTATACAGTATGATATGATGCTAGTTTTCTCAAATTAAACGGTATAGGTGACTCTCACAGCAGTTTTGGAGATTGAGTTTATCTGTTCATATGAGATGCAAATGCCAAAAATTACCGGGAGCGTCACGTGTGTTTCAGTATGCGTGTAGTAAAAGCGCGTCTCCACCATTCATACATAGAGCTAGGCAAACGGAACATACAGGATTCATATTAAAACGGTCTTTTTGCATTTCAGTTTTCACAGACACTAGTCCATATCGCGATTTGAATTAAGTGACAGACCATATTTGATTTATGAATCCAAAAAACGACGAATTTACGTGGCATTTCGCGCTATAGTAGATTCGGTTTTTATGAATGGAGGATGACGCGACCCCGTCTGTGTTTTGGCGGAGGAGAAGTAAACGCGCGACCATATTCTATAGTCTTTGGTATACATCCGCGTTAAACTATCAAGGTGAAAGTCATCATAGCTTGCGTAGTTTAGACCCAGCTCCCAACCCAAATTTGAGAATAGATTAACGGCGATATTTTTTTTATCGCCCGATAAGAGTCTCACGTTAACGCAGCACGTTAACGCCGATAACGGCCCACCACTAATATATATATATATATATCACTATATATATATATATATATATGATCAAAATACTGAAAAAAGTAATATTGTGAAATATTATTGCAATATGAAAAAGTTTTCAATTTTAATCTACTTTAAATATATAATATATTTGCAGTGTTTTCAAGCTGAATTTTCAGCATCAATTCAGTCTTCATTGTCACACGATCCTTCAGAAATCATTCTAATATGCTGATTTATTATCAATGTTAGAAACAGTTGTGCTGCTTAATATCTTTTTGGAACCTGTGATACTATTTCAGGATGGATTCTTTGATGAAGAAAACATTAAAAAGAACAGCATTTATTTAAGATAGAAATCATTTCTAACAATATAAGTCTTTACTATCACCTTTTATCAACTTTACACATCCTTGCTAAATAAAAGTATTAATTTATTTCAAAGAAAGAAATAAAGAAAACAATTACTGACCTCAAACTGTGAATGGCAGTTTATATTGTTACAAAAGATTACTATTTAAATGAAATACTGTTCTTTTTAACGTTTTATTCATCAAATAATCCTGAAAAAAGTATCACATGGTTTACAAAAAACTAAAAGGCAGCACAACTATAAATCAGAGAGATTTCTGAAAGATCATGTGACACTGAAGAGTGAAGTAATGATGCTGAAAAATCAGCTTTGATCACAGGAATAAATTATATTTTAAAGTATATTAAAATAGAAAACCACTATTTTAAATTGCAAAAATATTTCACAATAGTACAGTTTTTCCCTGTATGTTTAATCAAATAAACACAGGCTTGATGAGCAGAAAAGACATCTTTAAGAATGGCAGTGTATCTAACTGTGTATCTCAGTTTGTTACATCAACAAAATGACAATAGTTTGTTTTTGTGTACAGAAACCACGTCAGAGAAAATATTCACAGCGTTTTAACCCTATACGAGTTCACACCGGCAGGAAATGTTACTTCCAGAGGTTCTCAATTGTTTGAATGAGATGGTGATGAAGGCCATGCACACACTGACCTGCGGGATGTTAACCTCTATATTTGACCACAAGGAGGCGGAAGAACATTCTCTGGATGGTCCCAAAATGCTCTCCTTTCAAGCACGTACACTGCTGAATACATGCCCAGATGTGGTTTAGTGTCCACCGAGAAACAAACTGTTCTCTAGTAGTTGAGTTCTGCTCTAAGCAAAGAAGTTTCATTTCAGTAACAGTTACATTTCAATTCATCTTTTCATTGCATTATGATCACGTATGCAACAAGCAGTAATCTATGTGTTATAAATACATAAATAAGACCACTTTAACAGGTGTAGCTACAAGTCGAACATGGTCTTCAACATCACACTTACATAAACACCAGAAGAGGCTAACCACACTATGACGGTACAAATCTTATGACTGAAATCATGCTCAGGATATTTAAAGTAACATAACCATAGCACAGTTTGGTTCCAGTATTCACCACATCCTTTTCATCAAAGAATCCTGGAAAAAAAAATATATTTTACCTTTGATAATAATAAGAAATGTTTCTTGTGCAACAAATCTGCTTATTAGAATGATTTCTGAAGGATCATGTGACACTGAAGACATTGAAACCACAGGAGTAAATGACATTTTAAAACAGATTCTAAATATCTTCATAATATTTCACAATACTGTTGTTTTAACTGTATTTTTGTGCAAATAAATGCAGCCTTGGTGAGCATGAACGACGTGCTTATACGCCAGCGTTCACTGTAAATTTGAGCTGTGAATAACACACAGAAGAATTTCCTGTAATACAGTCCACTGAATATAAACAGCAAAACAGGTTGTGTTAAACCTGAGTCATAAATACAGTCTATAAATGGGCGTCCACTATTATGATGCAATCACCAAGAGATATCCTCTAACTGAAGCTGGAATGTAGATGCAAAATACTGTACTTTACAGTTCAGCATCACTTATGGGAAATCAAGATGTTTCTGATAAATATGGATGAATAAAAAGGAAAGCAAATAACTTTTAACAATAAAGATCATGTATTGTCTACTAAACCACTGGTTACCAAAATCTAAGTGTATTATAACTTCCTCAAGTTCAGCATTTTTTCTCTGTTAACATTTCGTCAGACATCTAAAGCTTATGCACCTACAGCGCCTCTTTCGCATACATCTTCTGTGATGCAGATGTTGCGCATTTAGAATGTGGGTAAAAGGTCGTCCCGCTGGGAGTGACACCATATTAGAGTCAAAAAAATGCAGCTGTTCCTTTGGTTCCGGCAGCGTGATTCGGGCGGATGACTAACTGCTGTCATCAGTGTTTCTGGGAAACTCGCAGACAGGGCAGATACTGAATATCCCTATCATTCAAATGCTAATGATTCTCTTCAGGGCTACTCAGCATCTGAAAAGACTTCGGCTGTAGGAGAGATGCACATACGCACTGTGCCTCGCAGATGATGCTTACATTCTGTCATTTAAGATATCATTCTCTGTCATTTTTGTTAAGCAGCTCTGCACGTACTAACCGAACATGCAGACAAAATAAGTGTCAAAACAATGACGTTATTTGTGATTTAATTAAAGTGATCCACCAAAAGGCGTGCATGCTATTATGGGACCAGCTGAAACAACCGAATAAGTGTTTGTTTCATTGTTTGCTGGACGTCACTGGCATTAAAAAGCAAACACACCCTGAGAGTTGGTTTACAAGGAATGGGACTAAAATGCTTTGTTGATCCAACATTAATCATGAAACGCCCTTTAGGCTTGAAATTCAAGTGAAGAGTTTTTCTAGCAGCATCATATTATAGATTACACAGGCATTTAATCATTTGGATGACATTTTTTGTTCAAAAGTTTGGGGACGTTTTTGAAAAAAGCCTCTTACGCTCACTAAGTGTGCATTTATTTAAACAGAAATACAGTAAAATAGTAATATTGTGAAATGTTATTACAATTTAAAATAACTGATTTCTGTTCCAGCATATTTTAAATTGTGTTTCTGTAATGTTAAAGTTCAGCAACCATTACTCTAGTCTTCAGTGTCACATGATCCTTCAGAAATCATATGCTGATTTATGGAACATTTGTTACTATTACTAATGTTATAAACAGCTGTGTCGCTTAATATTTTTGTGGAAACCATAATACATTTTTTTCAGGATTCTTTGATCATTAGACAGTTCAAGAGAACACCATAGATTTTGTTGTCATGTTTGATCAATTTAAAGGATTAGTTCAGTTCCAGAATAAAAAATTCCTGATAATTTACTCACCCCTAAGTCATCCAAGATGTTCATGTCTTTCTTTCTGCAGTCGAAAAGAAATTAATGTTTTTGAGGAAAGCATTTCAGAATTCTTCCAAACTGCGGTTTTAATGCAGCTTCAAAGCACTCTACATGATTCCAAGCCAAAGAATAACAATCAGTGATTTTCTAAAACAATTAAAATCTATATACTTTTTAACCACAAATGCTTGTCTTGCACTAGCTCAACTTCATGTATTACGTAGTCACGCAGGTAATGCGTGTTGTAGGCGGAAGTACCAACCCAGTGTTTAGAAAGAGAATGTGCAAAGAAAGTCAAACACCTTTACAAAAAAAAGGTAAAACAACAATATTGGCCGATTTTTAAATCTGTAAAATTTACAGTAAAAAAGGCAGCAGCTGTGGTTGCTGGAATTTTACATATTAGAATAATATGATAGCAACATTTTAGGTTTTATGCTTTTAACTTAAATTTACAGTTAAATACCGTAATTTCATTAACTGATGTAATGTTAATATACCAACCTGCTGAAGTACTGAAATCTGTTGTGTACCTTTGTAATACACTGATAACCACCAAATGCAGGTGGTGATAAACCTGATGAACCAAAGCCCATCACAAGCAGCTTTTAAATAATAACATATATAGAAGGTGCACAGGTGAAAATACACACATGAAACTGAAATAATGCAATTAACATTCATTTACCATTAGGTGTCACATATAACCCTAATGTACAAACTGATAAGAAAAAACGAAGAAGAAACAGTTATTTCAACAAAAAAAACATCAAATTTGAAATGTAACGCAGGGAATTGTCAATTTACGGTTATTCACTGTAAATTATTTGTTCTTTTTCACTTGCGGTATACTACTGTACAATTACATGTAATGTCCAATACAGTTTTTCACCATATATAGTAGGGGAGTTTACCATTAACCATTCAACAGGCTTTTACTGTAGCATTTTTACAGTCTTTTACCGTTAAATTCACGGTCACTTTATACAGTGTTGGAGGAGAAAGGTTTTTCACCCTACCCTACATTTTTGAACCGAAGTACTCAGATGAAGAACTAACTGATTGTGACTTTTCTTTTGTGACTGTAGTTGAGCATTTGTGGTTAAATAGTATATAAATTGTATTTTTTTTTTTTTTAGAAAATGACTAATCGTTTTGCTAGATAAGACCCTTATTCCTTGGCTGGGATCGTGTAGAGCCCTCTGAAGCTGCATTGAAACTGCTATTTGGACCTTCAACTCACTGATGCCCATTGAAGTCCACTATATGGAGAAGAATCCTGGAATATTTTCCTCAAAAACCTTAATTTCTTTTGACTGAAAAAAGAAAGACATGAACATTTTGGATGACATGGGGGTGAGTAAATAACCAGGAAATGTTTATTCTGGAAGTAAACAAATCCTTTAATGCATCCTTGCTGAATAAAATTATTATTTCCCTTCAAAAACAATTTACTGACCCCAAACCATTTAAAGGTTACTGTACATAGTCATTCATTCAAGTCAGCTCCATTAGACATATAATTTGAGACGTGACTAATGTCACAAATAATCAAGTCCTGGCTTCTGCTCTATTTCCAAATACCACTTTAAATCCTGTTTTGACCATGTCTGCAAAGTACACTGTAAAAACAAGCAAATCTCTCTCCGAAAACCTGAAAAGCTCTCGAAAGCTGAAAGGTAAACTCTGTAACATTTGTACTTTGATATCACCCATGGAATAAACATCTAGTCCTTTGTATCACGAGACAAAACAGGAGTATTGCTTTTCTATGGGAGAAGCAAACTCTCAGGCATCACCTGAAGAGGTAGCCGAGTGTCTTCAGAAACCTCCAGTGAATACTGGCTTTCTGTGAGTGTGAACTTTCCCCTAATTCTCACACTGCTCTGGGCTCACAGTGGAACAGACCACCTCAGACCACAGCGCTCAGCTGTGGCACGTTCACCTCGTCTCTCCACACAAAGCCTCTGCTGCAATAATGACTTCGTAATGGGAAAACCCTGGTGCCCATTCACACCAATTCAACTATATTCCCTTTCTAAGCTACATAATTTCTAAACGTAGAATGTATATTTGTTAAATGTCCACTATTTGGACATTTGGACAGAAATCATTCACACTTGATTTGTAAGATTCAATATGTCTGTCACACCTCAATAGTCTCAGCAGGACTGTTTGTGTGAATTAATGTAATAAAAATGTTTATATAAATATAATTAATCAATAAATCCACATACAAACAAGGTTGAACACGCAGGTTGTAGACCTACACTCAATTTTCATTAAATCTTTAATAAAAAAATAATAATAATTAAAAATCAACAGGCTTTCTGGTTGCAACCGGGTCCATTCTTACATCATGGTCCACATCTGAAGCAAATACGGTTAAGGGGGAGGAGGTTGAAACCTGAGCTAACACACTCCCTCCAGATGGCCAACCAATCAGCAAACACTAGACGGCTCAGAAAGGGTATAAAAACAAGTTAGCCTTTCAACAGCATGAGCCTGTGCTCTCGAGAATACTGCGACAGCTAACTGGTCTCTACCACAAGTTAGACTAACCAGACAACCACAGACACAAAACAAGCAAGATGAAGGTACCACTGGCAAATCTGCTATGCATCACAGTCCTGGCGAGCTCTGGGACAAGCTTCCCACTGGAAAAGAGAGGAGCTGCTACAGGAAAAGAGAAGAGAGTTCAATATGCAGCATGGGATGATGTGAATGTGCTTGCACATGGGTTGCTGCAGCTAGGTCAGGGTCTTAAGGAGCATGTGGACAAGACCAAAGGACAGGTGAGAGACATCACCATCAAGATGAAGGTCTTCAATGTCACCATATCCGAGCTTGGGAAGCTGACACAACGGCTTCAAGAAGACAGTGAGGCGTTGAAAGTAAAAGCCCAGAGTTTGGAAGAACGTGAGAACCTGGTTCTAAACGTCTCCATGGATCTGCGGGAGAAGACGGAGGAGCTGCTTAAAGATAGGAAGAAGGACCATGAGAGGATGAATAAGCTGGAAGAAAAAGTAGACGGCTTGATGCAAGGAGAAGGTCTGGAAGCTGCCAACGGCAACTACAGCGATGCCCGAACCATTCAGGTAGGAGAACAACCTGCATTTCTAAAAGAAAGTGAAACATATAGGCTAACAATATAACTGAATTACATGCATTGTAATGTTTTGTTGGGGATACTTTAGAATTATATTCTAAATAGTAAAATGAACTAATCAAGAATCATTTGGATATGTTACGTGGCTTAAAACACACGCGCACACACATTTCAAATAGATCACTGAACGGCACACGAGCCAGGCATGTGGGCGTGAACGCCGCTTCATGGCTTGAACCCAGAGCCGTGTAGTACGTGCAAGGTATCAGCTATCCAGACAAAGAAAAATGACAGCCTACTGACCTCCTGGAAAGTTTGAAGTGTGTTTACCTTCTCCCCTTGATGCATGTCTCAGAAAAAAAAAAAAAAAAGACAAACGCTTAACAGAACCTCAAGTATTTCATACGCATGCAGACGTTTTTTTTTTTTTTACTTGGCGAGTTCATGCTTCTGTTGCATAACGATGTACAGAAGGAAAGCTGTGCCGATTGAAAAGATTATACAAGACCGGTTAAACTGGAAAATATGAACTTAAATTGTCAACAACATTATGATTATCGCTGCGGTCTGCTGAGGTTTGGAAAAGGTCATGTTTTGAGTTTGTACAAAGACTGACCGCAAACTATTTCTGATTTCAGTGGATGCTGGAGGCGCAAAATAAACGCATCGATGACCTGGTCGAGCGCATCAAGCAACAGCAAGAAAAACTGGATAAACAAAATGTTCGCATTCGGACTCTGCAAAACCAGGTAAGAATACAACAATATAAAATGTATTATCTCTATTAAGTAGTGTGGAATCAATATTAAGTCTATGGCTGCAAACTTACCCGTAATATTCATGTGCTGTGCACTAGATTCATATGAAAAGCGAGCGGGCTTCTCTCAAACGAAAGGAGGATGATGTTCATCTGAACGCGAGTTCTGAACAGCGAGATTCACCTGTTGGTAAGTCAGTTTATCACGCTACGCCCATGTAATTAAAGCTAAAATGTATCCAATATGTCTTTTTTAAACATAAAACATATAATATGTGACCCTGAAGGCCAAAACCAGTCTTAAGTAGCACGGGTAACCGTATATTTGCTGCAGCAGCCAAAAAATACATTGTATGGGTCAAAATGATAGGATATTAAGATAAGATCATGTTCCATTAAGATATTTATAAAATTTTCTTACCGTAAATATATCAAAACTTAATTTTTGATTAGTAATATGCATTGCTAAGTACTTAATTTGTCCAACTTTAAAGGCGATTTTCTCAGTATTTAGATTTTTTTTTGCACCCTCAGATTTTCAAATAGTTGTATCTCGGCCAAATATTTATTCAGCTTTCATATGATGAATAAATTGTTAAAAAATTGACCCTTATGATTTGTGGTCTAGGATCACATATGTTTTATAAAATATGTTAAAGTCAAATTGTTCCATTCACTTATGCACGAATGGACCATCTGTGCCTTGTTACACACAATTCTCTCTGATAATTCAAACACACACACATACACTAATTGCACCTATACTTACAAAAATTAAAAACATGTTTCGACTTGCCACTTGTTTTGCTCCTTTAGTGATGTTATGTGCAACATAATGTTTTTGGAACATGTCCAGTTAGGGAAAAGATCTTGAAAACATATTGGAAATGTCTTGTGGAAATAACTATGAGATTTTTAATAGCATTTTGTGTGTGTGTGTGAGGTTCGGAAATATTACATTTACGAGAAACCCCATTTTAGAGCAATGGCAGTCTCTAAGTAGGTGAAAGGTGAACCTAGCAGAAACACATGGGCCTGAACAGTCATCCGAATGAACACAATAAAGCCTCTCATGGCGAGTTCTGACATCAGTGGGATCCAAAGAATGCTTTAAAAGAAACAGTTTCCCTGGACGCCTTCCAATTGTGTGAGAGTTCACCAGTCTCGGACTGCGTTAACTCAGGGTCACAAGCATGCAGAGATTTGTTTCAAATCTGGCCAAGAGCAAAGGGAGGGCTTATTTTTTTCAGATATAGTATATCCTGTACCTTTGATTAGATTTCCTGGCTCTAATCCAGTGAAAACCATGTACAGAGTGCATATTTTTGGACCATGAACTTTATACAGATTTTCCCTGTCGTGTGGAGAACACTCCAAAAAACACGTCATTTCACTCAGAAAACGTGTAACCTTTACCCTAGATCTGTCAGAGCCAGACTATCCCCCTCAGACCCCCCTGCCTCTACTCATCCACACAGAGCACTCCTTTCATTGTGGTCAATGAGAAGTGTGCCAGACTAAAGAAGACCACTTCACTTAATACCATGCTTTGAGCCTTTGAAATCTGCTGTTATTTGTTATAGATAGATAGATAGATAGATAGATGTGTGATCATTTTTATTTATTGTCAGTTAATGTAGGGCATCCAATATTCAACAGAACAGACAGTGCCAGACTTTTTTTTGCCATCTGACTCACATCTCACATAGTCCCTGAGGGCCTGTGCATTTGCTCCTCAAATAGCAGCAGCAACCTCGGCATTCCCTGATCACTCGCTGTCCATGCATTGTGATGTCAGCAGAGGGGTGCTGTGCACGTGAAGGAGGCATGGAGGGCTGGACTAAAGGGGGGCAGGGAGGAAGGAATGCTTATAGCTCTACTGAGGGAAGTCTCTGCTTGGGAACTGGGGGAAAGGTCATGTTTACACCCTCAATTGTTTCAGCCAGGTCAGGATTCACATGTGAAACTGCCTTTGTTGGGCAGATGTTTGCCACACAGATGTATGTCAGTGTGTGTATAGCATTACACTGAATGCTCTTTTGGACCAGTGTGACATTTGTTTAATTACAACACGTCAGATGATTCGGACTATTGCCCTGGAATTCAAAACAAACTCCATGTTGGCCTTCGGGTTCTTGGGTGACACGTTCAAGGTTCTGTGTTTGAGATAAGGTTCAGTTCACCATTAAACAATTGAGATAAACACTCCAGACGTGTGAGTGATTTCCATTTAGTGCCAGTTTTCAAATCCTAGTTTGGATTCATGGTTAAAGGTCATTTGCAGACATGTGAACGTTTGTGGTGTTTTTGTGTCTTTCAGCTATGGCTTCTGACTGTCATGAGTTGTTCCTGAGGGGTGAGACCACAAGCGGGCTGTACACCATCCAACCAACTGACTCTGAGCCTTTTGAGGTCTTCTGCGAAATGACACCTGGTAAGTGGCGCAAACCACTTTTTTAAAAGAGCATCCTAGGCTTCTTTGTTGTCCTCATCCCCCAAAATGTCCCTCAGAACCATTTGTAATTCTTGTTTTGTGCTTTTATCCACAGAAGGAGGTTGGACGGTCATCCAGAGACGCCAAGATGGATCTGTAGATTTTGACCAACTTTGGCAGGCCTACCAGACTGGCTTTGGCAGCCTAAATGGTAAGAATCCAATGTGAACTGACTCCACTTCTGCCAGTACACTTTGATTAAGATGAAGTGATTTACTTGCTAATAAGTGATGTAGAGTGGCAGATTAAGGATAGAGGATCAGATGAGTCCTGGCTGGAGAGGAAACATAGTCAAATCCTGTATCCCTAAAGCCCTTAAGTGATTTAAAGTGCAGAGTGATTAAATCTCTTGGCCTATTCTGAGACTAGAGTACACGTCTCTTAAATATGCTCAAATTTGCTTTCAGGTGAGTTCTGGCTTGGCCTGGAGAAGATCCATTCGGTATCCAAAGGCGGTAGCTATATCCTCAAAGTGCAGTTCTCTGACTGGCGGGATGAAGTTGAGAGCATCAACTACCCTTTCCGTCTGAATGGCGAGGAGAGCAACTATTCCTTGCGCATTCTGGGCAGCCCTGCTGGGAACCTGGAGAGCTCTCTGTCTACTGAAACGTCTGTGCCCTTCTCCACCCGCGACAAAGACAATGACCAAAAGATTGACCTCAACTGTGCCAAACAGCTATCAGGTAACATCACAATGCAATAAGCCATGAGGTTTTTCTGTGTGGGTGGTTTTTCAGTCAACTAATCGGTTTCCTTTTTGGTTTTCCAGGTGGTTGGTGGTTTAGCAATTGCGGTCGCTCGAATTTGAACGGCAGGTATTTCGTTACTCCCGCACCAAAGCAAAGGCACCAGAGAAAACAAGGAGTGTTCTGGAAGACCTGGCGTGGCCGTTACTACCCACTGAAAACCACCACCATGATGATCGCACCCGCCGAGATCGAAAACAAGTCATAGAAGACCTCCGCTGAGATCTTAACCAATGATATGGGTGGAGAAACCACCATTCGTTACCTGCCAAAATAACGTACTGGTGCTGAAAAGGTCTAAAGCTCTACTAGGAGTGTCTTCTAATTTTTTGTTAGAACAGACAAAGTCTGAATCACGAATGTGGTGGACACTCAAATCCCAGTCTGCACAAAAATAGGCTCTTTTATTTAGAACTAAATGTGCCTGGAGCTTTGCAAGCAGCAGCGTGTTTTTATATGGTGCAGGCCTCTGTAAGGATCTGCTACATGTTTAGACAAATCTGGCAGGGTGACGTCAAAAGACCTGATGGTTAAGCACCATCGCAAGCACTTTCCAAAGCTAAAAAGCTTGGGGAAGAAATGAACCTTGCCACTAAAATACGGACCAAATAAGCTATGAGCCAGCCAGTACTTTTGAGAATGCTTGTTGTAAGGCACTGTTTATCTTAAGGCATTATCCACAGACAAAGACATGCACTGAACATTGAAACAAATGAAAGTTCATTGCCTGTCAATTCATTTCAAGTATCTTAAGTCGAAGTTCTTTTCTGGTACGCACACGCTGTCTTTCAAAAGCTTAAATGATCTGAGACTACTTGTGTATTTTCCTTTTTTGAAATCAAACGAGGAGTTCCTGTGGAGATTCATTTTCTCAGTCACATTGACTGCCTTTATATGTCTATAGCTGTCACTTCTCTGTAAATAACATAAGTATACTTTTTTCTTCGTAGCATTGCAGCTGTATTCTTGCCAACTTTAAAAGGTCATGCTCTGATTTGCGCATTATTTAAATGTTGTACAAAAATCATTATGTATTTCTTTATCTTTTTGCTTATAATTTATGTTTTCCAAAAAGTAAAACCTTTTGTTATTGTTTTTATAAAAAAAATATTTGGTCTTGAAGAGACCAATAAAGACTGATTTTATTTTTAAAAAACTGTCCATGTCATTGAAGTTCTTGCATTAAACACAAACGATAGATCAGTATGAAGTGCTCCTATCAGACCTGAGGGTTAAGTACATCTACATGCTCATGAGACGGCAGGTGATGCTGGAATGTCCTGACGGTGCTCAAGCTTGCACGGTGCCCTAGAGACAAGAAACATAATATAACAAAATATAATCAGGCAGATAGGTGCAAAAATAAATCATGCATACAGTTGAGAACTGCTGCTACTTCACTTATTAACAGTCAAAAGTTTTTTAGTCTAAATTAAAGTAAGAATGACTATGCCCTTGAATGTTCCTACAGGAGTGGTGCCATATGGTCTTAACCACACGTGAACCTTACTTAGTGGAAATCAGCTTATTCCTCTTGACTTTAAGTAACTAAAGTTGCACTGGCTTCCGAGTGTCACACTCAATGTTTCACACCTGGGAGAAATACTTAACGTGCCAAATCGTCACTAATGTGCTTTCAGTTACTTACTTCCAGATGAGTTTAGTGTATTTAACAGTCAAACGCTTTAACGGTTTAAGAGAAGAACAAGTGTCTTATCACCTTTGAAAGAAAGTTATCTTTTCAGCTGTGATAGAAACAAATTGAAATGTGTTCAGGGTCTACATGCACAAATATTGATGCTTTTGACCTTCACAGGCTTAAAGGCAACAAGATTATGCACTTTATAATGACAAAGGCATATAAAGTAGAACTGATATTATGAAACAAGGTCACCACATATATTTCCTTTATGTACAGTACATGGAGTTATTAAGAACATTACATTCAACTGAAAACTAGGCCGTTGCACAAACATAAAGACATGTTTCATAATGTAACAGCCATAGCGTTTAGCCATTATGCTTCTTAAAAGTTTCATTCAACAGTAATCCGGTCTATTAATACCCTTAATGTATTGTTACTGTGTTAAGAACCGCTGGAGCAGAACATTACCAGGAAAACTAACAAATATGATTCAGTTATATGACATATTTGATTATCATTAATCCACTACCCACTCTTTCCTGTTTTTTTAACTTTTATTTTACTAAAAACCATTGTACAAAAGAAGCATTTTAGACAAAAAATATCCACCTTTTTCTTCCTTGGTGTGGCCATTTGTAAATGTTATGGGTTTGGCTTTCGGTCTCATCCGCATCCAGCTATTGTTATCTGTACGAAACAGATCATTTTGTTGCATGATATTGCAAATTGGTGGGTTACCATATAATTTTACTGTATTATCTTAATAATAAGCACAGTGGTTTGTAGTGCAAACAGTTTTATGTTTACTGCATGTTATTCTTCTCGTTATTTTCCTATAGTGGCTAATGAACCGCAAGTCTCACCCATAGGCTTACTTCTGCATTAAATAAAGTAGTTCACTTTCAGAACAAAAATGTACAGATAATGTACTCACCCCCTTGTCATCCAAGATGTTCATGTCTTTCTTCTTCAGTCATAAGGAAATTATGTTTTTTGAGTAAAACATTTCAGGATTTCTCTCCATATAATGGACTTCTATGGTGCCCCCGAGTTTGAACTTCTAAAATGCAGCTTCAAAGGGCTCTACATGATCACAGCCGAGGAAAGAAGGGTCTTATATAGCAAAACGATGGGTTATTTGCCAAAAAAAGCATTTGAGATTAAAAAGTTTATAAGTTGTAAATGTTTTTAGAAAATAACCGATCGTTTCGCTAGATAAGACCCTTCTTCCTCGGCTGTGATCATGTAGAGCCCTCTGAAGCTGCATTTTAACTGCATTTTGGAAGTTCAAACTCGGGGGCACCATAGAAGTCCATTATATGGAGAGAAATCCTGAAATGTCTTCCTCAAAAAACACCATTTCTTTACTACTGAAGAAAGAAAGACATGAACATCTTGAATGACAAGGGGGTGAGTACATTATCTGTAAATTTTTGTTCTACTCCTTTAAGAAATAAGATCGGCCATTTTGGCGGCACTGAAAGTAAACAATGCCACTGAACCGAACGAAACTTGCATATTTTGCTGATTATTGGTGCTGAAAGTGGTCAATTATTGTCATGTTTTGGGTTGTACTAATCGGTAAAACCGGGAATAACATTTAGAGTACTATAGACTGCCAAAAGTTATAACAAATCAAGAAGAAGAGTGCAAAAAACTGTCTGAGGAACAAAAGTCGTTTGTGGTTGGCCAAACTGAACCAGGATTTCCATGGCAAGAATTTTGAAATCATTCGTGTTTGTTCTTATCATTTCCAGTCAGGTAGGTTAAATATTAGGCTAATATCATAATTAATACTGCTTGTACGTATCTTTACCACCTATTAGCTTTAGTTTGTCAAAATATTGCACCCTTTCCCACTACTCATAGATATAATTTTACATCTTGGTTTAGACAGCATAAATTAGCATAAGGTAGTCAGTAACCACAATAAATGCACAATAAATTAACCACAATAAATGCTGTTATTTACATTCTAATATATGGACAGTTTCACATAATAAAAAAGTAGATTTGAAAAGTTTTACAACTGGTTTTGACATAGGACTTCCTTTTTGTGTGGAATACAAAACATATATTAGGAAGTGGCTGAGGGTTTCATCATACAGTGGACGTCAATAGTAACCAAAACTGTTTGGTAATAAACATTCTTCAGAATACTTTTTTCTCTTCGACAGAAGTATAAGAAGGCCTACAGATTACACGTGTAGTTTAATGTTAGCATAATGCTTTCTGTATGGCAGGTTGAGCTGCAGTCTACCTGCTTCAACAGGAGCCGTGAAGATAAATCAATCTGGAGCTTGAGGAGGTGAGCGCCGTGTCAACACGGAATGTAGCCGTTTATTAACATGAAGACATTCACTTTGACAAGCTCACAGCGGACCTATTTGAAAAGAGGCACAAGTAAGGCACTAACGGCACAAAGTGAAGTTGTAAAAACAAATTGCAACCTCAGGCAGCAAAAACTGGAGCGAACTGGAGAAGCTGGAGAGATGTTGTTAACCAGCGCCACCTTGTGTAAACGACGAAAACAACTTCATAATATTAACTGAGAGTAGTTTACAGTTTATTTATTAAAACGGTAATATTTAGCTTTATAATATTTAGCGTTTTTAACCATTTTACAAGCCCTTTTAGCCTGTAAGGTTACTAAGTGAGTTTAAGTTAGGCTATCTGCAACTTGTTACTTGTTATTCTGTCTGTTTTACACACCTTTCACAAGTTATTTGCTAAACTTAAAATAAAATGAAATTAAGTTAATTATTAAGTAATTATTTAAATATGTGACCACAAAACGAGCAATAGCCAAAAACACTGCGTCAAAATTAGGCCTATACATTTTTCTTTTATGTCAAAAATCATTAGGATTGAGTAAAGATCGTGTTCCATGATAGTTTGTAAGTTTTCTACCGTAAATATATTAAAACTTATTTTTTGACCAGGAATATGCAATGCTCATTATGACAACTTTAAAGGCGATTTTCTCAATTTTTAGATTTCTTGCACCCTCAGATTCCAGATTTTCCAATAGTTGTATCTCGGCCAAATATTGTCCTATCCTAACAAACCATACATCAATGGAAAGCGTATTTATTCAGCGTTCAGATACTGCAATACCTTCTCATAAGAGCGGGCGCGGCCATTTGTAAATTTCAATTCAATTTTTTTTTTTTAATTCATATTGCTTTATTGGCATGACATACTTGGATACATATTGCCAAAGCATTGTATATAGCAGAATAATCAAAAACAAAAATACATATAATATACATCCATAATAAAAAAGAAAAGAAAACAGAATACATCCATATATATATTTATATAAACATTAATGGTTCTACTAATGCAGATGTGTTCACTTTAATGTGTATTGTTTTCCGGTCTCACCCACTTCCAGCTGTTTTTAGCTGTTTGATTTTGGAAACTGGCGTGTCTTACCGTATGTTTAATGTATTATCTTATAACATAATGGAATTTAAACAGTCTGGAAAGCGCACAGTTTTACCATTTACTGCATTTCGTTTTTCTTCTCGTTATTCCCTATGGTGGCTTATGAACCCATTACCAGAAAACAGCTCACTTCAGCACTGAAAAATAAGGTGGATATGTTATATCAAATAAAGTAATTATCAGGTTCTTTATAATAAATGACTATTGGGCTATACTTATCCCATGCTGTCATTCTCACTCATTACCAGATGATGGCGGTGTTACGTATTTTTTCACATACACCTTTGGACAGTTTTTAGGAAAGTCCTGTGTTTCTCAAAGATTATGCCATTTAAGAGATTAGTTGACCCTTCTCTAGTATCTTAGTATGTACTTGTATATAACCGCTTAACTGACTCAACACTGCTTGAACCTTAATTGACTGACTGGAATATTGATTATAGACCCAGCAATTCCATTGGGAAATAAGGTATTTTCCTCTTGCACAAGACTGAAAAATAACACGCTTGCTTTGTTTTTATACTTAAAGTTTTAGGAGTGCAACAGACTGAAAATGAAATCAATCATGACAAAAGTAACTGTTGTTCGTCATCTTTTATTATGAACCCAGTCTTTACTACATCAATCTAACCATCATATTCCATAAGAAAAGTAAAAAACACAAGTGTAAAGCATACACAGACATATCCATTTATTTATGCAATTTATCTGAGCAGACCTAAAATTTCCAATGTCTAGTACAAAGGGTCATTTGGAATGAGAACAAATACTGTGGAAAAAAAGCAGTGACTCCAGTTCCTAATTTGGAATGTTCACTCACAATGTTATACTTCAATTTCCTTTCACAATACTACAATCCAAAGAAAACAAGACAAGTTCCAGTTGTTCTGGCTCTCCGAACAGTAAAATATTTGATGAGAATATGAAACACTAATGCAAAAATGAACTCTTTAACACATTTCAAATTGCACGTGAGAAAAGTGTATTATAAAACATACACCACATTCATCTCCTCTAATCAAGTGAGGAAGTATACTATTTAGAACGTCAAAAAAGCAGAAATGCAAAAATGCTGCTGAAATTATAGATAAACCCTTCCTTTTTGTGCATGTCAAGAATGTGCTCTCACTTTCGAGCCTAAAAACACAATAACAAAATATTACCGGGGAAAAAAAGCTCTTAAATTAACACAATGGACCACGTAACTGCAGTAAAATAAGGTTCACCTTATTTAAACCCTCTTTAACTTTAACTGTAACAGCAAAGATTCACCTTCACATGCTCAACTGACAAGAAAAAGTGACTTTACACCCCTGAGCATGTTCTATATTCAAATATATAATGAATCAGGCTCACGTAACACTCTTTCTTTTACATACTTAATATCAAATGTCTTCACAACAGCTTGATTAAAACTAAAATACTAATCATTATTTGGGATTATGTGAATAACTTTAGCATAACCCCCGTCATAATTGCATTTAACGTCAAAGTAGAGATCAGCATTTTCAGTGAATAAAAAATAAAATAAAAACTAGACAGAAAAACTAAGCAAATACTAAATATTATTATAGTGGTTGTGCAATTAAATGACTGTCACATGAACCATTTAAAATACAAGAAGTATCAATACACTTAACATTAACTGATATGTTTTGTAGGGCTCTAGCTTCAAATGAACAAAACATAATGTGTATAAAATGAAGTTAAAACATAAGTGATATGTTTCATATTGGTCACTTTCGTCACTATCTGACAGATGGCACGCTTACGGTGGTGTACTGGAATGTTTCGGGTCTTTTGTTTGCAAGGAAGTATCAGCTTCCCCTTAGCTTCTTATTCAGACTTCTAGTCTGCGATTGGTTGATTCAGTAATCTTGACCGTCATCCTGATAACCCTGGTATCCCTCGTCTTGGTAATCCACGTAGCCACCGTCAGCTTCTCCACTTGCGCCGGGTGCACCTTTGGGGCAGTATTTGGCATCATAGATCTGACGGCCGAGCCCGAAATTCTGCCCGCTCTGGTTGGCGCCTTGAGTGTAGCCCATTTGTAGAGACATTGTGGAGTTGTCACACTTATCAGTGCCTAATTTCTGGTCGTAGATGGCACGGCGGGTCCCTGGAGCTGTCATACCAGCCTATAATCAGATTTAACAGAGAGTTATTTAATAGTATTCATATACTATTATAGTGTTTATTGATATTTTCAAATCATTAACCTGAACTGTGAGATACAAATTTGCGATTCTGGGGAAAAAAAAGTAGGAATTGCAAGATATAAACTCACAATTCTGACTTTTTCACTCAGAATTGAGTTTATATCTTGCAATTCTGACTTTATAAAATGCAACTGTGAATAATTATGTCAGAATTGTGAGATATTCATTTGCAATTTTGAGAAATTAAGTCTTGAAGAACTGTGACTTTTCTCAGAATTGCAAGTTTATATCTGACAATTGACTTTTTTCTTTGAATTTGACTTTATAACACGCAATTGCAAGAAATTAAGTCAGAATTTAAAAAAATATTTTTTCCTTCTCAATAATGGACTTTATAACTTGCAATTATGACACATTTTTATCTCACAATTCTGACTTATAACTCACAATTGTAAGTTTATATCATGCAATTCTGCAATTTTGAGAAATGAAGTCAGAATTGCAAGATATAAACTCAAAATTGGACTTTATAACTTGCAATTGTGAGTTTATACCTCAAAATTTGAGAATTGTGAGAGAAAAGTCAGAATTGTTCAGTTTAATCTCGCAATTCTGACTTTATAACTTGCAACTGCGAGTTTATATCATGTAATTCTGAGAAATAAAGTCAGAATTGAAAGATATGAACTCACAATTGTGAGTTTATATCATGCAATTCTGCAATTTTGAGAAATGAAGTTAGAGTTGTGAGATATAAACTTGTAATTCTGAGAAATGAAGTCAGAATTGCAAAATATAAACTCAAAATTGGGCTTTAAAACTTGCAATTGTGAGTTTATACCTCAAAATTCGAGAATTGTGAGAGAAAAGTCAGAATTGTTCAGTTTAATCTCGCAATTCTGACTTTATAACTTGCAACTGCGAGTTTATATCATGTAATTCTGAGAAATAAAGTTGCAATTTTGAGAAATAATGTCAGAATTGAAAGATATGAACTCACAATTGTGACTTATTATATTTTGACTTGTGACTTAAGATATTGCGAGAAAAGTGAGAATTGTGCATTTTTATCTCACAATTCTGACTTATAACTCACAATTGTAAGTTTATATCATGCAATTCTGCAATTTTGAGAAATGAAGTCAGAATTGCAAGATAAAACTCAAAATTGGGCTTTAAAACTTCCAATTGTAAGTTTATATCTCACAATTTGACAAAAAGTCAGAATTGCGAGTTATAAAGTCAGAATTGCGAGACAAAAATGTGCAATTCTGACTTTATAACTTGCAACTGAAGTTTATATCACACAATTCTGAGAAATAAAGTTGCAATTCTGAGAAATAAAGTGAGAATTGCGAGATACAAACTCACAATTGTGACTTTCTCAGAATTGCAAGTTTATACCTCGCTATTCTGACTTTATAACATGCAATTGAGAGCAATTAAGTAAGAATTGTGAAATAGTATTGTGAAATATTTTTTTCCCTCTCAAAATTAGATTTTATAACTTGCAATTATGATTTATATCTCACAATTGTGAGAAAAAAGTCAGAATTGCAAGATATAAACTCACAATTGTGAGAAATAAGTCACAGTTGCGAGTTTATATCTTTCAATTCTGACTTTATTTCTCAGAATTGCACATTTTTATCTCGCAATTCTGACTTAACTTGCGATTGCGAATTTATATCACGCAATTCTGAGAAAAAAGTCAGAATTGCGAGTTTATATTAGGAATTTTGAAAAAAGTAAAGACCGTGAAATGAAAAGTTTCAATAACCCTTTTTAAATTTTTGTTCAGTGGCATAAATGGGCTTTCATTGATCAGAATGAGTCAGTAATAAGGCAATATCACGAGACACAGGTACTTACTTGGCTAGCACCTTTGTTGGTGCCCATCTGCAGACTGATTGTTGAATGGTCCATTGGTGGCAGAATGTGTGATTTGGGATCATACAAGTGTCTTCTGGTGCCATAGGCATTCATTCCAGCTTGACTTGCACATTTATTTGTTCCCATCTATTAAAGAACATGCAAATACATGTCATGGTACTTTCCAGACTGAGCCAAATAAGTTCTGTATTGCAAATCGTGAATAATTATGACTCATTTTCAGATTGTTTAAAATAATAACAGAAACTCAGTCACACAAAGTTTACTAATACCTGTAATCCAATGACACATTGGCCAGCTTTCATTTTCTCCTCATCAAACGCCCTCTCCTGTCTCTCAGCATACTTCACTCCAATGTCTACACTTGAATGGATGCCCTTGGTTTTAGCCTGTAAACACAGAGAGAATCTATAATTACAGACTGAAATATCAAAGTTAGGCTGCTCTCCTGCGAAATTATATCATTAGAGACTTACCATGCCAGCAAGAGCCAGGAGGGTGGTCTGAACCTGTGTCATATTTCCATTCTCAAACAAATCATTGGCTTCGAAAATATCGTGAGGTTTGAGTCCGTAGGTGGTGATCGCTTTAATAAAGTTGGTCAGGTTCTCCAGCTACAACAGAATAAAACAGACAAAACATAACCTTCAACCAACAAGAGACAATCTTATCAGCAGTTTAAGTGAACACAACAGACAACTACAATCTCAGAAAAAGAGAACAGTGACTTTAGATTTACTAAAACATTTAAGAATAAACATTTCAGAGAAGTGAAAAAGGTCAGGTCACCTGATGCCAGTTTTGCGACGACTGGTTGATCTTTTTCACAGACCCTGGCTGAAGTTTGTTTACAAGCCTTTAAGGAAACATCAAGACCTCAAGGTTACGCAAAGGTATGTTGTGAAATTACCTTTGAAGAGCACTGAAACACAAACTTACTCGCAGAGTATGACACCATTCTTTAACCCTTTCTGAAAGTCATCTCCAATGGAGCGCCCAGTAATGTTTTCAATCCAAATCCGTAACTCTTCCTCCCTCTGGGGATCATATTTCTGTGCAATCTAGTGGGGAAAAAATATGACATTGATTGATAATCAGACTACAATACAGCTCTATGCTCATTGTTTAAATTAAAACACAATCTCTACATTTTCATTTCTTCTGTATGTAAAGAAAAGGCATGTAGGTGAGTGAGATAATATGTATGCCTTGGCTTAATATATAGTCAAACATAACACAAAAGGCTTATCTACCACCAAAAATCTGTGTCTAGTTAACTTCAGGACTGCTAACTGATACTAGTGTGCTGAAATCACATCAACACCTAATCAGAAAGAGGAATGTGAACCAGCAGCAGCTTTATTGTGAGCACAAGCTGTGTGTTTTTCAGGCCAGATTACAATGACATGTTTGAGGACCAGAGGCAACGCCCCAAGAGTTTCTTAGAACTTTCTTTGCTGTTACCGCGACGTCTTTTGCGCTTTACTTAACTTTAACTTGACAGCTAGTTGCCAGCAAATAATATAATGCAATATGCATTACATGAAGCACGATTGATATTTAACGTTGTATCGTAACACGTGTGTTAACACTCCAGGAAGTTTAGGAAACATTTGTTCATACACTTTCAGTTCATCAGAACGCGACGCAGCAATTCTATTACATATGAGCTACAATATGACAATGTTTTAGCTAATGTTTTAAACTAGTTAAAAGTTAATTATTCCACGTACCTTGCTTTTCACTTCCGCTGAAAACCCGTATGCTGGACCTCTGTTGAATTGCGAAGACATTGTGTCAGCGAGCAAGAGCAGCCAAAGCTTTAAAACAGACTGTCGGGAACTGAAAGAGAAAGAGTTAGGTAAAGTTTGATAGTTTTGTCTGCTTTACTATTTTAGCGTACGTAGATCCAGCACTTCCCTTCGGATACTTGGCCACCAATGAGAACGGGCGTTTTATCCAGACTCCACCTCTTTCTTTCCTTCTTGGCCCTGATTGATATCAAAAACTCCTTATATGGCACTAAAGTACCAAATTCCTTTACAATGGGAGTATCCCTGTGTCCATCCTGGTATTCCAGACTCGCGGTAGCTGAGGAATGAGTCACCTCTGGGAATAAGGCAGGCTACTGAATGATGTCACTCGCATTCATAAAATATTTCTGTGAAATGCTGAGGAAGCAATGCAAGATAGGATATCATGCTAGTAATGGAAAAGTCATACGTGTAATTGTTTACATATTTTTGAACAGTTACTGAGGGACACTCCAGTGGCGAATATTAAATGTAATAAATTTCTCTTAAAGTTAAAAAAAAATTAATTAGATAAGCATTTTCTAAAACAGTTGACGACAGCTTATTAAAGAAACAGTTCGTTCCAAATAAGACATTTCCATCGTTTACTATCCCTCATGTTGTTATTAGACTCTGGAAAGGAATAATTCACCCATAAATTAATATTTGCCGAAAATTCGCAAAACTCATCCCTGGGCAGTGTTGGGGGTAAAGTATTAGTAACATGAGTTACGTAATCGGATTACTTTTTTTAAGTAACTAGAAAAGTAACGCACTACTTTTTAATTTACAATAAATAATCTGAGTTACTTTTTCAGTAAGTAACGCTAGTTACTTTGTTTTCCCATGTATTGGTGGACTCCTGTCCCAATGTTGAGAGAAATCAGTTTACAAAAGTGTTGTGTGCACTGTGTAAACTTGATGTTACTGTAGATCTAGACAGTTTTGGAGAAAGTTACTTTTAAAATGCATTACAATATTGTGTTACACCCTAAAAAGTAACTAAATACGTTACTTAGGTACTTCTTATGGAAAGTAATGTGATATGTTACTTTTGCGTTACTTTCATGGTACTTTTTAAATCTGGCCAGGGCTTGCTTGTTTGTTTTTAATATAAAAAGTTTTATTTTTAGCAAATGTAAAAGCCCTTTCACACCGAAAGTATAATGAATACACCTCAGGCTGAAGGAAAAGTACATTCACATCATGTCATATTCTGAGTTCAGTTCGCATTTCACTGTTTTAATTCATTTTGATGAATACCGAATCTGTTTTCTTGCGAGTGAAATGAATTAATGCATGTTCACATTTAGTCTAGGACTACAGTAACATCAAGTTTACACAGCGCACTGCAAGTAACTTTTCTTAACACTGTCCCCAGGCCATTCAAATTTAGCATTACATCACTTGTTCACCAGTGGATAAGACTCTGCAGTGAATGGGTGCCGTGATCTGTGCATATTTCTCTCCTTATTCAGATGAGATAACTTTTTCACTGCAGAAAGTAATATTTTGATTGAAGGACATAAGTCAAAAATGTATCTTTTTGCTTCACAATGTTAACTGATGCACTGGAGTCGTGAAAATTATTAAATGGCCCGAGAGTGAGTACATTTATTTTTGGGTGAACTATTCTTTTAAATGGTGACTCAAGGCCTGTTCACACAAAGATAGATAACTATAACAAGATTATATTGACGTGCATTCCGAGGTTTGATAACATTTATGTTTGTTATAAGCAAGCTGCAGTTAATCTCATCTGTCATTTTAAATGCTCAACTTCTTAAAAAGTCCATTCTGATTGTTCTAAAATGGATTTCCATTTCATCCACATTATTGTTAAAGCTGTTATGCAAAATTCCTCATTCTCAAATAATTAGAATGACAATTATAGTCTTTGGTAAAAAATTTGGTGTGTAAGGGGACATTCAAACAATGCATTTTTACAATGTAAAGTCAAGCGTGAGACGCTGCAAAATGCAGAAACTTGTTCTGTGTGAATGGCTGCTAAATAAGGTCCAGTGTTGTTTTGAACCACATTGACTTAAGCTAAACAGACAAATTGCAAACAATGATGAAGTTTTTTTTTTTTTTGTGGGCAAAGCTTATCTAGTGGCAGAAAATGTGTTTTAAAGTAGCAGTCTATGGAAGCCATGGAATAAAAGAATAATAAAAGATACATTTAAGTTTAGATTTCAAAATCCTGACTCCATTCTCACTATTATGATTAAAAAAAAAATCAACTTGAAATTCTTTTTTTCCCTTCAGCTCAGAATCATAAGTTTATATCCCAAACTTATGGCAATTGTTGAGTTAAACTGGGTTATAAAGTCCAAACTAGGAGATATAAACTTGCATCTGCAAGAATTGTGAGATAAAATAGGTGCATTTTATGTAAAATGTTATAGGTTTAAATATAGGTTTTTCATAACTGTAATACAATATGTCTCCTATGAACTGCATATGTGAATATTACGTAGACATATTGTTTAAATCAAATTTATGCTTCAAAAGTAGAGTAATCATAGCAGGTTTCATCCATATCTGTCTGTTTAAAATGTCTGCGTTTGCTTCAAACAGCGTCTTTGACGACAGTATTCTATAAAAATGATTTGCATTCCGATTCTGACATCCAAAAGACACAATTTTTTTTCTTTCTTTTACCCATTTCTCTCCACTTTTTACCAGTGTTTTTCTGTCACCACAATGCATGCACAGCTTTAAGAGACATAACTGTGAGGTCTTCTCCAATTGGTCCATAAAGCTAGCATAAAATAAGCCGAAACATTCTTCAAAAAATTCTGTTGGATGTAGCAGAAGAAAAGTAAATTGTACAGGTTTGAAACAACATCAGGGTGAATAAATGAAAGAATTTCCCCTATCCCTTAAAGACTAGGTCAAGTACGTGTGTATACAGCAACCACTGTTGGTTAGCTTCAGTTAAAGGGAGTTTCCATGACACATCAAGCAAGCAAATAGACCACAGAAATTACACTCAAATAGCACATTACATAGGTAACAACTAGGGGTGTAAATATTAATCGATTCGTATCGATGCATCGATTATGCAGCCGCCGATTCAATGCATCGATTCGTCCGCAAGAATATCGATTAATGTGTTTATTTTGCCGCCTGTTTGTTCACTTGTCTATTTTTAGAATCCGTTCCGACCTTTCTTTTACTGTCTGCTCCGATGTATTAAGCGTACTACCTACTCCTAAGCTGCGGGTGGCACTAACCTCACTGTCTTCTTCTTCACACGCCTTACTTTCGTTTCACAGTCCATCTATGATGTTGTTCATGTTCACAGACCTCACGTTGTTGTCTGACTTTCAAGAGCGATGATTTTGAACTGATTTTGTGGAGTAGTATTCTATTTGCAGTTCATCTACTGCAGAGGATGTGTGACCATTACCTCTTAATAAGATGCAAATTGTATTTTCAAAATGTAACCAATTTTGTATGAAAGAAACTTTTTTAAAACGATGAATAGGCTAATTGGCAATAGTAGACATGCACTATAAGTTTTTTTTTTTTTATTATTACAATTTATCTGATTGCACTTTGTAGATGCAGTAACTTATATTTGCTGTTCTATTTGCAGTGCATTGAGCACAACTGCTTTAGTGGAACATACACATTATGTGAATAGCATACTGTTTCTGTATTCTCAATAAAAGGCAAATTATTTACCATTTTTGTTGATTTATTTGAAACTTGAGATATCATGTAAAAATATCTAATATTGAATCGAATCGGATCGAATCGCATCGTATCACAGGGAATTCTGAAGTATCGAAAATAATCGAATCGTTGGCTTAAGAAATCGGTATCGTATCGAATCGTCTTGAAGGCTCCGATTTACACCCCTAGTAACAACACATTTTGTTGTCTACTATTGATTCATTTAGCACTACAAATTTTCCTGAAAAGGAAAAGAAACATTAAATCATCTTTTTCTCTTATGAGCATGTCAATCAAGTATGTTTGGGACAAATAACCTTGATGGAAGAAAGGGTACCATGATGCAAAGAGTTTATCATTTTATTTTTTTCGAACAAATGAGTGATGTTAAACACTGAACAAATATACTGATCAAAAATGATCAAAGAAGTCTCTCCTCTAGTTTTAAATTGCAAATTATATTTGCAATACCCTAACCAAGTGTTGAGCTCTTAGATGACCTTTGCTTCAAAAACAATGCATATCCCTGGAATATCTGACATGGTTTTGAAGAAAACATATGCTGTACTTTTGAAACCAAGTGAAGCTAGCGGAAGCCTTTCCAAACTTTTTACATCAAAGGCACATTGGTAAGGACGAAGGTAGCAGAGCACACAGTGTTTGCAAGTCGGCAGCAAATTGGTTTCACCCCCTTCACAAGACGTTTGTCTTCAAAACAATGGCAAGGCATTTAAAAAAATATTGAATGGAGAAAAAAAAAACAGAAAAACAATCAATAATATGTCAAACTGAAAACACTGAATGAATAATAGGACCACAACCTATAAATCTAGGTCTATAGATACCAGCGGAACAGCAACACAAACGATTGGGTCTTTCATTCCAAATGCTCCGTTTTCTCCCAAATTCATTACATTCACACTAAAAAAAAAATGAAGACTTAAGAAAGGTTTTACATGGATTGCAAGAACTATGTACAGACAAGCAGGATAACGCGCATATTTATTGACACATTTATAGCACAATGCGTCCATTTGAGAAAAAAAAAAAAAAAAAGACCAAGAGGTGTTTCCTTCTGTACCACCTAAACAAAAGTCTAAATGCCATACATTCACTAAGGCTCTTCAAATAAGAAAGTCATTGTTGAATGGTTTCAGTAAGGCAAACGATATCTAAAGGAATGGTAACAAGTATATTTCCAGCATATTAACATTTTCCTGCTTTCCTGTCCTCGCAGTATGAAGATGAAAAGTAGCACCCTCTATGGCCGTCCACTGCGTTTGCTTCTAGCACATCAATACTTTCTCTTTATCCATATTTTTCTTTTTACAATTATCTAGGCAAACAGATTTGTTTAAAATATTGTTTTATTTAACACATCTAAAAATAGATTGCTTTTGTCTCATAAGAAAATCACGTATATTAAATAAATCGAGAAGGAAATGTCAAGCGAGAAATGACAGAATGGAATGTCGGGATCTACTTAGCAATTAGCACACGTACGTGAGAGCCGCTGTGGGAAAACAATGTATTTATATATGCCTCATGTACATCACAAATAAGGGGACAAATGTGTGATGCGAACAGAAAAGCCTCAAACATATCTGCACATCTTAGTGGATAACCTTCTGCTAGGAGGAAGAAAAAAAAAAGATATGGAAAACAAAAATGGTCAAATAAATAGATGCATACATGATAAGAAACTTTTATAATTTATTCTTTGTCACATAAAGCTTTTTGTAACTGCCAAAAAATGTTCTCGACTTGCTTTTTTAAACATATCTGTACTGCTCAATGCTTGCTCAGACCCTCCTATTCACATGTTGTGCAAGAACTGGCCCAGTTTAATCCCTGCGAGCCATTATATACAACCCTTGTTTGCAAATTCTTGTTGGTAGCAGCACATTACAAACAGGACGTCACTTCAGCTCCGTCTTGTGGAACAACCGCCGTCGGTTCGTTCTTTACACCTGTAAGATGAACCTAGTACAGAGTGGCAAGGAGAGTCACTTCCATCTCCTTCGACTCACAGTGGGAACATTGACAACTTTTCCAAGCCCTGTTCTCTCAGTCTAGGCAAACGTATGGCAGGATGTTCAATTTACTCTCATCACCGTGAGGATCCAACCCTATGCACTCTGTCCAATCAAACCAGGCTCCCTTGGTGTCATAACAACCGTTCACTCCTGGCCAGTGCTCGTTGTGTATTCTGAGAAGGTCCTCATTCGTTACGTCCCGAGAAACCCCGGGGAGTTCTGTCGTGGAGCTGCTCGGTACTAAAACGTGCATTTTTCTGGACTCTTTGACGTCGTGCTCCTCGCGCTTTAAATATTCAGTCATGAAAAAGTGCGCCCCGTGGGTCTGTGCTCCAGACGATGTGAGAACATTGCTCTGAAGGTTAAGGTACGATTGAATGATTTCATTTCTGGAGAGCTCTTTCCAGTTCGTCTGTTGAAAGGGGTTGGGAACCGACGTAGGCGTCTTTTGCGGCGGCATCTCAGTCCGCACCGAAGGCTCTGCAACCGGCGGGACTTGGCACTCAGGCTCATGGTGGGATTCTTTCGGAGTGAGGGGTTTAATCTGTCCGGTCACCGGGTCGAAAGTCAACCTACGCTCTTTTAAACGCACGGGTTTGGTCCTGTCCTCTGAGGACTGCCCCTGAAGGTTTACCGTGTAGTCTCTGGGTCTGTATTTCTTGCGCTTTTTGCCTTCCAAGTTGGAGGTCGCTCCATCCCGCTCACCCTTGGTCTCCGCGGCCTCTAAGCTGTGTGTGGCGAGCAGGGAGCCGGAGAGCGTCTCCGGCATTGCAGTGCTGTGTGGGGGCTGGGAGAGTCTATCCGTCGACCTGTGCAAGTGCATCGAGCCTTCCAGCCCCACAGACGACGGACCGTCGCTGATGCACACCTGGGCCGGCGACGTTAAAGGCTGCAGCATGGGCAAAGGAGAGGGCACTTGGGCTGAATTCTGAGCCGGGCTCGAGAGAGTCCCTTTTGGTGCATATGTTGAAGACCTCTTGGCCATGGTCTCGTGCGTTACGCTGCGCGGACTCGAGGAGTACCGAGGGCTTTTGGGCTGATGCTGCCCACCTCCATCCATTCTCGCATGCTGCTGTAACACTGATGTTTTGAGTAAGGAGGAAGTGCTAGGTAGTTTAGTAAGCCCCGGAGAGCTCGGATGAGGCTTCACAGCATTGACAGGGATTTTGTTGTGCCTGTCGTTCTCAAGGTGCTCCACGCGGATTCTGTCAGACGGTACATCATCGTCTTTATCCGGGAGTGGCTCGGGGCTCCCCCTGATTCCATTTGATTGCGGGGAAGAGGAAAACATTGGCTCGTAAAGGGATGTCTTTGTTATTTTGGCCGGCAGGTGCGGACTATCCCTTTGCTCCCCCCGCCGCTTTCGGCTGCTGGATTTCTCTGCCTTTGGGGAGTATGTGTTATGGATGTCATTCCTGGTTTTGAGCTCTGGAGCAACCTTGCTGGGAGGGGGGACCGCCGGAGGAGTGTCTGTCCGGCACGGGTGAGCACCGCCATTGGCAGAACCCGGGACATTTGGCGCGCCTCTCGCCGGAGTGTCACTTTGGCCGGGCTCAATCAGCTTCTGCCAGTTCCGCAGGAGTTTCTTGGCACGTTTGGCAAGGTCCTCATCCTTTGTTTTCTTTCTCACATCATTAATCAGCTTTCCCAAGCGGGTTTCCTGCATTAAAAAGAAAACATCAAAGAAAATGTCTTCACAAAAAGTATTTTGTCAGTCAAACTAATACCATGCGGTAGAGTAATGATAGACAATATAACTAGTTGTTAAATCTGACATCAAGCAAAAGTTTAGGGTCAAAATACTTAGATCCCAAAAGCAAACAACAAACAGTGCTAATATGCAGTTGAAGTCAAAAGTTTACATGAAGAATCTGCAAAATGTTAATTTTACCAAAGAGAGATAATACAAAATGCATGTTTTTTTTATTACTGACCTGAATAAAATATTTCACATAAAAGACATTTACATACAATCCTTAAGAGAAAATATTAGTTGAATTTGAAAATGACGTGGTTCAAAAGTTTACATACACTTGATTCTTAATATGGTGTTGTTACCTGAATTGATTTTTTTTTTGTTTAGTGATAGTTGTTCATGAGTCCCTTATATAAAACTAAGTCCCTTAGTTTTATTTTCCACAAATATTTTGGATTTTAAGCATTTTTGTGTATTTGAACCCTTTCCAACAATGACTGTATGATTTTGATATCCATCTTTACACACTGAGGACGACTGAGGGACTCATATGCAACTATTACAGAAGATTCAAACGCTCACTGATGCTTCAGAAGGAAACACAATGCATTAAGACCAGGGGGTGAAAATGTTTAGAATTTGAAGATCAGGGTAAACACTTATTTTGTCTTCTGGAAAACATGTAACCATCCTCTGTAGCTTCTGAAGGGCAGTACTAAATGAAAAAAATATGATATTTAGACAAAATAAAAAAGATGTACACATATTCATTCTATTCAAAAGTTTACACCCTGGCACATTATTCATCGTATTTTCTTCTGAAGCATCAGTGAGCATTTGAATCCTCTCTAATAGTTGCTTATGAGTCCCTCAGTTGTCCTCAGTGTGAAAATATGGATCTCAAAATCAGTCATTTTCAGAAAATCCAAACAATTTGTAGGACCTAAAGGATTTTTCTGAAGAACAGTGGGCAGATCAACTGTTCAGGACAAACAAGGGACTCATGAACAACTATCACTAAAAAATTGACTATATGTAAACATCTTGACTATATGTGAAAATCTTTTCCAGGTCAGAACTAAATAAATAATTAAAAAAAAAAAAAAAAAAACATGCATTTTGTTTGATCCCTCTTATTTTGGTAAAATAATTAACATTTTGCAGATTCTACAATTTGTATGTAAACTTTTGACTTTAACTGTATCCTCATGGTGTGGTATCACTACTGAAAAATCATTCTTAACTTTTTCTCCAAATCAAAATCTGAGGAAGCCAATTAGTGATTTATCTTTTCTGAATTGTTTAAATATTGTGTGTGACATTGTAAGTTTGAAAACAATGAGCTTTTAAAAGCTTAGCTTAAAAAGATAATATTCACGCATAAAATATAGAGGTACTTTTGGACCCGTAAAGAGTATTTGGTCAGATTGATATCATATTACTGATGATTAGTGCACAACTTTACCAACCTCAAGTGCTTCTTTGGTGATAGGGTACTTCTCCAAATTGGTGATAACATCAAGAACTGCAACCATGTTACAGATCTGTTCAGGAAGACAGACAGTTTAACACACAAGCCTGATATGACAAACTATAAAACACTGTCCAAGATAACGGGTAGAGAAAAATGTTGGAATCCTATTCTAAAGCAGGAGGTGTTCAAACTAAAAACTGAAATACACTGCACATCTTTCACTTGCATTTACTGTCTGGAGGAGTCAATGCTAGTTGCCCAAAGTCAGTCAGTAGGGATGGGTACCAAGAACTGGTATTTTTTTGGACCGGTGCGTAAGTGGGACAATACTGGACTACAGATAGGACAATCGATACTTGTGTTGCTTTATCTTTATCTATACTTCAATGTTAATGGCGAATTACAAGCTGCTGCTTGTCATTTTCCTTCACTTAATGATGTGACGTTTGCTAGACGTGCATGTGATATCCATGTGCAAGTGTGATGTTGTGTGTGTTTGCGTGCACTGTGCAGACAATCAGTCATGGCAGCAAGGGTAAAACTTTCAAAAGTGTGGGCTCATGTTACAAAACTAAGTTAGGGTGACCATAAGTCCTCTTTTCCCCGGACATGTTCTCTTTTTAGACCTAAAAATGCGTCCGGTCGGGATTTCTAAATTGCCCAAATTGTGGATTGGCACCGTGGCTTTTGCTTTCTACAGTCGCCATTCATTATGTGCCTTTTTGCACTAAAGCCCTACACGGGACGGGACTGTATTCTTGATGCCACTCCTGCTGAATTTCGGGCCATTATCGCCTGTTCTCGCAATCATTCCAATATTTAATATAATTTTCGTGCATCAGGGAGCAGCTACCCTATACAGAGTATTAAAATCTATTTTGAATGAGCGTCTGTTCACTTTCGCGACCACACGCACTCTGTCCTACACGGAGCATATCTTACAAGTAAATCCTCCAGCATGATTTGTTGGTCATCTCTCCTTACTTTTGTCTTGACCCATGATCAGTTAAATTTGATTACGGTTGCAAAAATTTGAAAAATGTCCAGTAAATATCAGAAATTTTGTCAGAGCATCTCCTAGCAAAGAGGTACACGTTTCTGCATGAGTTTTGGTTTAAGTGACCTAATTATAATTTTTCCACTCACGTGGCACAGACCAAATATGACCGAGGAACATGTAAGCAGGAAAAAAAGCACATGAATTCTGATATTCTCAGCTCGGCTTCACGTCTCATTCATACATGGAAATAAATCTAATATGAATCGGATACGTGCGTTTGCACCTGCCATGCAAGTGGTCAGATCAGATATTCCCATCAATGCGAGTCATACATCATTGAAAAAAAAGAAAAAAAAAAAAAAATGTTGGCGAATAAGGTCAACCCAGGTGAAGGATTTTCCGGGTCAGTATGTAGTGTTGCCAAGTCCGTGGTTTACTTGCAGAATTGGGCTACTTTTACACTGTTGCCGCGGGTTGTGTTTTAGTCTGCAAGCTGAGGTGATCTCTCCCCGTTATTTTGACAGAGGAATTCTGCCTAATGGGAAGGACTGCGAAGAAATGCAATTGGGCTGGTTTTGTTTCGCAGACCTGGCAACCTGTCAGTTGTCAGTAACCCTGGGTTATTTCGCCAGCTGTTTAGAGTAAAACCAGATACTGGATATGGGTCACTTTTAAAAGAAGGTGTAAGCTAGTCATCAAAAAAAAAAAAAAAAATCAGCAAGTGTATATATTTAAGGTTTTAAAATTTGTACCAATTTTGTAAAGAAGCACAGTGTAGTCCAGCCTTTAGCTATAAAGAATATCACATGAAGTTGTTCAGTGTCTAATATAAGGAAATACAATTAAAAACTGCACTGAGGCTTGGCACACAACCAAAATTATGTTTCCACATTCTTTTGTGTCAGACATAGAATTTTAAAACAAAAGTGATAAACTGTAGTTTATCAGTTACAATAAGTTTTGTCATAGACATCACACCTCTCATTCACAGTGAGTGTGAAAAAGTCTGAACAACTTTTAAATCTGTGGAAGCAGAAACTGTTCACAAACACTACTCTTTACTCAATAGACAATAGGTTTACACTATTTACTCCAGGGCAGCATTCTGATCCTCCTGACCTTAACCTGCCAATTTAATCCCAAGAGACTAGTGAATAATGTAATAAAGAATGTATGAATAGACAAACTTCAAGAAGAATACATAAATAGTTAAGTGTGTATGAAATTAATTCAAAATCAAACCCGTCCAGTTTACTCACCATAAAATCTCCAGAAAGACTTAAAATTGGGAATATTTACTGTGACGTTTATTTCCTAAACCCTCTACGCTGATTGTTCCCCTCATGCTCCTCATTTTCATGGCGAGTTGTTAGCCTAGTAAAACATTCAATGTGGCTGTCACATTTTCCAGTCAGCCAGCAGGTTAGCTCTAACGTTAGTTAGGTCTGCATCCCCAGTTAGCACAGCAACGTAGCCGGAACAGCTACCAGCTGTGTGCTCGGGTCAGTTCAACCACGTTCAGAAACACCCAGGACAGCCAAGACCACAAATCCACGACTGTCTGAAGGCATCAGCTGAGGTTTAATCTCTCTTGGTGATACAGAATCAAGCTAACTCACTGCTCTCAGCATGAATTCATCTGCTAGCGCTTTGCTAATGCCACAGTGTCAGCTAACCACATATAACGAGCTCCTATTAGCCAAGATATGTCGTGTACAAGCAGGAAACAACAGACAATGTTCACTGGCGGCTTTAGGGATATTGTTAAACTTACAAAAGCGAGAAACGAGCAGAGAATACTTTAAATCTGACCCAAAGCTCAATAGCTGATAGCTTGACATGAAACAGCTAGCGGACAACAGGCTTCCCACAACATGTCATCTGTGTCTGATCGCAACATGCAGCTTAAATCGAGGTAGCCGCTTTTATGATAGCTCTCAATGCATGTTTATGTTTAAACGCAGGGTTCTCCTGCGTCCGCCCGGTTGTTCTGTTAGCGTATGGTAAGCGCAGCGCAGGGTAAATGTGGCTCCCGTCAGTTAGCGCACTGCTAATGGGAGCTCCACATCTGCTCTGCCATACATTTAGACGCTCGATACGGCGTTTGGCGACTCGAAAGGCGGTTCTAACTGTGTCGTGTCGGGGAAAGTGAGCTCTGGTCTGCAGGAGAGTGAGTGGGTTACTCACATTGCTGTGGCTATCGATGGCCTGCAGCAGCCGGTCTCTCATCTGCTGCGGGGTTGCGGAGGCCGTTGTCATTGCCTGCTCGGTGCGAATCGGCCGACGGGGGAAAAATCCTCCGGATTCAAGGGCTTAGTGGATTGCAGGAACTCACAGACCTCTCGGGAGGATTGAGAAGTGGCGGAACCACATGTTTCTGATGTGATTGTTGGCTTGAGAAATGGTGTATGTGTGTGTTCAGTTGGGAGATGAAGGTTCGACGGTTGTCGTGTCTCTCCGCCTCATTGCGTCGAGCGCTCTCACCGATCTCATGAACTCCACTGGATCAAAACCTCCGGCCCGCTGCATTATGGGAGAGCGCGACGCCGCGTGACGCCATCACGCAGGTTCAAATCAATTCAGACAAACAATGATGCAGAACGCAGACGGTTATTAGAATAGGACAACAAACTCGGTAATTGCTGGTTTTTAACGAGTGTGCTGAAATAACAAACGTTTTATAGATTAAATATATGCACATTATATAAACAACGATGTATAAAGATCGTAGATAACATTCGAGGTTCTAGAGATCAAAAATATATAAATAAATCAAAAATGAAAAGAGGAAGAGGAAGTCACTTCACTATCTAGCAACATACAGTACACTGCCAGTCAAACGTTTTTGAACAGTAAGAGTAATTTTTTTTTAATTTAAAGAAGTCTCTTTTGCTTACCAAGCCTGAATTTATTTGATCCAAAGTATGGCAAAAATAGTCAAATTCTTAACTATTTTTACTATTTAAAATAACTGCTTTCTATTTGAATATATTTTCAAATGTAATTTATTTCTGTGGTTTCAAAGCTGATTTTTAGCACCATTACTCCAGTCTTCAGGGCCACATGATCCTTCAGAAATCATTCTAATATTCTGATGTGCTGCTCAAAAACATTATTGTGTTGAAAACAGGTTTCTTTGATGAATAGAAAGTTCAAAAGAACAGCATTTATCTTTTTTTTTTTTCAGATAAATGCTGATCTTTGGATCTTTCTATTCACCTCCTGAAAAAAAAAATACTTAACTGTTTTAAATATTGAAAATAATAATAAATGTTTCTTAATCAGCATATTAGAATGATTTCTGAAGGATCATGTGACACTGAAGACTGGAGTAATGATGCTGAAAATGTATCTTTGATCACAGGAATTAATTACATTTTAAAATCTATTCAAATAGAAAGCAGTTATTTTAAACAGTACAAATATTTCACAATATTACTGTTTTTGCTGTACTTTGGACCAAGCAAATGCAGGCTTGGTGAGTTGAAGTGACTTCTTTATATATAAAAAAAAATTGTGATATCATTAGTGAAAAAGATAGTGAATTTAGGAATATCAATTTTCTAATAGCTTGCCATTTTTAATAGTAAGACCATTTTTATTTATGTACATGGAACTTAACCTAATAATATTAATTAACTGTATAAAAGATTTTTATTTTTGTATCCTACGGTACTTAAAATAGCACTGATAGTTAGAAAATATATTTACTTCTCTTTTTATAAATCAAATTTCTATCCACATTTTTTCCAGTAAGAGTGGGCACAGCCATGTGTACATTTTATTAATTGTTACCATGGTATTTTAATGTATTATCCTAGTTATGAACTGAAACAAACAGTGCAAACAATTTTACCGTTTACTGCACATTGTTATTCTTCTCGTCATTTCCCTGTGGTGGATAATGAACCAGAAGTCTCACCCATAGGCTTACCTTATGGTTAAAGAAATCACATTACAATTCTTTCCAATGTTACTACACTATTTTTGGAGTCTATAATTATAAAATAGTTATACGTGCATACCTACTTTCTCTATCTGAATGTTTTGGAGCACAGAGAAAAATCATACAAACAAATATGCTTTTTAAACATTTTTATTCAATTCAATAAACAAATATTAATGCAAAGGTACAAAGACTTAAGCTTCCACACAGAAAAATACAGTAAGGACAATGGAATTTAAGCTTGATAACATTTCGTTTTAAATAAGTAGCACACTTACAAAGCCCACAATGTTTTATATTCTTTCTTTTTTTGTTGTTTGTTTTCTATATTTCATAGAAAACATGTAGTAATAGGAACATATTTTCCTTTTGTTTTAAAGGGTCAGATAAACCAAACCACAAAGCTGCAGAGCTATGTTCCTGAAAGCTAGGTTTGCATATTTGGTGAGTATAGTTACGTCTAGTTGCAAAAAAATTGGATTAACGTCTGAACTTTGCAGTCAAATGTATGTGCAACATCTGAATTATCATACATTGAAAAAATAGAAATTAGCTGCCTTTGTATAGATATGAACCACCGAGACAGTTCACATTCATTAAATGCGCATACTGTAGAGTATTTTAAACTTTTTTGTCAGATATGCGTTTCAGTTCCACTGGGTTGCATTATCAAGTTGTCTCTTTAGCACTATAACAATGTTTTTTTGTACATAAAGAAAAAAAAAATACAAAACCACTTCATCAAAAAATGATATTTCCAGTTGCAAAAGTTTTAGTAATGCACTAGTAGAGAGTTATACTCGGAGCTTGGTAACTGCGAAAAAGCAGGACATCACATCGAGACTTGCGGGTATTTTAATATTCAGTACCATGCAGCAAAAGTTCACCCAATATAAAGCAGGTTTTTCAGTGTTAAAGGCTGAAGACATAGATAGTCTCATGTAAATGTTTGGCCCTGGGAGAGATTATACATCAAAAACACGGTTTAAATACGGTTGTCCTAAAATACCAAAGTAAATTCTTACCGTTGGTCAAAGACACTAGGTAGTTACTGTGGCAAACTGACAATTACTCAAGAGCATCTTTATACTGAAGACATAACAGTAGCAGACCATAGCTGAAGCACAACTTCAGTTAAAAAAAAAAAAAAAAATACAAACAACAAACTTTGGCTTTTTTTTTTTTTCAATGGCTTGTCAAATAGAGAACGAATGCATGTATTGTATACCACACATGTATAGTATTTTTCTAGCTTTCTATAAACGGGGCATTTTGGCAAGTAACTACATAAGCCCATTTCCACCACTGAATAAAAAAAAAAAAAAAGATATTGCAACTTTTTATATCACAATTCTGACTCTTTTTTTTTTTAGAATTGTGAGACATAAACTTCAGTTATAAATAGTGGTGCAACGGATCACAAAACTCACGGTTCGGATCATATCACGGATTTGGAGTCACGGATCGGATCATTTTTCGGATCAGCAAAAAACATTTTTTTTTTAATAATTACTGAATGCTAACTTTAAGTACTTCTAATCCACAGCAAAAACTACTAGCTGAACTAATAAAGTCAATTACAAAAATGACAAGTGTAGATGAATACAACATAAAGGTACTAATAACATCAATAACACTAGTATTCAGGTGCAGAAATGTAATATTTAATTGTAAAATAATTAGTGCTTCTCACTGCAGGTATAAATAGGACGCTGTCTCTTTAAGGCCTAATGCACGTCTCTAATACTGGCACGCATCTTTCTCAGCTGTTTTGGTTTACTAAAGACATAACCGACTGTGTTTACCAGAATACCAAAACGGGTATTAAACATAACTTTGTATGTATGTTAAGAGAAGTTTTAAAGAGGAATCAATCTGTGAATCACGCAGTTTGAATCGCGCGTCTCTCTCTGTCTCTCTCTCTCTGTGCGCGTGCTCGCTTCAGGTATGTGCGGCAACGGGGGGGGAAAAAAGAAGAAAGAAACAGCGCGCGTGTTCTCTTTTGCTGCAGCAGTTTAAGTAGTTTGAATGGTTAAATTGGCAAGACAAAACATATGCAAATTATACACTTTTACTCTATGAAGGTTCAATTTAACAGTTAATCCGCGAACCACATGCGTACCGAACCGTGGGGTCCGGTCCGTACGGATCACGGATCATCTGCGATCCGTTGCACCCCTAGTTATAAAGTTAGAATTGCGAGACATACACTAACAATTCTGACTTTTTTCTCAGAATTGCGTAATATAAACTCACAATTGTGAGAAATAAAGTCAGGATTATGTGATAAAAACGCACAATTCTGTTTTTTTTCTAAAAAAAAAATGCGAGTTTGTATCTCATAATTCAGACGTTTTTCTCACAATTCAGACTTTTTTTTTCTTGAAAATGCGAGTTTGCATCTCACTATTCAAACTTTTTCCTCACAATTCTGACTTTTTTCTTAATCATTTTTTCATTTTTTTCTTGAAAATACGAGATTGCGTCTTGCAATTCTGACTTTTTTCCTGCATAGTTTGTGTCGCAATTCCGACTTTTTTCTCAGAATTGCGTGATAAAGTAAACTCAATTGCGAGAAACCAAGTTAGAATTGCATGATAAAAAGGCACAATTCTGAGATTTTTCACAATTTTGACTTTTCTCAGAATTGTGTGATATAAACTCAGTTGCGAGAAATAGTCTGAATTGTGTAATAAGTAATTTTTCTCTCGAAAATGTGAATTCGTATCTCACAATTCAGACTTTTTCCTCACAATTCTGACTTTTTTTTTTTTTTGAAAATGCGAGTTTGCATCTTGCAATTGTGACTTTTTTTCTTGACTTTTTTTCTGCAGTTTTTTTCTTGAAAATGCGAGTTTGCATCTTGCAATTCAGACTTTTTTTCTCAAAAATGCAAGTTCGTATCTCACATTTCGGAGTGTTTTCTCGCAATGCTGACTTTTTTCTTGAAAATGCAAGTTTGCATCTTGCAATTCAGACTTTTTACTTGAAAATGCGAGATTGCATCTTGCAATTCTGACTTTTTTCCCAGATAGTTTGTATGTCGCAATTCTGTTTTTTTTTCTTAGAATTGCGTGATATAAACTCAATTGCGAGAAACCAAGTTAGAATTGATTCAGTGTTTTCTTACAATTTTTTTTCCCAAAATTGTGATTTATAAACTCAGTTGAGAAATAAAGTCAGAATTGTGTAATAAGTCGAAAATGTTCAATTCAGACTTTTTTTTTGAAAATGCGAGTTTGCATCTTGCAGTTTTGACTTTTCTTGACTTATTTTCTGCAGTTTTTTCTTGAAAATGCGAGTTTGCATCTAGCAATTCAGACTTTTTTCCTTGCAATTCTGACTTTTTTTCTCGAAAATGCAAGTTCATGTCTCACAATTCGGAGTGTATTCTCACAATTCTGACTTTTTTCTTGAAAATGCGAGTTTGCATCTAGCAATTCAGACTTTTTTCCTTGCAATTCTGACTTTTTTTCTCGAAAATGCAAGTTCATATCTCACAATTCGGAGTGTATTCTCACAATTCTGACTTTTTTCTTGAAAATGCGAGTTTGCATCTAGCAATTCAGACTTTTTTTTTTACTCAATCTTTTTTTTTATTTTTTTTTAATTCAGTGACAAATCAGGCTTCCATAAATAACTGATCTGGTAATTATATATTTTTTTAAATGTATCTATGATTAGGCCTCATCTTAAAAAAAAAATTCTAACTTTTTTGAATAGGTTAAAGATGGTTAAAAATCTATTGCCACACTCAAAAATAAGCATTTGCACAATTAAAAACCTATTCTTGTTCGAGACAAAAATAAACTATTTAAAATTAAAATCCTATTTATCATTTCCCTATATTATAGGGATATTTCTGGTCGTTTCAAGATATTAAACAGGATATCTTTAGATTTCAGATCAAAATGATTTTTACTTTTTTTAACATTGTAGCATTTGTAACATTGAGATGTATAAGTTAACAAAATAAAAACAGGTTAAATTTTAAATTGTATCCTGCAAATGAAAGATTCTGCATTATTAGGACACTTGTGAAATAATTTTTGAATGCAACGAAAACTGGCCAAGTCAGATATTTGGAAATCTAGAACTGAGTGTATAAAGCAACCACCGCAAAGAAATCACAAATCTACAACACACTGCGGCAAACGGACCTTGAGCATGTAAAGACAACTTTTACAGTACTTAAACATCAAATTCCCAATGCACGCACACACACACACACACACACACACACACACAAACACAAACACAAACAAAACACAAAAAGAAAAGAATATCGGCCAGAAGCAAAGAGTTCTACTGCAAATACTACAAAACAAAGACGTAAGAGGATATTATTTTTTACAAAGCTTCAACAAGGTTCAGTGTTTAGAAGCTGAAAAGCAAAACTGCATGTACATTTGCAGCAGGGATTCTCTTATGATTTGGCTAGAAGTGTGAGCACACTTGATAATGAACACAGATTGGTGTGTTTAAACCATGAGATTGAGGAAAGTGTGAAACCCCTGAACAGAGGGACAGTATAGCGTCCACTTCAAGCATTTTAAAATGTAAAAACATACAGTTGTTCATTTAATTTATATATATATATAGAATTTGTTTTTGTTTTTTTACATAATCCTGATATTTTATGATCTACTCTTATTTTTTAAAATATAGAAATGTATAAGTGTAGCATTTATATACGTGAAGACTGTGCATACATTAGATTCTGAATACGCTATGGGTTACACTGATGAAAGACCTTGTCTTGTCTCCATGCTCTCCTTTCTGGACCAGATTTGGTTCAATTCATGGTAACGATATACTATGATCCACAAATGAAGCTTTATAAAAGGTAAAACGCTGAATTGAGATGCAGAAAGGTAACCTGCCTTCTTGAATGCATTTCGTTAATATCGGGGAACTTTCATAGTTTTTCCTAACACTACATAAAAAAGTTCTTTTTTTTGCGTTGACCAAGTATAAAATCATAAATAGACAACAGATACTTTTTCCTCTTCAAAAATACTTGTCTTAGAGTAGAAGGCAAAGTCGGCCAAACAGAGGGGGGAAATAGACCCAGTGCACTTAACAGTCACTCAGAGGGGTGGAGGAAAAACAGAAAAATGAGGGAAAAATGGATTGGGTATCGATTAAAGTGCCAAGTAAATGTAGGAAGTGATGTAGTCATTTCACAAATGTCAAATAAAATATCAAAGATAAAAGTGCACAGCTTATCAATCACCAATACTTGTGATGGTCAGACATGCAAAATAATAATAATAATGAAAAAAAAAAGGCTCACAGCTCAACAGCTATGAGTTTCTGTACAACGCAGCCTCTTGCAAAATGAAACGGAGGGGCCACAATAACGCAAAGGGCAGCTATTAAACACAAACGTCACAGTAACAAAAATAATGCTAGTTTCAGTAATATGTTTGGTCCTACATAAAAACATGAAATACATTCTGGTTTCAGCAACGCTGATCTTTTCAATGAGGCAGTCAAGTAAAAGATATAACAGTAAGTGATTACCTGACACATCCTTCCCGTCAATTATTTTACATTTTGAACACACGAAGCATGATCCTCATGAAAACAGTTGTCAGAGACAAAGCACATGTAGGTCATGCTTTTTTATACAGGAAATTTACACGGTGCAATCAGATCCCTTACAAGAACAATCCCTTAAACGCTTTCCGTGCATTAACTGCGTTTCTTTTTTTACTTTTTTGCTGACAAAAGACAAAGCAATCCACGTAACGAGTAAAATTCAGCTGCACGGACTCAGAACCCACAGATGCTGTACAAGCCGTACATCTGTTTGAGCCTTTAGTGTTTTTGTGATCTAGTATGTTTGATTATGCTTTGCATAGATATTAATCCAAATCCGATTATCCCCTTGTACTCCGAGAACTTTTACATGAATAACAAAGTTTCTTTCTGTTTATTTTCTTTTATATATAAAAGAAAATAAACATTAAGATCGTATTGATGTTTTCAATTTTGTAAACAAAATTCTCACACTTACAAAAGTGGCAAGAGTATAAAAGTCTGAGAAACATGAGAAAACGATGAAAGTGACACGATTTAAAAAGAGTAGTAAACCTCCCCGTTTGGGCATAATATGATATCAAAGCCACCAGAAGATTAATGAGAACTGTGCGCCAGGACAACCTCGTGATTTTTTTTTTTACAGTACCAGAAAACACCTTCAGCTACGGAGAAACAAAACGGACAAAAACAGCATCTTCAGCGTAAGGCAGAATCTGGTTATCACAGTGAATAGTTCTGATACATATATGCAAACGATCGTCATGATCACGTACTGTCTTCGTGTTTCTTTCGAATAAACAAGGAACTGACAAGTAATGCTAAATTTCAGCATCATTTTGACTGTACCAGTTACCATGGCTGAGATTACAGACCATACTGTACATTTAATATATAAGTGTTGATTTAAAACACCACCGTATCACTGGCATCAAAAATTTCCTAATGCATAACAAATTGCAAGGCAGTCGTTTACTAGCAACTGCCTTTTACATTGTTTGTGTGCATACAATGCACATATTAAAGGGATCGTTCACCCAAAAATTAAAGTTCTGTTATTATTTACGGACTCTCATGTCTTTCCAAACTTGCATGAGTTTTTTGGGTTCATATGATGAAAGTTAATGGGTCAAACGTTTTTTTTCTTTCCAAATTCAGTTTTTTTTAACCGTTTAAGTTTTCTAGACTCTGTTTTAATGGTTTAAAAAAAATACAACCCAAGCCCATGAAAATATGTGCCTCTATATACATTTCTGACCCTGGACCACAAAACCAAAATTAGGATAGGACAATTTGATCGACATACAACTATTTGAAAATCTGTAATCTGAGGATGCAAAAAAATCTAAATATTGAGAAAAATCGCCTTTAAAATTGTTCAAATGAACTTCTTAATGCATATTACTAATCAAAAATGATGTTTTAATATATTTACTGTAGGAAATTTACTATAGAACATGATCTTTAATTAATATCCTAATGATTTGTGGCACTAAAGAAAGACTGGTTTTGTGGTCCATTTCTGCAACATCGTAATTACGTACCTTACTGCGCATTTGCGTACCTGTAAATCATACTTTGTGTGAAAAGTAATAAAAGTTGTCAGAATTTCACTGCCTCTAATGTTCATTTAAACTGGAAACTGCAGTGATTCAGACATATAGGTTTGCAGAAATGTGTATAGAAGCACACCTTTCCATTGAGCCTATGTTGTAAAAATATCAATCAAAAAGTAAGTCTAATTATTTAAAAATCATGAAACTTAAATAATTCAACAGCAATTTATTAAATGCAAATGCAAAAGAATTTTTTTTACCAAATTCTGTATTTTTTTTTATAATTTTCTGTATTCTATTTTAATGGATTTATTAAATTTTCATAATCAAAAGCATCTCTAATTAATACTTTATTCTTATTTTATTTACTTATTTTTTCTCAGAAATACTGTGCTTTGTATTTACATTTTTCTGGTAAATATTCCTTAAATACAATGTTGCAATAATAATGTTATTATTAGTAGTAGTACCATCATTACATTAAGTAATATATTTTTGTCACAATTTCTACAAGTTAAACCAAACTTTTATTTTGACAGGTTGCTGTGAAGACCTTTAAGTTTCTGTTTGTATTTGATAAGACGATGGATTTTCTCAAAAGAAACGGTAAAGGCTCATGAAGTGAGGCTAAAAACACAGCACGCTTCAGTACGTGTAGTAAATGAAACCGTGCGTCTGCGCCATTCATTCACACAGAGATACGCAGAACATGTAGGATTCGTATTTAAATAGTATTTTGCAGCTTAATATTCACAGACACTAGTCCATATCACGTTTTGATTTAAGTGTACTGACCTACTTTAGATTTATTTCATCCAAATTCTGCGACATTACGCTTTATACAGTAAATTATGTTTTTATGACTGGATTCTGCGATCCCGTCAACGTTTTCCTCAATCGCTGAAATCATATGAAAGTGAAAGTCAATCAAGTCCAAAGCAAAACGCTTAGGGCTTTGGACTTCATTGAATTTCACTGTATGTACAAAAACAGTTCTTAAAAATAGTTTTTTCAACAGAAAAATTGTTTCACACAGGTTTGAAACAACACAAGGGTTAGCAAATGATGACTGAACTTTTCATTTTTGGCTAAATAATCCTATTAAACTGTAATGTGTATTTGATATTAAGATTTCCAGTTGTACACTTTTCAACCAGATTAATTTAATCATCCTGAGCCAAACTAGCACTGTACCACTATCTGAGCACGACGTGACAAAACTAGACATCTATAAAACATTACAATCATATGTTCAGACTGCACTGAAGTACATTAGTGTTGATGTGTAAAGATAAACATGTCGCAGGTGCATGAAAACTGCCCTTAAAATGGGGAGGATTAACACTCCTTTTTAACCATTAATGTTTTCACAAGCAAGAAATATTTGTATAGGAAAATAAATTAAAACGATCATACCAAACAATGTTTTTGGTGGCATATGCATGTATAAAAGTGCATAACTTAATATTCGTATTTAAAGAAAAAGGAAAGTAACAGGCATATATGGCAGGCATCAAAGGGGCTTCTACAGGGGATGAAATGGAAGAACACATGTTTGAACATCAAGGGGATCTTATGTAGTGTCGCATTCTCTTATATAGAGCAAAAGGAACCACAATTGCTGAGGTGCGAGTGTATTATCCTAAGAAACGATTGGGCTGCTTGCTCAAAAGGTTGATTCGTTAGATGTGGCAGCACTGCTTTCCCGTTTTTCCCCTAGCATGCTGTGGCAACATTCTCAGCAATCTCTTCCCAGAGGATGGGCTTTGAGAAACAGGGTCAAGTGTCCCCCAGACATGCTGCTTCTCTCACACTGATCTCAAAGAAGGGCAAATGAACATCGTATACCTAAAGATTACAGCCTGTCCATCCGGAAAGCGTCTTCTGTCGCGGGGTCGGCCAAAACCATGTCTGGATCGTTGAGCATGTGCAGGCCATCCAGCGTCAGCGGATCGATTTTCAGCTCATCCAGAGGGAACTGGGAATCTGCGTCAAAGCTCACGTCACCTGTCAGAGAGTTGAAGAACTCTTTGTATAGGCTCAGGGGGGGTTCTCCTGTAACTAGAAGATGGGTAATATAATATGCTAAACTTTTAGAGGGACCTTTTTGATTGCCGGGCTTCACGGCGGCATTGTCAGCAGCACACGTACAGCAGAGCTACATGCAATATTATGCAATATCTTAGTGGGCAGGTGCAATACCTGTGAGAATGATGTTGGGGATGTTCCCATGGCTGCTGTAGCCTAGCTGCTGCGTGTCCTGCAGGTTCCCGTGGCTCCCGGTGAGGTTGAGCATCGCAGCTTGAGAGTAGTTTAGAGTGGATCCCTCAGTGTACAGACTGTTTGAGCTGATGGAATTCTCAATCATGTTGAACTGCTCCAGCTAAAGAATCAAAACAAATTCAATGACTATAAAGTAAAGGTTGATGAAGGCAACAGAAGATAATAATGTTTCTTCCTTTGATTAAGTTAGAATTTAATACAGTGTCCTTGTTAATGGATACATACAAGATCCAAAAATAAACAAATTTTGCATATAATCACACAGAGTCAAACCAAAATTTACATTTTGGTTTAAATCAACATTTCTCAGATTATCACAGTTTATTTGCTATGGTTTAGAAAATGGTAATAAAATATGACTAGAACTCAAAGTAAAACTGTCAGAACAAATTCATCTTGATAATGTCAGATAACTTTTCTTTTACTTTAAAAAAAATAAACCAATAAACCAAAAAATTTAGACAACTGTTAGTATGGCACTATTTATCACTATCAATACTTTGTTGACCAATTACCAAGCAATGCTTAATTTTGTTCAGTCTGTGGTGTAAAAAGATCGCAATAGCAATTAGAAAAACTGTATGATGTAAGATTTTTTGGGTATAATATGTCACAGTTTACTTTATTTTGCTATTCTCACTTACATATGTGAACTACTGTCTTGTACTCACTAGTACTCACTCAGGGTATATGCAGGAATCCTAAAGGTAATTTCAATACCTTTTTAAGACTTTTTAAAGACCTTCTCAGAATATTTTAAGACCTCATCGCCACTTCAAGTTCTAATCAGTATCAAACCTTTAACCTAATAAACAGTTGTAGTTAAATGAATCAATAGAGCACAACCATGCAACAGAACTCAGATCAGCTCGGAAGCTTCACGGTTGTTTTCAGCGACAGGCTTCAGCCACTGTTTAAACTCGTCTTTCTCTAACCAGGAGTACGCAAACTTACATTTTCCCATTTTGCCATCTGTTTCACTCAATGGTTTCGCTACATGTGGAGAGCGTCACATCACCTCCCCGCGTTTGTCGCAAATTACGTGACATCACCCGGACGCACCCCGGCCCGAACCAATCGCGTGGATCGAGCACGCCGTTGTTAATATTAGGAGGAAAATAAATATATTTATGCTTTTTTGGAGTCAAACACTGGACGACGCTTGAACAAAATTTAAGACCTTGTAAAAACGCTATTAAGACTTTTTAATACCTTTTAAGGGCCTTAATTTTCTCATAATTGATTTATCAACTTTTAATACTTTTTAAGACCCCGCGGACAACCCTGTCACTACTCACTAGTTTTGGTTTGACTATATAGAATTTTTTTTAATTATTTAAAGTAATCGATAAATGTATTCAGCATGGGTGCACTGAATTGATCGAGAGTTCTATTTTAAATAAATGTTCTTCTGATCAAAAAATGTATTACAGTTTCTACAAAAATATTAAGCAGCACAACACTGAAAATAATAATAAATGTTTCTTGATCAGCAAATCAGCATATTAAAATAATTTCTGAAGGATCATGTGACATCCAGACATGAGACTGGAGTAATGGCTGCTGAAAATTCAGCTTTGCCATTACAGAAAAAAAAATTACAATTTACAAAATATCCCAATAGAGAGCTGTTATTTTAAATTGAAAATAACAACTGCATTGTTTTTACTGTATTTTTTATTAAATAGATGCAGGCTTTCAGAGCATAAAAAACTCACCCCAAACTTTTGAATGGTAGTTTATATATACACCAGGGTCAGAAATGAATGAGGGCTTATGGCAAAAATGCCACCAAAATGAATATGCCATAAAAATTTAAGACAAAGGGGCCAAAAATGCCCCCGCACAAAGAAACAAGGTATTACGGCTGTTGCGATTAAAATGAAATCAATTCACAGAATTACATTTAGATTTGCTTACTGTTCTGTGCATGTAACCAATCAAATGCGCCAATCAGAGGCACTTGGATAGTGAGGGCTGAAAATTAAAGATGTTCCGATGCCCTATTTCCCTTCCAGATACTGATTCCAATACCTAGGCTCAGGGTATCGGCCAATACTGAGTATTGATCCAATACCTGGGCGTGTATTTGTATATACACCTTCAGATCCTACTAGCCCTGTGTGAACTGATGGAATTATTTTATGGTGGGCTTCAGGCTTATCCTTAATAAAAAATGAACAAATATATACAGTGAACTGGAGTATTTTTATTATCTGACATACATTTGACAGTAATATTTTTTTATAGTTAGCATTACTACTTCTGGTTTTGTGATGTACATCAGCACCGTTTATAACAGAGAATTCTGGGCAGAATTGGAAAGATTCTCACTAGATCTCGCAGCAACCTTATTCATTGTGCAGCGAATTCAAATGCTTCTCACTGGACTTTGTAGCACTAACAGTGTCGCCAAATCAACGAATAAAGCTATTCTGGGCTTCTGCAAGTTTGTTTGCATTGCGGTCCGAGCTGATAAATGGTCAGAGCTGCACAGCTCAAATGTAGCGCGGTTTAGTTTCGCTTTCGCTTCGTTTGCCGTTGGATGTTTCTCATATGCAACAGAAACAGCAGCCCTTATGAGTTGAACAATGCAGTCGTATAAATAGGTCTTGTTTAAGCAAATGGTATCGGATTGGTACGTGGGTTCAAGTATTGGCCGATACCAATGCTACGATTTTTGTGGTGTCGGTGGCATTTTCGATACTAATATCGGAATCGGAACAACTCTACTGAAAATGCTGGAGCTGTTGTTTAGTGCGCACGCTCACAAATTCCCTCATCATAAACAACACAATGCAGATACAATGTACATAAAACATTAATTTTGTAGGTTCAGTAATTATACAACATCATTGACCGACATGTTTGTCTATGAAGCCAGAATGTGACATGCCCAAAATGGAAAAAAACACTTTATATTGTTTTCTATATCAATATTAACAATCACTACAATATAAAGAGCAATAATCAACAATAATGATTTTTGTCATAATATTGCAGTCCCATGAGCTCCTGTTTTTTACGTGTATAATTTAGATACAATTTTAGTCTATTGTTATTGACAACAGTTTAAAATACTGATTAAAGTAATCAGCTAAATGGAAGTATTTAACATTAAAGGAATAGTTCATTTTCAGAACAAAAAATTAGAGATAATGTACTCACCCCCTTGTCTTCCAAGATGTTCATGTCTTTCTTTCTTCAGTCGCAAGGAAATTATGTTTTTTGAGTAAAACATTTCAGGATTTCTCTCCATATAATGGATTTCTATGGTGCCCCTGAGTTTGAACTTCCAAAATGCAGCTTCAAATGGCTCTAAACGATCACAGCCGAGGAAAAAAGGGTCTTTTCTAGCAAAACAATCAGTTATTTTCTAAAAAAAAAAAAATAATAATAATAAATAAATAAAATGCAATTTATATACATTTTAACCTCAAATGCTCTTCTTGTCTAGCTCTGTGTGTACTCTGTGTAGAGATGGTATATAAATTGTGACCCTGGACCACAAAACCAGTCTTAAGTCGCTGGGGTATATTTGTGGCAATAGCCAAAAATACATTGCATGGGTCAAAATTTTAGATTTTTCTTTTATGCCAAAAATCATTAAGAAATTAAGTAAAGTTCATGTTCCATGAAGATTTTTTGTAAAATTCCTACTGTAAACATATCAAAATGTAATTTTTGATTAGTAATATGCATTGTTAAGAACCTAATTTGGACAACTTTAAAGGTGATTTTCTCAGTCTTTTAGATTTTTTTGCATCCTCAGATTTCTGATTTCAAATAGCTGTATCTCGGCCAAATATTGTCCTATCCTAACAAACCATACATCAATGGAAAGCTTATTTATTGAGCTTTCATATGATGTATAAATCTCAATTTTGTCAAATTTAACCTTATGACTGGTTTTGTGGTCCAGGGTCACAATTGTAAATGTTTTTAGAAAATAACCAATCATTTTGCTAGATAAGACCCTTCATCCTCTGCTGGTATCATTTAGAGCCCTTTGAAGCTGCATTTAAACTGCATTTTGAAAGTTCAAACTTGGGGGCACCATAGAAGTGCACTATATGGAGAGAAATTCTGAAATGTTTTGCTCAAAACACCATTTCTTTATGACTGAAGAAAGACATGAACATCTTGGATGACAAGGGGGTGAGTATATTATCTGTTAATTTTTATTCTGAAAGTGAACTACTCCTTTAAAGGCAACATATAGTTTTTATATATAAAAAAAAACAACAACAACAACAACATGTAAATATAAAAATTGCACACACAAATGTAAAAAGAAAAATGCCCCTGAAAATCAAATATTGCCTCTTAAAGGAAAAGTTCATTTCTGACCCTGATATACACACACCTTACCATGTGTATCTTTAATATACATTTATCTGACCTGAACCTGTTTGGCCTTGCAGAACTTGCAAATATTGAAAGAAGCCTTTTAGGATTGAGACTGACTTTGAAGACTGGTTTTGCAACATGGAAATCCGTAACATGTTTCTTTTGTCAGCAGCGATGTTCCTTTTGAATGTATTTATTTATGTAGGTTCCATTTCTTATTATGACATGCAATATTATATCTATTACAATATATCTATATTTATATGAAAGTATTTAAATATTTTCTGAGGAGAGATGGTTTTAGTGGGAATGAGTGATAATGTCATTATTTAAATAGTGTTGCCATTTTAAAAACAAACAGCAGGTAAAGCATGCCTTTGTTTTATTGAACAGATAAGTAAACAGAAACGTGAAGAGGGGAGAGTGTGGGATTTGGGACTGGAACATGACGCAGGGCAGATTCAAATCTATGTCCCTGTGCAGCTCTTTTGTGTTGTAAGCATGCACTTTTCCCACTGAGCAACTATTGAAGAGTAGTTGACAGAAAACCCTTCCCCTGTCATTTCAAAGCTCTCAGCTGCCCTCTAGTGGCTTGTACATGTAAGGAGCAAAGAATGAATTGTTTATAGACAGGTTCACAGACAGAAAATGCACTACAATATTATATTTATGTGACTGGTGGCCAGTGTTGGGGAGTAACTAGTTACATGCAACAGGCATTTTTTATTATGGATAGATGCACTTTATTGGACTTGTTTTGGACTGCTGAAGAGAAACACCCACCCATTGCTATTTTAAAGCTAGAAAAAGCCAGAACAATTTTTAATACAACTCTGATTAAATTAGTCTGAAAGAAGGAAATCATATACACCTAGGATGCCATGAGGGTGAGTAAATAATGGGCTAATTTTCATTTTTGGGTGAACTAACCCTTTAAATTAGTTACTTATAAAAAAAAAAGTTAACGATTACCAAATTTCTTTCCCAAATTGCATTAACTGCTCTAAAACTTGAGACACCAATGTTTCAGGAGTTTAGGACACAGAATAGGACACATGCTCATTCGATAACTGTTGTATTTCCTATGTAGGTTTATTTAAATGCTTTTTTTAAGATTGACTGTTTTTTCCAAGGCATTATCAGATGCCAAAAACAGTATCAGCTATTAAACTATATCTAACCTCAGAATGATCTTACAGTAAAAAGGTGCTAAAGTCTGATTTTGCAGTGGCTGTACTGTACTTTGAAGTCTGACAATAATCAGTGTTGAATACTAGTGTAAGGTTAACCCGGCCTGCTTTAAATGTTTGAAAACATTTAATAGAAATGTAGAAAAGTAATTACTACTCTAATAAAGTAATTGAAAGTTACACTACTTATTACATTTTAAATAGGGTCACTTGTAATTTATAACCCACTACATTTCCAAAGTAACCTTTCCAACACTGTAAGTGGCTTAAAATCTTCCAGATGAGCTACAGCAGTTCAGGTACGATTCTAGTTATTTATACCGCAGACAAAATGAGCTCACCTGCTGAGACAAAGCGCTGGTCTGCCGAGGGGACAGCTGCTGGTCGTAAAAGGCATCGCCAAAGACACTTCCGAGAATGGATGAGTGCTAAAACAAGAACACATTACAAATAACCATCTATGAAAAGGCTAAAGATAATCACAACAAATCACTTACAAAGGCTCTAAAACAATGTACTTAGCCCATGAGAGGATCTAAATCCACTAAACATTCTGCGTCACAATTCATGATGCAAGATGACAACACTTTCTTTATCACATTCTATATCACCATGTTTGACATAAAGACATTTTGACTTATTTCAAACATAAAAATATGTTGCAAGTGTACTCTACAGAAATGTAACACCTTGTTAAAGCAACAGATGAACAAAAACCTAAGCCTAAATATCTTAAAAACTAAGATCACAAAATGGCTTTTAGAGAATAAGAGGAAGGAGCTGCACACAGTGCAAGGACTCTGGAGCAACAGCAAAGATAGGAGTGTCCAAACCTGTTTCTGGAGGGACACTGTCCTGCAAAATTTAGCTCCAACCCCCAATTAAACACACCTGAATCAGCTAATCACTAGAAACTTCCAGACAAGTGTGTTGGAGCTAGACTTTGCAGGATGTTGGCCCTCCAGAAGCAGGATTGGACACTCATGGCCAAATGCTAAGTGACTAAAAGAATATAGATTTTCAGACTATATAATTCTGTGTGTTGTATTTTCAACTAGCACAGGATATCTAACCTTTTTCAGATCCATTATTGGATAAAGACAGAGCAGAGATACCCTGATACATATTGTATAAAACATGCATATTGCATTTTAGTTGGAAAAATGACATGCATATAGTACATTTACAATTTTAAGTACAATTGTAATTTACTTAAAAAATGTGTTTACACAACCAGTCAAAAGTTTTTGAACAGTAAGATTTTTAATGTTTTTTAAGTATCTTATGCCCACCAAGCCTGCATTTATTTGATCCAAAATACAGCAAAAGCAGTAATATAGCAAAATATTTTTACTATTTAAAATGACTATTTGAATCTATTTTAAAATATAATTTATTCATGTGATCACAGCTAAATTTTTAGCATCATTACTACAGTCTTCAGTGTCACATGATGCTTCAGAAATCATTCTAATATGCTGATTTGCTGTTCAAGAAACATTTTTTTATTATTAATATTTAAAACAGTTGAGTACATTTTTTCAGGATTGTTGGATGAAAAGATCGATCCAAAAATCAGCATTTATCTGAAATAAAAGGTTTTTGTAACATTTTACACTATACCATTCAAAAGCTTGGAGTAAAAGTATTCAAATTAATACTTTTATTTAGCATGGATGCTTAAAATTGATCAAAAGTGACGATAAAGACATTTAGAATGGTTACAAAAGATTTCCATTTCAGATAAATGCTGTTCTTCTGAACTTTCTATTCATCAAAGAAACCTGAAAAAAATCTACTTAGCTGTTTTCAACATAACAATAATAAAAAAATAAATAAAAATTTGAGCAGCAAATCAGCATATAAGAATGATTTCTGTGGATCATGTGACACTGAAGCCTGGAGTAATGATGCAAAAAATTCAGATTTGAAATCAGGAATAAATTACATTTTAAAATATATTCAAATAGAAAAATTTATTAAAACATATACTGTTTTTTGCTGTACTTCGAATCAAATAAATGCAGGCTTTGTGAGCAGAAGAGACTTCTTTAAAATAAAAACATTAAAAACTTACTGTTCAAAAACCTTTGACTGGTAGTGTAGGTTGTAGAGCCATTATTGATCTATAAAGTAATTTACTTGTACATTTTTAATGTTAATGAAATACTGTTTTTTAAACATCTTTCTTTCTTTCTTTTTTTCACAAACACAAGGAAAGGTCTGCACTCTGAAAAATGTCTTGTCTCTGAATCATTAGAAAGGCTTTTGGCTGAAGCGGCGTTTTTTAATATTCCTGCTCCAAAATAATAATTAGACATTTTTATCTCTTTTTTTGTGAGTGAGGCAGTTTCTTGGCCTTGACACCTGAATTGCCTGGTAGATTGTGGTGAATATGTCTGCATTTTTGCTACACAAAAGTCAAATTTTTAAATATTACTATCCAAATCTCTAGTTATTTCATGATTCAAACCATTTGTATTAAACATTCTCAAAGGACAATTATTTTTATCATACTGACACAACGATTAATTTTTCTCAAAATGCACAATATGCACATGATCCAGTGAAAGGATGCATAACAGCGATGGCAATTTGACTATGGCGTACATTAAAATTGGCCTGTATCGCTAATCAGCATGATACACAGAACGAGTAAGTGGTGCTCAGACACACAGCGAAGCAGCCGGGATCGGAGAGACTGGGAGACACGACTGGACTAGGACACACAGAGCGGCTAAAGGGACAGGCTCCAGATCGGCTCCAAACAAAACAAACTACAGGAGGAAGCAGCGGCTGCTGGATTCGCCCTTACTTGAGGCGAGCCCCCCGGAGAGAAGCCTTGATTGGAGACCGGAGAGGTTGGAGACTGATTGGCCGAAGACCCCACCCTACAGCGGTACTGCTGGAGGGAAGCAGCCTACATGGGACAACACCAAGTTAGACCAGCAGAGCCCCTGTAGGGGACCTCTGACTCAGGGTATGTGGCCTGTGGCTCTCAAGTAACAAGTTATGTTGACATTGTGTCTGCTTACTCTGTCATGTAAACTCTGCAGCCAGGACATTTTTACTAGGACATCAGCTAAATGACCTTGTTATTACAAGACCACTGATTTTTTTTATATATAGAAATATATGGAAATACTGATATTTTTAAGTCTTTACATGATAGTATGATCATCCAGGTTTCTTCATTTTGTCAAGATTGAGATGGTGTTAAATACAGAAAAAGCTGAGAACTTAACTAAAAAAAGAAAACAGCTTGTTAAAATTCATTACCTGTACTACCAGTCAAATGGCTGGACAGGTTTAAAATGTATTGTTTGATCTAAAGATCTAAAGGCCTATCATACATGCTTGAAATAAATATTACAGATTATTTAAAGTTTGTCTAAATACTCTACTGTTCAAACATTTGGGTCAGTAAAAAATGCAACAACTGACACGTTGAAGGCCAAGAAAGGTAGCAAAGACATAGTTAAAGTCCATGTTAAAGTCAGTGGTTCAACTTTAATTTTATGAAGCTACGATAATACTTTTTGTGCACAAAGAAAACAAAAATAAGGACTTTATTTGAACCAGAATATACAGACCATGAACTAAAAAAGTTGGACATTCTACGTCAGAACGGAAGAGAAGAAATTGTTGAATTAAGTTGTTATTTTAGTTTCCTTTGCACACAAAACGTATGCTCGTAGCTCTTGGATTTCATTAGAAATATCTTAATTTGTGTTCTGAAGATGAACGAAGGTCTTACAAGTTTGAACAACACTACAGTCGTGGCCAAAAGTTTTGAGAATGACACAAATATTAGTTTTCACAAAGTTTGCTGCTAAACTGCTTTTAGATCTTTGTTTCAGTTGTTTCTGTGATGTACTGAAATATAATTACGAGCACTTCATACGTTTCAAAGGCTTTTATCGACAATTACATGACATTTATGCAAAGAGTCAGTATTTGCAGTGTTGGCCCTTCTTTTTCAGGACCTCTGCAATTCGACTGGGCATGCTCTCAATCAACTTCTGGGCCAAATCCTGACTGACAGCAACCCATTCTCTTCCATAATCACTTCTTGGAGTTTGTCAGAATTAGTGGGTTTTTGTTTGTCCACCCGCAGCTGAATCCTCTTTAGGAGACGATCCTGGCGCTTGCTGGACTTTCTTGGACGCCCTGAAGCCTTCTTAACAAGAATTGAACCTCTTTCTTGAAGTTCTTCATGATCCTATAAATTGTTGATTTAGGTGCAATCTTAGTAGCCACAATATCCTTGCCTGTGAAGCCATTTTTATGCAACGCAATGATGGCTGCACGCGTTTCTTTGCAGGTCACCATGGTTAACAATGGAAGAACAATGATTTCAAGCATCACCCTCCTTTTAACATGTCAAGTCTGCCATTCTAACCCAATCAGCCTGACATAATGATCTCCAGCCTTGTGCTGTTCAACATTCTCACCTGAGTTAACAAGACGATTACTGAAATGATCTCAGCAGGTCCTTTAATGACAGCAATGAAATGCTTTTTTCGGGATTAAGTTAATTTTCATGGCAAAGAAGGACTATGCAATTCTGATCACTCTTCATAACATTCTGGAGTATATGCAAATTGCTATTATAAAAACATAAGCAGCAACTTTTCCAATTTTCCAATATTTATGTAATTCTCAAAACTTTTGGCCACGACTGTACATACTTTTTATTGCTATTTTCTACATTTGCATATAATGATTAAGTATGCCCAAACATTTGACTGGTACAGTATTTGTTATCATTGTCAATATAATTAAACCCTTTAGCGCCATGTATGATCTGAATAACAGATCATACAGTTGAGATCAAAAGTTTACATCCCCCTTTCAGAATCTGCAAAATGTTAATTATTTTACAAAAATAAGAGGAATCATACAAAATGCATGTTGTTTATTTATTACTGACCTGAATAAGATATTTTACATTAAAGATGTTAATGTGAGATGTTAAAGAGATGTTACATACCGTTTACAAGAGAAAATAAGTTGAATTTATAAAAATTACCCTGTTCAAAAGTTTACATCCCCTTGTTTTTTCACATTGTGTTGTTACCTGAATGATCCACAACTTTTTTGTTTGTTTGTTTAGTGATAGTTGTTCATGAGTCATTTGTTTGTCCTGAACAGTTAAACTGCCTGCTGTTCTTTAGAAAAATCATTCAGGTCTCATAAATTATTTGGTTTTCCAGCATTTTTGTGTATTTGAACCCTTTCCAACAATAACCGTATGATTTTGAGATCCATCTTTTCACACTGAGGACACCTGAGGGACTCATATGCAGTTATTACAGAAGGCTCAAATGCTCACTGGTGCTCCAGAAGGAAAAGCTATGCATTAAGAGTTAAGAATTTGAAGATCAGGGTAAATTTTACTTATTTTGTCTTCTGGGAAACATGTAACTATCTTCTATAGCCTCTGGAGGGCAGTACTAAATGAAACAATATGATATTTATGCAAAATAAGAAAAATGTACACATCTCCATTCTGTTCTTAATGCATGTTTTTTTTCCTTCTGAAGCACCAGTGAGCATTTGAAACTTCTGTAATAGTTGCATATGAGTCCCTCAGTGTGAAAAGATGGATCTCAAAATCATACAGTCATTGTGGGAAAAGGTTCAAATACACAAAAGCTGGAAAACCAAAGAATTTGTTGGACCTGAAGGATTTTTCCGAAGAACAGCAGGCAGTTTAACTGTTCAGGACAAACAAGGAACTTGTGAACAACTATCACTAAACAAAAATTATTCAGGTGGATTATTCAGGTAATAAAGTATTAGGAATCATGGGGATGTATTCTAAATAAACAATAACATGCATTTTGTATGATCCTCCTTATTTTGGTCAAATGATTAACATTGTGCAGATTGAACTTTTGACCTCAACTGTACATACCCAAGATCTAGGAATCCACTGCAGACCTACGGAGCTGAGCATTAAGATGTGACCTTACCGTGTTGATATCAATGCCCACAGAGGTTTGTGTCTGGCTGCCTGAGACAGGTGGCAGCTGGGTGTTCTGCTGGAGCTGAGAAAGCCCACCGACCCCCTGCGTCTGTGTGGACGGCTGACTGAAGAAAGCATACTGAGCCAACTGCTGCTCCAGCGTCATGGCGTCTATCGCCACCGCCTATTCAACACAGATCCAGATTGAGACAGTCTTTTAGCATCGGAGTGATTAGATTAGCATTTAATGTTCTGTCTGAAACATTAGTTTAAATCAGTCCTTGTCAGCAGCTGAAGGAATTACAGCAGTGTTACCTGTGCTAGAGAGAGTGGAGGAGAGAGGGTGGGCGACATCTGCTGAAGACTCGGGTGCTGCTGGGAGTCTGTGTTGAGGATCAGAGGAACTACATTCTCATGCCTGCGCTGAACGCTCATTGTCGATGTGGGCTGGGCTGATGAGAGTAATGGGTGGAATAAAGTAGCATATTGACTTCAATCCTTTAGACATATATGATAATGTCTACATTAACACTCATTTACAGTTTAAGATAACATCATGTTATTAAAGGGATAGTTCACCCAAAAAAAAAAAAAAAATTCTGTCATTAATTACTCACCCTCATGTCGTTCCAAACCTGTAAGACCTTCATTCATCTTCAGAACACAAATTAAGCTATTTTTGATGAAATCAGAGAGCTTTCTGCATTTGCATAGACAGCAATGCAATTACTTATTAATTAACTTTGCATTCTTTGAACACAAAATCTATTTTCATAACATCATCAATTTACGGTTGAACCGCAGTGCATCTCAAACAGAGGGTCCACTAGGGGGCCTCAGCAAATTTCAAAGGGGGCCTCAAGATAACTAAAAGGGATACTTCACCCAAAAAAATTAATTACTAACACTCATCTCATTCAAAACCCATCAGACCTTCTTTGTTCAACTTTGAAACACAAATTAATCTATTTTTTATAAAATCAGAGAGCTTTCTGACCCTGCATAGACAGCAAACCAACTGACGCATTCAAGGCCCAGAAAGGTAATAAGGACATTGTTAAATAGCCCATGTGGCATCAGTGGTTCAATCATAATTTTATGAAGTTACAAGAATACTTTTTGTGTGCAAAAAAATAATAATAATGACTTTCTTCAACAATTTCTTCTGTTCCATGTCAGTCTTTGGCGCGTTCACAAGAGTACCACGATGCACGTCTGTGGTGCTGCTGACGAAGGGGCCAGCATTTGGAATGACATGGGGGTAAGGAATGACAGAATTTTCATTTTTGGGTGAACTAACTCTTTAAAATGACTTAAAAGAACATCAACAAGCATTTATTTAAGCTAAAACAACTTAAAATATTTTAGTTTTTAAAAGTTTAAAAAGCTTTTTTCTTTGAAGAAATGATATTTCCACAGTCAAAAACCTGGATATATGACGTAGCCTAATTTTAAAAGTGTGATTTCTATATATCATACAAATAAAATCTTAAAACTCTGTGGGCATTTTTATAAACGATATACATTTTTTTTTATTTATCCCAAGCTTTAAATTATTTCACTATGCAAAAATTGAGAGTAAAAACAACTAAACAAAAAGACAATCTTTCTCCTAACATATTTTATCAAGATAGCAAATTAATGCTATTGTTAGTTTAAGATTTTATCACCTTCATCACTAAACAAAGTCAAACCTAGGTAGGAAAGACTTTGAAATTGTTATCCATGTTTGGTAACACATTTACTTTAAGGTGTCCTTGTTACATGTTACACGTACTTACTAGTATAACAATTAATTATGTTTAATACATGCAAGTAACCCTAACCAAACCCTAATCATTTAGTAAGTACATGTAGTTAATTAATATTACTCCGTACTTAATTGTAAAATTACAATGTAACAAGGACACCTTGAAATAAAGTGTAACCCCATGTTTTTATCTTGTCATGGCTTGACTGTTATAATTTGTTGTTTTATGTGTAGACTCTCACTTCCATTTCCATCTTCAAACGGTCCAAAATGTGGCTGCTCGTTTGCTCATGGGAAGTAAACGGAATCATATTACACCCATCTTATGCTCTTTGCATTGGCTAGCAGTTCAATACCATATTGATTTTTTAAACATTTGCAATTTAATAATTTAGCCCCCCAATGCTTCTCAAACATAATCCTTCCTCATAATCTCAATAGATTGTTTACACCATTACCTGATAGAGCTGTTCCCATGGTCTCAAACTTTTCTGCTTTAACTTCTTTTAACTAAGTTTATATACTATGTACAGCACTTTGGTCAACCAAAGTTGTTTTAAATGTGTTACAGAAATAAATACAAACTTGAAAGTAAAAAAAAATCATGTAAATTCATTGGTTAAACAGAGTGGGATCCCTGAAAAACAGTCAGCTCTTATTGGGTGATAAGGAAGAGAAGAAATTGCTGAATAAAGTTGTTCTTTTGGTTTTCTTTGTGCACATAAAGTATTCTTGTAGCTTCATAACATTACAGTTGAACCACTGAGGTCACATGGACTTTTTAACAATATTAACAATCTTCTTACTACCTTTCTGGGCCTTGAACGTGTCAGTTGCTTTGCTGTCTATGCAGTGTCAAAAAGCTCTCGAATTTCATCAAAAATATCTTAGTTTGTGTTCCAAAGATGAACAAAGGTCTTGAGGGTTTGGAACGTCATGAGGGGGAGTAATTAATGACAGAATTTTTGTTTTTAGGTGAACTATCCCTTTAAAATTTCTGAAATTCTGAAAATTATTATTTTAGCTAGTTATATCTATGGACACTCTTTTCAGAACTTGTCATTATAGCAGATGTACCAGTGGAAACATATTAACCTCCATGGGGGGGTCTTATGGTCAAAAGGATTGAGAACCACTGTCCTAATGCATATGCTTGGGAGAATCACCTTGGCTGGCCGACGTGAGGCCCATGTGAGTGTTGGCCAGGTTGCCAGTGCTGTTGGAGGCACTGAGAGAGGATGTGGAGTCATCAGGGTCCAGGGGTGTGGGGAGAGGAGGGGGAATCTGGATGTTGGTCAGGTCTGGCAGAGAGCCGCCCGTGTTGTGCGCCGCTGGGATTAGAGATGCAGTCATTTCCTGATCTGGAGATGGAAATATGCTGGGGAAATGACATGAGGGACGTTAGAAGGAACTGGGATAAATAGATATAGTCCACAGAAAAAGACCATTGCATGGATTATGATGTGATAAAACAAGGCTGTTATAAAGGAGTAGATATGACTGGATGGCTGTTGGGTTGGGATAATAAAGGGGTAATTGTTTGCACAAATGACCTTGACTCTTCAATCTCCAAATGATAAGTACTGAACCCGTCCTTGTATTCACCTACTTTATACTATCAGCATCAAATAAGAAAACCCTGTGAAACCACACTTACTTGATTCCAGGTATCTTGTTTGATTTGGGCCTTGGTGAAGTAGTCTATGAAAAAACGATAAATACTTCAATAATAAGAGATTCCAATTAATTCATATAGAAGAAGTCTGTTTCTAAATGTACCTTTCTGTGATCCCATATCTGCCTTTGATCTTCCTTGTCCATGTCACTTTCAGGTTCCCCTGTTCCTGGCATAGTGAAAAGAAGAACTAGTACATAGAGAGGGATGAAATCATATGCTGAAACAAGTGTAGGAAAACATCAACAGGATATAGTTCACTGCAACATTTAGCCTTATTGATAAGAGCATTTAATAGATCATACAGCAATAAAATAAACATTGCATCAACCTTGTTTTGGCTGCAAATCTTGAGACCCTCCTGCAAATGCATCTTGTGGGTTTGGGTTCAAAGTGCTCTGGTGCAGGGCAGAGTCTGAGTTGGTCCTACAGAACAATATTTGATTTAATATAGCTATGAAAAATAACAATTGACATGCCATTTTAACAGCTATGATTCCTGCACATATTTACAGTCTTCAGCACATGCAAGCAGACTGTGTTGAGTATAAACTCTCACCTCCTCCAGCTGGTATCAGGTGGGGGTGACAGATACACCGAGGCATACGGACAGCTATCAATGTGAGATTCAACATTAAGGACTTCATAATGTCAGAATAAGGAAATCGCAGACATTCAAACAAATATTTTACCCTGGACCACAAAAACAGTCATGAGGGTCCATTTTTTGAAATTGAGATTTATACATTATCTGAAATTATGTAAATGAATAAGCTTTCCACTGATATATTGTTTGTTAGGATAGCACAATATTTGTTCGAGATACAACTATTTGTAAATCTGGAATCTTAGGGTTTTGAGAAAATCGCCTTTAGGTTGTTCAAATGAAGTTCTTAGCCATGCATAATACTATTCAAAAATAAGGTTTTAATATATTTATGGTAGGAAATTTACAAAATATCTTAATGGAACATGATCTTTACTTAATACCCTAATGATTTTTGGCATAAAATAAATAATTTTGACCCATACAATGTATTTTTGGCTATTGCTACAAATATCCCTGTGCCACTTAATACTGGCTTTGTGGTCCAGGGTCGCATATGCTTTTGTTTGCCATGCAGACCCATATGGTGCAATAATTCTGTCTGCATTCATGAGTAGGCTTATTAAGGATATTTGACGACCATGTTTGTCCACAGAGAGGGGTCTGCGGTGTGGCGACGTGATGCGATTCCTGTCCCGATAGACCCTGTCTACTAGCCCATGGTGACGAGTTGTTCTGCTTGTGTCCAGTCCTGAATTCTGAAAAGGTGTCTGAGGAAAACCAACAAATTTGAAGACGTCAGTACACAACTTGCATTCCACATATCTATTTATATTAAATTTCACCTGTGAATGTGCGTCTCACCTGAAAGGGAAGGTCAATAGTGGTGTTTCCAATCTGATTGACGTTTGGCAAAGAGCCGCCATAGTACTGCCCTCGGTTCTGCCCGAGCTGTAAATACTGATTCTTCTGTAATTGTAACTGCATAAAAACAACAACCAATAAAACTGTGAGACATTATATAAGTGAAATTACCAAAAAGGGCTTCTGATTATAAATCACCATTGTGTTTAAGTAAATACACAAGAAAGGAAACCTTGCAAGGATAACTGTAACAATAACTATATTAACATACACATCAATGCATGAAAACATTCTGTTTATTATAAATGTGTGCTGCAATTATGTCGGCTTTTGCTTTAAATGCTCAAACTCTTTAAAGTCGGGTCGATTCTTATTAGCTGTCAATATTGTTCATCAGCTGAAAAAAAATGTGATTCCAAAAATATTATTACTCCATGTAGTTCTCATTATAGCTGTCATTTGGACTTTACTCTCAATTAATTAGAACTATTATTAAAAAATATATATATATTGTTACTGTCCAAAATGTTCTGCCTAAAGCTTCAAAATATATTCCAGCCACTATTTATTCCAGCTCTCTGTGTCTTTATAGTTACATCGGATGTCAAGAATGAAAGAGAAATGGATATACACTAGCAGTCAAAAGTTTTTGATATTTTTTTTTAAGAATTCTCTTTTGCTCGCCAAGCCTGCATCTGTTTGATCCAAAGTACAGCAAAAGCAGTAATATTGTGAAATATTTTTATTTAAAATAATTGCTTTCTATTTGATTTTTTTAATGTAATTTATCCCTGTGATCAAAGCTGAATTTTCAGCATCATTACTCCAGTCTTCAGTGTCACATGATCCATCAAAAATCATTCTAATATGCTGATTTGCTGTTCAACAAACATTATTATTATTATTATTATTATTATTATTATTATCAATATTTAAAACAGTTATAATACTTTATTTAGAAAGGAGGCTTTTAAATGATCTTTTAAAATGATATTTCAAAAGTGATGATAAAGACATTTATAATGTTACAAAAGATAAATGCTGTTCTTCTGAACTTTCTATTCATCAAAGAAACCTGAAAAAAATCTACTCGGCTGTTTTCAACATAATAATAATAGTAATAATAATAACACTACTAACAATAAATGTTTTTGAGCAGCAAATCAGTATATTAGAATGGTTTCTAAGTGATAATGTGACTGGAGTTATGATACTAAAAATTCTGCTTTGAAATTACAGAAATAAATTACAGAAATATATTAAAATAGAAAACAGTTATTTTAAATAATAAAAATAGTTAACAATTTACTGTTTTTACTGTACTTTGGATCAAATAAATGCAGGCTTGGTAAGCAGAAGAGACTTTAAAAACATTAAAAGTCTAAAAAACTTTTGAATGCTGCTAGTAGCTGCCATTCGGACTTCACTATTCTCAATTAATTAGAGCTATTAATAAAATGTACTGTTATTGTCAAAACATTTCCAAATAAAAGTCCTGAACAAGCTGTCCAATATATTTTAGCTACTATTTATTCCAGGTCTCTCTTTTTAGTTACATCTGATGTCAAGAACTCACAAACATTACAAACGGATATAAAATCAGCAACAATTTTAGAAAATAACCAAAAATCAAAGTAGTAGGAATTTGGATTTAACAACTTGATATTGATATTAAAACTGACATATGTTATCATGAATTTGCCACAGCTTTTATATAATGGTAGAAAGAGAACATTCAAACACTGGGTGAAAGTGACAACTGATTCCAGAGAGTTACAACTAAGAAATGCTATTTATTGAAAAAAGCAAGTACTTTAATTAATTATTAAAACGCTTTTGTCTAATGGGACTTAAAATAAGAAGTACAGCATAACGATTGATACTAAAGCAGGCAGCAACAAGAAGTGCAATAAAAAAGTTCCAAAATTGTATAAGAACATACCTAAAAATTAAACAAAAAAAGGTTGTATTTAGTCTGAATCTTGATTGGGATGTTGGTAGCGCACTGCAGGCAATGCCTGTATAATCACAACCCCGGACTCCTTGTTTTGGGCATAAATGCACTGAGCAATAACGCTGAACTGAGTAAATTGTTGTGTTTGGCTTAATTACTCACTAAGATCTTGTAAACATCGATTAAATATTCCGGTTTAACCCTCGGGAACGCATTACACCTGAAATTAATATTTAGAAGCCAAAATGTGTCCAGCACTGAATACGGCCTTGATTGCAGTCCAGCTATAATGGCGAGAGGCTGTAATGTGGCTGTCAAATACACATGCTCAATCCATTCACTCATACACTGCAGCTGTGATCACGGCAACTTTTATAAGGCCTCATCGTGACCGTCTGTTTATTATCAAATACCTCAATGGCGTCCATTGTAAGGTAATCTATAAATCAACGCTACTGGAGAGGGGCGTTTGTTATTGTTTACGTCCAGACAGGCGGGTTCAGTGAGTGTCGTATCAACACAAATTCTGCCGCGCACCTCGAGCTGCTAATGAACGCTGTCACAAGAGAAAAACAGTCACACTTACACGGGCCGCCCGAGTAATACTCAGGTCTTTCATCACCTCCTCGAACGCAGCTGTCTCTTCCGCTTGTTTCTGGTTGTGTAACGCGATCTTCTCGCTGAATTTTCGCGGATTATTCGAGGTCGCCATGTTTCGCTCCTCTTGGGCTCCGCTCTGGTTCAATGAGACGCTGCTGCGTGCGCGCGTCCGTGCGCGTGGGCGTAGTGAACACGCACATCTGGAGTGCGCGAGTGCTCGTCTGTTATACAGAGATTGGAGGATTATGTGGCTGTATTAAGATTAGGAATGGGAATTAGAAATGTAACGATTCTGTTTTTACGGGACTAATCAATAATATGGAAAATTGTCCAATATTTAATACGTTAGAGGAAGAAATATTAGGAAATAATGCAGTTACTGCATTGCCTGTTGTCAGATAATGGGATTTACAGAACAGAACGGATATAACGAATCAATCCAAATGTTGCAAAGACATGACTTTCGTGCAATACTGTGGTCTTCCCTATATAAAAAATACAATATGTATTTTTCATTCTAAATGTCAGATTTTTATTAACATATAACAAACAGTTTATTTATTTCGAGGCAGACGATGAAAGTACAACTTTTTGTTCATAATCAGATAATTCATATGTGTTTTGATTCGCGAAAATGTCTTATACAATACAATTAAATAAACTTAAAATATAGGCTACTTATACTTAAATACAAAGGTGCTTCACGATACCATATAGAAGAACCTTTTCTAAATGGTTCCATAAAGAATCTTAAACATCTGAAGTACCTGTCTGTTTCACAAAAGGTTTTGTCTTCAAATTATTAAAAGGTAAAAAAGAGATGGTTCTTTAAAAATGGTTCTTCTGTGGCATCGCTGTGAAGAACCTTTTAAAACACTTTTATTTTTAAGAGTGTGTGATCCGTTTGTTTGGGTCCTGGGAATCTCACTGGTCGCTTTATGTTGTTCATTCGATAAAAAGAGTCGGTTCATTTGAGTCGTTCATTCGGGAATCGAGGCGGACAGGCTAAGTATATCAGTTTATTTATTACAGGGTTTTTCAGTTGCTAGTAAGCATCGGTTAGTACAGAAGACACATTTCAGAACAAGAACTTTCAGCGAAAAACAACATTTTTCGTTGCTTCCACAAAAATTGCATCCAATGACCACATTTTCCAAAATCCAACCATCTGAGGGTTTGGACTTATGTCACGGTTTCGTCAGTTACCCGAATGCGTGTCCATATTGGGTATACTCGGATGTAAACAACAGCATGGATTGCACGCTTAATGTACTATGAATATGTTGTTCTGCTAATTTATGCTGTCTAAATTATATAGAGTTAGTAGTAGAGCAATATTAATTAAGATATTAGCCTATTGTTTGGTTCAGTTTGGCCAACCACAAACACCTTTTGTTCCTAAGACAGTTTTTTGCACTTTTGTACTTGATTGGTTATAACGTTTGGCAGTCTATAGTACTCCAGATGTTTTTCCTGGATAGTATAGCCCAAAACATGACCTTTTTTTTTTCATTTTTCGCTGCAATAATCAGCAAAACATGTAAGTTTTTTTTCGGTTCAGTGGCATTGTTTACGTTTCAGTGCCGCCAATATGGTCAATTGCTTAAGAGTTGTGAAAATACTCTATAGTGTATCATGGCAGCGCATCCAGGTAACAGACCAAACATTGTGCTGATTATGAAAGGTCATGAACATCCCTTGCTTGCTTCTCATATTTATTTTTAATTGAACTTTACACCCTTAAGAACCCTTCTTAAAAAACAGTTCTATGTAGAACCGTATCATCCCAAAGAAACCTTTAATGCTAAAATGGTTAAATTTGTGTTAGAAAAACACTTTTTTTCTCACTTTTCCTTTTTTCCCATGTCAATAAAAAATAAAAGTCCCTAATTGTCATGGCTTGCTGGCATTTTTAAAACTGTAAAACCTAAATAAACGGCCCAAGACAAAAGACCTGCACGTAGAATTTTTAAAAACAATATTAATAAATAATATTGCTGCAAGCAGTGATTATCAGGGATCAAGCGCTTTAAATTATTTAAGAACATATGAAAAAGACATTAAATATTATTTATCAAGCCTGTAACAATCTAAATCAGGGATCCTCAAATCTGGCCCACGAGATCCATTTTCATTACGAATTCTAATTTTAGATTGGATGCTCTTTTGTTTAAATAGCCCCATATGTTTTTAATGTACACATTGATTAAAGTGACGGTCATTGCAACATTGCAAATTAATGGCGCTATGGAGCCATGTGCTTTTCAAAAAAAAAAAAAAAAATAGGTTTATTAGATTATCAATTCAGAATTTATGCTATAATTTGACTAGAAACTCCGAAGACCAGAAATGCAAAGCATTTTTCAGGCTAAGAATCAGGCGTGACTTCCGCATTCAGTTAAAATGTCTATAGACGCTTATGGCACTTTGGACCACTGTTGCCAAGTCTGGGGTTTTTCCCATGGAATTGGGCTGCTTTACTGTTGCCGCGGGGTGTTCATGTCAACAACATAATGTTTAGCCCCTGGAATGCTAATTTTGCCAAAGGAACCCCACCAAAAATTTGTATTTTACCCCTTGGAACTGGATTTTTACAGGGGGACCCTCCTCAAAACGCGATTGGACTACTTTTAGGCTAGTTTTGAGTAGCAATCGGGCGGGTTTTGTTGTCAAAACCTGGCAGACCTGCTTTGGACCAAGACGATAGGACAAGTGATTGCGTAGTTAAAGTAGGTTTTTTGAAAAAAAAAAAAAATGCAAAATACTTGAAAATTTCGCCAGGGTGATAAACAAATCCAAGGCATGTGTTCTGATTGCAGTAGCGCCCCAGTCAGGCCAATTTGGTCAAGCCTTGGTGACGTTGTCGGTGGTGTGAGTGTCAGCACTACCATCCCTCCAAGTTTCGAGTCTCTACGACTTAGTCAGCACCATGAGTTTCTACATAGAGATTTCTAATCCCTGCCATTCTAACAATTACAATAGGGTTCCAGCTTCAGTGCTATGCGCTTGAGCCTTAAGTAACCAATTCATAAACTTAAACTATTTAACACTATTAATCATTTTTATGGCACTTTTAGAGCTAGGAACCTTATAAAAGTCTTATAAAAGCTATTTAGCACCAAAAAGAGTTCTAGTAGTTGCAAGCCAAAGAACCGTAATCTGCTATCTTTTCAGTGTGTATTGAAAAGACTCAGACATGTCATGATGCATATCAATTTAACATGCATGCTTGTTTAAAGTAAAGTATTGTTGTTATTGTTTTTTTTTTATATAATATAGATTCAATTAATTAAATTTGATTAATATGAAGTTAAACTCTTTTAACTCTTTTGTAAAGTACAGTTAAACAAAACTGGAGCAAAAATGTTGCATGGGAAAGGAAGTGTTTTACAGCAGCTGGGGAATTTTTAATAGAAAAAGAGAAGTTGTGTATAGTTGAGATAACACCAAGATATCATTGAGATGGTGCAATATCTATGTGCATGTCAGTGTCATGTAACATTATTTCCAGCAGCCAGTCATCAGTTTTCTTCAACGTGCAGTGTTTCACTTCAAACAATCTTCAAGTGAAATCCTTGCAACCTGAAGGTGAAGCTTTTGTTTTCTCAGACTGAAACATTTAAGAACACATGTAGCTTCTGTTTATCTGTCTGGGGAAAAAACGAACACAAGAAAATCCAGTTTTCTACATTTTGTCTGCTAGTTTAGGCAAAGTAGTCAAACAGAGCTGTCTGTTTTGTTTGACCTACTAACAGAACATCTTTAAAAAGCAATTTCCAATGAAACCGGAATTATTTCCCCCAGATCATGGATGTAAACTGAATTTACGTTAGGGGGTTTCCAGCTAGTGATGCTAGTCAACATTACTGAGAAAGAGAACGGGCCACAAACTGACACATCAAGTAATTAAACAGCTTATTTTTAAATCAAGAATGATGTTATTTCCAAAGATACTGACCTTATTTCATCCACACACTTGGCCCACTAACAAAAATGACCAATTGTCCAAACGCTAGTTTTAAGGCAAATGCAGTGTTTTTAACACCAGGGGGTGATATAAGCACAAGCGATAAGGACAGTGACCACAACTTGCTCTTTATTTTGACATTATTGTGCTCTCTTTTTGAAACCACGAATGTATGTACATTAGTCCCAGCAAAAACCTGTAAGCAAAACAAGTGTTATTGTGCTTATTGGTCTTGCAATGTTAGCATAACAAAGTTCCTCCTTTTCATAGAGGATGTTCAAATGTCTGTCAGCATTACCCACAACATCTGAGTTGCTTTCATTTTTTTAACTTTCATTTTTTCTACTTTTGAGATTCAGTTTGAAGTCTTGGTCTGGTTAATCTGCTTTCATTTCTGTGTATTCTAACTTGTCACATTTAGTGATTTTATGGCAGTGAAACATTGGGCCAGTGTAGCATGGGTATAAAAATACATTGTATGGGTAAAAATTATTAACATACTTTTATTTTATGCCAAAAATCATTAGGATATTAAGTTAAGATCATGTTTCATGAAGATATTTTGTACCTGGTCATGTTGCTGGTCAAGGACCAGCATAAACCAGCAAAGGGCCAGGATTAACCAGCAAAGGACCAGCTAAAACCAGCACCCCAGCACCAAAACATACCTAACCAGCATATGCTGTTTTTTTCAGCAGGGAAAATCACCCTTATGACTGGTTTTGTGGTCCACAATCGCATATTATTTTATAGCTCTTTTGTTTTAAACGCTTTGTGATCAAGGGTGGATGCAAATAAACTAGAACAATTGTCATATTTTATAAACCACTGGTTACTGGTAAAGGTTAGCCTCAGTTATTATATGCATATCAATTATACTATAGCTCCTACTAACATGAACCCACAAATCTTCTTTTCAGAGCAGATGTATTACTGTTTATAGGAAGACAACCGGAAGAATGATTGTGTGGGGTTGTGAATTTCCAGGTTGCATGACTACTGCTTTGAAAGAGGAACTTCCATTCTCTTTCTGCATAAAGAAACGGCAAACGACAGCTTGACCATTTCTGGCAGCAACTGTATTACAGACATAGGTGATATAGTTTCACTTACAAGATACGGTAAGGTTACTTCTATTATGAACGATTCATTTGAGTTACATTAGTAATTGTGTTTAATGTTAATTTGATGAATTTCAGTGTGCATAACAGTATTAAACATACACTACCAGTCAAAAGGTTTTGCACAGTAAAATCTGAATGTTTTTCAAAGTCTCTTCTGCTCACCAAGCCTGCATATATTTGATCCAAAATACAGCAAAAAAAGAAGAATTTCTGAAATATTTGTACTATTTAAAAGAACAGTTTTCTATTTGAATATATTTTAAAATGTAATTTCAAAGCTGAATTTTTAGCAACATTACTCCAGTCACATGATCCTTCAGAAATCATTCTGATATTCTGATTTCCTGCTCAAAAACATTTATTATTATTATTATTATTATGTTGAAAACAGCTGAGGAGAATGTTTTCAGGTTTCTTTGACGAATAGAAAATTAAGAACAGCATTTATCTAAAATAGAAATCTTTTTTATCATCACTTTTGATCAATTTAAAGCATCCTTGCTAAATAAAAGTATTAATTTCTATAGTTATACTGACTCCAAGCTTTTATTTCTGATAAATGCTGGTCTTTGGATCTGTCTATTCATCAAAGAATGCTGAAAAAATGTACTCAACTGTTCTAAATAGTAATAATAATAGCAAATCAGCATATTAGAATGATTTCCGAAGGATCTTGTGACACTAAAGACTGGAGTAACGATGTTGAAAATGTATCTTTGATCACAGGAATAAATTACATTTTAAAATATATTCAAATAGAAAACAGTTATTTTAAATAGTAAAAAAAATTAAGAGTTTTACAGTACTTTAAATCAAATAAAAGCAGGCTTGGTAAGCCAAAGAGACTAATTTAAAAAACATGACACTCTTGTGAAATACATAGATGTGAATGTTTTCTTTTATTATAGATACATAATCGTTCTATCTTTTTCAGACAATGGGTGTAAATACCACTGATTTCCCACCAAATAATTCTACAAAGCATTCCTTGTCTGCCAGCAGCTCGCCACTCGGACTTGCTGTTGGTTTGCCTATATTCTTTGTGGCTTTGCTGCTGGCGGGGATAGCCGTGTTTTTCTGGTTTCGACACAGAAAATCAATTGATATTGAGTTATCTAACAAACCTAAGAGCCAAGATAAGAGCCACGACGGTCATCCCAGGGAGTCTACTTTGTACAGTAGGTATCCCGGAGGACTTCAACCCGCACCCCAGAGCCCAATCTATGAGAACTTTCATAGCGGACAGTCCAATCTGCATGAAATTCAGAGTGAGGACACACTCAGGTAAAGTACAAAAGTCAAATCTGTATGCGTGTGTGAGCCTCTGTGTTAATGTAGATCATTAGAAACTGGGTGATGAGAAAGTTAAAGTAGAAGTGGAATTTCCTGCTAAGTTTTATTTGCTGTCTGTTTTGCAAGATCACAGTGACATCACAAATATGTGGCAATAGTGGTATAACACTTTTGAAAGAGTTACGCGAAAGGAGTTTTTATTTTGCAGCAATGTTTTAGTGGTTTATATATTGGTGCAAATTTTGCTTAAGGAATTGATTGAGTTTTCAAAAACTGAATTTCACTCCCCCCCCCCCCCCCCATTTAGAGACCATCAGACATACCTGGAGTGTGATCCACATGATGCAATCTACAGCAATGATCCTGCCCTCTACCATCCAGAACAGCCTGAAATCACTGAGGATGTTTACATCATGCCAGATGCTTGAAAGTATGAAATGTTTTGCTGTCCAGTATTAATCCCCAAAATGTTCAGTAGAATCATTTGTGCCGGCATGATATGAAATAATAAGTCATCTTTATTTTCTAAGGGTAAAACATTCTGGACAAGAATTAGTTTTGACTTGAGTGATTCAAATGCCCTTACAAACATTACACGAGCCAATGTAGTTTATTGACTGAACACACTGTGAGACAGCAAAACATAATCATGAACTCATCGATCACAGTTTAACAGGTGTTTCTGCCGAAAAGACCAGTCTAGGGCAGTGTGAATGTTCCATGCTGTACAGACTGGTTTATACTGGTTTGGTGGACCAAAATAACTTCTAGGTAAGATTTTGGCCCACATACTGAACTTTTCAGCAGAGATGGGGGACTTTAATTCACTTTGATGTTTAAAAGCTTGCCTATTAATGAAATTGTTCAGATTTTGTACATTATTCTTCAAAAGTTTGTGGTCAGTAATATTTTATTTAAAGACAGTATTAGTTTTATTTCGCAAGTGCACACTAAATTGCTAAAAAGTGTTTATTTTTCAAAAAAGAATCCTTAGAGGGTGTATCATATTTCCCATTAGAATAAGCAGCATAACTGTTCACCGTTATTAATAATAAGAAACGTTGAGCAGCAAATCAGCATATTAAAATGATTTCTAAAGGAACGTGACACTAAAGACTTAAGTAATTAAGTTTTGTGATCACATGAATGAATTATATTTCACTATATTACTGTTTTCATTGTATTTCTGAACAAATAAATGCAGCGTCGGTGACTTCTTTTAAAAACTTTCTTTAACAAACATTTTGAGCAGTAGTTTTTGTGCAGTTGATGTCACATAGGCTACCTCATATTTCATAAGGATTATGTTTATGATTTCATGGGCAAAACCTGTTTTTTCAGGCTTTCATATTAATTAGGAGATGGTAATAATTATCCATCATGGCTGTTTTTGTCACTGTGACTCACTGAAATCTTCACTGAAAGAGTTCCTTTCTCAGCGATTAGCTACAAATTAGCTGAGAGTGTCTTTTCCACTTCCACAACTAAATGAAACAAGTGGAACATTAGACAAGTAGGCAGTTTGATACAGCACCGTGAAACCGCCAAAAATGTCTTAGTCAAAGACATTACAATTCAATCTTTGTTTGCCCTTGTTTGTCTAGGTGTTAATCATCTCTCTGAAAAAGTATCAAATACATGGTGTCTTGAAAATTGCTGCATATCCTGTTGACAAGTGACTGTGTCGGTTATATTTCTCAACTGCAGATCGCAGATGAGATTGGTGTTGATTTTAAATTTGCTTTTATTTGATCTCAAAGTTATAGTCGGTTAAAGACCACTTACTAGAATTCAAACATTACATTGGAACCAGTTCCATTAACCTATATACTTTGGACTTGTGCTGTATCTTACTGTATATATATATATATATATATATATATATATATATATATATATATATATATATATATATACATTTTATTTTATTTTTTTGTTACCTTTTTTAACTCGTCGGCGTGATAAGATCGTCTAGCTTGTTGACATAGACAAAGTGAGAATGACTTGTTATGGTCTTGGTACACTATCAGAAAAAAGATCTTTGTATCTTATTTACCTATAAATGGTACATATTAGTACTTTAAAAGTACATATTAGTAAAGCATGTAGTACTTTAAGTATATATTAGTATCTGAAGTGTACATAGTAGGGCCTACCTTGGTTTCTGAGAGCTTTGAAAGCACAAAAGAATCATTAATGTAATGTATGCCATCATTTTCCAGTAAAATGTTTATGAAATTATGACTTGTCTTGGAGTTTTCTGTGTAATTCTAATACCTGGATAATTTCCAGCTATTGTTAAGAAATGTCTTGTAAAAGAAAAAAAAAACATTTAAAGGAAATACATTAAACACATTTAAAATGTAATAAAAATTTAATTATTATAACATTTTATACAACAGTTCTTTCTGCTCCTCGAATCTGATTAGCTGAGAGGAGGGCGATATTCCAGTGATATTGGAAGTCCAACCATTTCACAGTTTGTATCACTCTGCTTGTGATATTTCTCACAGCGAGTGTCATGGCGGATACCCAAATCCATCCATAATTTTATAAACAATACTGTTTTTGTGTCACGGAACTTAGTTTTAAGAGTTTTTTGAGAGTCCGTCTCTGGTCTCATTAATCTATTATGTGTTCCAGCGCAAGTTTTGGCTGAGGTCAAAATCTCATCACATTATATTTTATGTAAATTAAATATAATATTTTATATAAATAGTAGTAGGCTAGTATTTAATAACAGTATTTAGTATTGGGAAACAGTGTGTTTGTGATGATATTAGTTTCATTATTCCGCCGTTAGATGGCGACAAAAGAATGTTGTTATGAGTGAGTCAGCAGTAAAGATTTTTATTTTGAAATTGACTGAAACAAAGATGTTATATTTACATTCAATAGCATAAGACCCATCCAACAAATACAATGAGCAGCGCTGTCACCAGAAATCACTCTTAACAGATGAATGGATAGTACGACAAAGATATCGCTTTTCTTCAGCGGACATTCAAGCTAATGTTTTATAGAGGGTTTGCACTTATGCAACAATTTAGTCAGTTACCCAGATGCGTGGCCATGCTGGCGATAATCAGATGTAAATAACAGCATGGATTTCACATTTAATGTACTACTGAATACATTGTTCTGCTCATTTATGCTGAACAACCATGGAAAAAATACATTGAAGCTGCTTGATGTACAGGCCGTATCAATTAAGATTTTAACCTAATACACAGTCCTTCAAACCCACTATCCTGAAAAGTTTAGCTACAACCCTAATCACACGCATTTAAAGCAGACAGCTTGGCAGGCAATTTTGACTGGAATCTGACTGGAAATGATAAGAACAAAGACGAATGTTGTCAAGATTCTTTCCCTGGAAATCCTGGATCCTTTTGGCTAACCACAAACGCCTTTTGCTTTTTTGTTTTTTTGCACTCTTCTCCTTGATTTGTTATAACTTTTGGCAGGCTATACTACTCCAAATTTT
>NC_133370.1:27331449-27468949 GCF_049309525.1 Garra rufa | reverse complement strand
GATCACCCAGGTGTGTGGGCTTGCCTAAACTTGACTAAATTACATTTATATGATTCGTTTTCACAGGACACAACATATTTGTTTCCATATCGAACGACAGATGGCAGTAGAACAAGAGCCACACACAGTAGTAAAATAAAGCAGGACATATCTAAACAAAACTGAACTAAAAAAAAGGTTGAATAATTTGCATAAGTGCCAAAGCTTGCCTGTCACGTGTTGTGCGTCACATGGCCCAGATGACTCTTCTGAGTTAAAAAAAAAAGTGTGTGAAAGGTTTTTAGGTATGTTTTAAACAAACACTCTGGCATTCATGCTGTCAGAATGCCAAGAGCACCGGATTGAGTAATTGGTCATTTGAAGCCAAACAAAAAGGTGACTCTATTTAAAACACTGCGTTTGTCACGTGCACTCAATACACACCCACAATGAACTCTTTTCAAGAACTCACCATATGTTACATCAGACAAATTATATTTCTTGACCTAAATATGTAATTTTTTAATCACCCCACTTGCCCCCTTTCTGAAAGTATCCAACTCTCTTGCCACTGCAGGTTAAAGGACAAGTTCGTCCAGTTAATTTACAACTAAATTACCAAAATACACACTTACAATGAATACACGTTAAATGCTGCTTACAGGTAAATGTAATGTGGCTGCGTAGGGTTGCAATCGGTGTTACTTTTTAAAAGTAATGCAGTACAATATTGCGTTACTCCCTAAAAAAGTAACTAATTACTTTTGAAAAGGTAGTTTCTAGTTACTTTTTATGGACAGTAATGTTATGCTACTTTTGTATTAGTTTTGCATTACTTTTTAAATCTAGGCAGGGCTTGTTTATGTGTTTTTAATATAAAAAGTTCTATTTTAGCCAACGTAAAAGCCTTTTCACACCAAAAAGTGAAATGAATAAGCCTCAGGCTAAAGGTAAAATAAATACACATCTGTACAGTAGAACGCAGGAGAAGAAGGTTCAACACTCTTAAAGCAGTAGTTCACTTTCAGAACAAAATGTACAGATAATGTGAGTACATTATACCCCCTTGTCATCCAAGATGTTCATGTTTTCTTTCCTCAGTCGTAAAGAAATGGTGTTTTTTGAGGAAAACATTTCAGGATTTCTCTGCATATAATAGACTTCTATGGTGCCCCCGAGTTTGAACTTCCAAAATGCAGATTAAATGTAGCTACAAAAGCTCTAAATGATCCCAGCCGAGGAAGAAGTTTCTAATCTAGTGAAACAATCGGTTATTTTCTAAAAACGTTTACAACTTATATACTTTTCAATCTCAAACTCTCGTCTTGCCGAGCTAGTCAAGACGAGCACCTGAGGTTAAAAAATATATAAATTGTAATTTATTTTTAGAAAATAAGCATACGTTTTGCTAGATAAGACCCTTCTTTTCTCGACTGGGATCATTTAGAGCCCTTTGAAGCTGCATTTTGGAAGTTCAAACTCGGGGGCACCATAGAAGTCCATTATATGGAGAGAAATCCTGAAATGTTTTCCTCAAAAAACATAATTTCCTTACGACTGAAGAAAGAAAGACATGAACATCTTGGATGAAAAGGGGGTGAGTATGTTATCTGTAAATTTTTGTTCTGAAAGTGAACTACTCCTTTAAAAACAATGAAGCACAAATGTTTGTTCATCTAAAGTCATTTTTGCTTATTAGTATGGTTGAACTGGATTGTCAAAGGTCAGCAGCAAAGATGCTGGTTAATGAAATGGGATTATGTTATTTAACATAGTTAATTATTGCAGGTTTGCATCATATTCTGAGTTTGCATTTCACTGTTTTAATTCATTTGATGAACGCCAAATCTGTTTTTTTGTGAGTGAGCTAAATTAATGTTCACATTTAGCGTAGAACTGTTCTGTAACATCAAGTTTACACAGCCCACACAACGCATCTGTACTTCTGATTTCTCTCAACATGGGGACTGGAGACTTGTCAGTCAATAAATGGGAAAACAAATTAACTGGTGTTACTTATTTGAAAAAGTATCTCAAATATTTTCTTGTAATTTAAAAAGTAATGCCTTACTTTACTAGTTACTTGGAAAAAAGTAATCTGATTACATAACTTACCCCCAACACTGGTTGCAATATTATCACAAAATCCTCATGGTCGATTATTGCCCTTTACATTGTTAGAATTATTATAATGTTGATTAACAAAATACACTACAGTCGTTTGTGTGGAGAAACTGAATAATTAGGTTATAATTAGGCTGAGAACTTTTTATGCCTTAGAAAATGACTTGACAATGGTTATCTCAGTGGAATAAAAACAAATAGGTTATTCCAACTGGGAATAAATTACAGAAAGCGAGCAAAGAACGTCCTCGTGACTGCAGCACCCTTATGAAATAACCATGGTTTTACTACAAATAAAACAAAAAACATGATTACTATAGGTAAACCACAAATTAACCATGGTTTTGCTACACTGACCATAGTTTAACCATGGTATTTGTAGTTCATGCGCTCAACAAATATGCGTGTGATTGGTTATAATGCTCAACGCTGCAAAAAACAACGGTAAGAAGAGTTGTTTAATGGCTGCAATCAACATTTTCTCATTTCGCAATTCTCAAATCGATTTGGGGAATCTTTACCTCAAACCCCAATTAATTTACATCCCTGTAGGACACTCACCTTATAGAGCAGTTCTGTGTTTGTGTGTGTAATAGTTAATTCTAGCAACAGTGCTATTGATAAAGTAGTGAAAATGTTCCATGTGTTTCCCCTCAGTCTATTCATTAATAAACGTGGGTGTAAGCAATAGTGACAAATCTCAGCTTCACGATAAAAAAGACATAATACAGAAACAACATCTCCATTTATCTGACACCCAGGTTTTGGTGTCAGACGTTGGTTTTCCTGAAGATGTAGGTTATATAGATAAATGAGTCCCTCTAGTGGTTACTGTGGAAAATAGCAAAAACTGAACATAAAAAAATAAAGCTATAGACACATTGCTTATTTTTGAAAATGTCAAAATATGTTACTTTTTAGGTAAAATAAATGCTTTAAAAGACAATATAAACTGAAAACCAATATAAGTTACACTTCCAGTCAAAAGTTTTTGAACAGTAAGATTTTAAATGTTTTTAAAGAAGCCTCTTCTGCTCACCAAGCCTACATTTATTTGATCAAAGTACAGAAAAAATGTACATTTAAAATAACTGTTTTCTATTTGATTATATTTTTAAATGTAATTCATTCCTATGATTTCAAAGCTGAATTTAGCATAATTATTCCAGTCAAAACATTTATTTATTATGTTGAAAACAGCTGAATATTTTTTTTTCAGGTAAAATAAAATTTCAGAAGAACAGCATTTATCTGAAATAGAAATCGTTTGTAACATTATAAATGTCTTTATCATCACTCTTGATCCATTTAAAGCATCCTTATTCAATAAAATGAATTATTTCTATATTTTCTTTCAAAAAAAAAAAATTAGAAAATTGGAATGATTTCTGAAGGATCATGTGACACTGAAGACTGGAGTAATTTAGCTTTGAACACAGGAATAAATTACATTTTAAAATGTATTCAAATAGAAAACAGTTATTTTAAATAGTAAAGATATTTCACAATTGTACTGTTTTTGCTGTACTCAAATAAATGCAGGCTTGGTGAGCAGAATAGACTTCATTAAAAAAACATTAAAACACGTATTGTTCATGTTCAAAACTTTAGACTGGTAGTGTACATATAACAAAAAAAGCAGAGAAGGCAATAATTACATTATGCAAAATTCCAAAACCCCCTTAATCACTGCAGAAAGCCACAGCTCTTGCGTAAATTCTGTCACGAAAATCTTTATACGTATTATGAATGTACTAAAATCTTAGAAATTAATACATTTGCTAGACTTCATCATAAACCATTTCATAAACTTGGACACATTTCTTAAATTATGAATTGGGTAGGAAGCAGGGAAAAAGCTCAGCCTCAAAAGCTGGATATAATATAATAATTGTCATGCTCAAATAACTCTAACAAGCACAAATGATCCTGTCTTTGTTCCAGGAACACAGTGCATCAAACACACACAGTAATAGGAAAGGACAAAAAGCAGTGGACTGTAAAGACCACACTCCCCTTCATTTACCACAACAAATAACTGCACAGAAAATAAATAAATAAACAATGGGCAAAAGGGACTAAAGGAAACTATTTGGTCCATTAAAGTGCAATTTTAAAATTAAATAAATAATGTGCACTCAAAATCAGTTGGGTATTAAAAAAAAAAAACAAGGATTTACATTGTAATAGTCATTGGAAAAACCATTTAAAGATTGCATTCTGTGCATAAAAGGAGAGCAGAGGGGGACAAAGAGCGACTCATGCTGTGTTGTGATGTTGTTCATTCAATGTTGCATTGTTAAATCAAAGCACTGTGGTGCCACTTGGTGACAGACAATACTCAAATCAGCAAACAATATCGCATGACTGACAGTGCCAGGCTAACTGCCCAAATTATTCCAGTTTTCTGAAAATGGGAATGTTTCATTAGCAAAACTGGTATATATATATATTTTTTTTTTTTCCATTTATCAAAAGTTTAAGTCTCAAATACAACAAATAAGACACTGTATGCACCAAAGACATTGGAAGGGACAACATTAAATATATAATTACAGTGGTGTGAAAAAGTGTTGGCCCCCTTCCTGATTTTTTTTTTTTGCATGTTCGTCACACTTTAATGTTTCTGATCATCAAACAAATTTAAATATTAATCAAAGATAACACAAGTAAACACGACATGCAGTTTTTGAATTAAGTTTTTTTATTATGAAGGGAAAACAAAATCCAAACCCACATGGCCCTGTGTGAAAAAGTGTTTGCCCCCTAAACTTAAAACCTGGTTGGGCCACCATTAGCAGCAACAACTGCAATCAAGCGTTTGCGATAACTTGCAATGAGTCTGTTACAGTGCTGTGCAGGAATTTTGGCCCACTCATCTTGGCAGAATTGTTGTAATGTAATGTGCTGTGTTACTTTTATGCCAGATGTAATGGGACACACACCTTCCAAAAAGTTCAACTTTTGTCTCATCAGTCCACAGAGTATTTTCCCAAAAGTCTTGCTGATCATCAAGATGTGTTCTGGCAAAACTGAGACGAGCCTTTATGTTCATTTTGCTCAGCAGCGATTTTCGTCTTGGAACTCTGCCATGCAGGCCATTTTTGCCCAGTCTCTTTCTTATGGTGGAGTCATGAACACTGACCTTAACTGAGGCAAGAGAGGCCTGCAGTTCTTTAGATGTTGTTGTGGGGTCTTTTGTGACCTCTTGGATCAGTCGTCGCTGCGCTCTTGGGGTAATTTTGGTCGGCCAGCCACTCCTGGGAAGGTTCAACACTGTTCCATGTTTTCGCCATTTGTGGATAATGGCTCTCACTGTGGTCCCAAAGCTTTATAAATGGCTTTATAACCTTTTCCAGACTGATAGATCTTAATTACTTTCTGTCTCATTTGTTCCTGAATTTCTTTGGATCTCAACATGATGTGTAGCTTTTGAGGATCTTTTGGTCTACTTCACTTTGTCAGGCAGGTCCTATTTAAGTAATTTCTTGATTGCGAACAGGTGTGGCAGTAATCAGGCCTGGGTGTGGCTAGAGAAACTGAACTCAGGTGTGATAAACCAAAGTTATGTTTTTAAAAAAAGGGGTGGGGGGGTCATGTAGGTTTGGATTTAAATGAAAAAAAAACCCATTCATTTAAAAACTGCATGCTGTGTTTACTTGTGTTATCTTTGATTAATATTTAAATTTGTTTGATGATCTGAAACATTAAAGTGTAACAAACATGCAAAAAAATAAAAAATCATTAAGGGGGCCAACACTTTTTCACACCACTGTACATCCTATATATGGTCCATATTGGCAGAAATGAGCATAAACAATGCCACTGAACTGAACAAAACTTGCATATTTTGCTGATTATTGCTGCTGTCAATTGGTCAAAATTGTCAATTATTCTTATGTTTTGGGCTGTACTAATCGGTAGGATCGGGAAAAATGACCAAAAGTCAAAACAAATCAAGGAGAAGAGTGCAAAAAACTGTCTGAGAAACAAAAGCTGTTTGTGATTGGCCACGCTAAGCCAGGATTTCCATGGCAAGAATCTTGACAACATTCATGTTTGTTCTTATCATTTCCAGTCAGGTAGGTGAAATTTTAGACTAGTATTTTAATTAATACTGCTTACGTATTAACTTTAGTTTGTCAAAATATTGTGCCCTTTTACCTGCTTACTAAGTCCTTCTCTATAAGATTTAACAGCTTCCACATGTTTTGTCAGCTTTTTAGACAGCATAAATTAGCAGAACAACATATTTAGTAGTACATTAACCATGCAATCCACACTGTTGTTTACATCCAAGTATCGCCAATATGGCCGCACATCCAGCTAACTGACCAAATCTGATGTAAGTGCAAACCCTCCATATGAAAAAGTTTTCACTAAACACCAAAACAACTGCATTGCAAAACTGATATCACGAGATACATAAATTGTCACATAAATTCCAATAATAGCTACCAGACAGAAAACAGAAAGTAAGTAAAGTAAATTACCTCTGTGACTGTGACACACAAGCTTAAACACACGTCCATTATTAACATTAGCCTACACAATTATGTTCAGCCTAATTTGACGCTCATTTGTTAAAGAATTTTCTTTAAATTAACTGCACTGTCTACATACCCTGCCTACATTAATATGAAAGACAGCACTTCGGGAAGCTCCTCAGCACAACAACCTGATTCAAGTCACTACCGCCTTAATTGTAAAGAATCGCGCTCTGATTGGTTCCTCGCAGACACTCTCATCCTCTAGTCAGGTGACAGTGTGCTCGCTGTTTCGGGGATGGATTGGGTGACTAGGAAACAGGGTTAGAGATCTCATGAGTGAAAGACATTCATCCGTGCAGTATGGGTTAAAACAAACATAGGAAAGCTACTAAATAGATTCATAATGGATGAGCCAAATATACTGAGGCGGCGTGGTCTGCAGGTAAGAGTGAATAAGTCATGTTATTCATTTTAAATCAATTGACTATATTATTAATGTAACGAAATAAATATAGTGGTTTATCAGTATCAGCATATTTTAGGTTATTATATTTTTGTAAAGCGATCGCTGCTTCGTTGGAACCACTTATTTATATCACTCTTTTCTCATCCGTTTGTTTGTATACAATGAATAGAAAAGCGTACAGTGTTTAAAATGGCTTGTTTTAACTTGACTCGCTTTTTTTGGTTTACATACTTTGTAAATAGGCAATATAACATTATCAGTACATGTTTTATATTAACAACATAAAAAAATAAACAACAGCTGTTGATTTGATACACGTTTCAATGTAGTCGACACGTTTCAGCAGCAGTTGCCATGGTGATTACGGCATTTGTTATGCTTCGATCTGTTTATGATGGAAAGTCCTGCCTTTGCTTATTTTTGCACTACCCTCCAGATGAAATAGTGTTTATAATCTATGTCTAAATAGATTTTTTATTCTCTAATAAAGGTGCTTTGTGATGTATTTGCCTGAAACCAGAATGTCAGTAAGGAGGCGGGGGAGTGAATGAATCAAAACATATTTTTTAGTATGTATTTCTGTTTTATAAGATCTGCGTCTTAAATTCTGACATAGTAATAAGATGTTTTCCTGTTACAAATGAACAATTAACAATTTAGAAATCTGCCATTTACACCTAAACTGTGTAAATTAATGTCAAGTGGTAAATATAATACAAATATCTGTACGTGTGTGCCAGTGTTGCCAAGTCAGCAGTTTTCCCGCAGAATTGGGGTACTTTAAAGTCCCCATGAAATCAAAGTTTTTTTTTTTTTTGGCTTTTAGAATGAATATATTAACTTTAATGTTAGCTATAAGCTGGTTTGCTCTAAAACAACTACCAAATTCACAATTAGAAGATATATGCATTAAAAACTTACAGTCTCTAACTCTAACAATCACCCTGCACGTCAGCTTCTCCACAAACTTTCTGTCCAATCAGATGCTCTTTAGAATCCAAAAAGACCCACCCCCTACATGATAAATAGATGTTGAAACTGTGGCCGAAATCGGTCACTTGTTCACAGAATTAGTATTTTCTGTACGATGAATGGCAAATAGTGCGAATGGAGAGGCATGATATGTCCCGCCCTGTCTTTCTTGTTTAATTTAAAAAACGTTAACACATGAAATAATGCAGTGTGTTTCAAAGCACTTCAGTTGACCTTTAACACTGTTGCCGCGGATTGTTTTTAATGTCTGCGAGTTGAAGCGGCCCCAATAACAGGAAAAATCCTTCAGGTCCCACAAATTCTTTGGTTTTTCAACATTTTTGTTTATTTGAACCCTTTCCAACAATGACTGTATGATTTTTGAGATCTATTTTTTCACACTGAGGACAACTGAGGGACTCATATGCAACTATTACAGAATATTCAAACGCTTACTGGTGCTCCAGAAGGAAAAACGATGCATTAAGAGCTGGGGGGTAAAAAGTTTTGAACAGAATGGAGATGTGTACATTTAGCCTAAATATCATATTTTTTCATTCAGTTTTTCCTTCTTAAGCATCAGTGAGTGTTTGAACCTTCTGTAATAGTTGCATATGAGTCCCTCAGTATTAAAAGATGGATCTCAAAATCATATAGTCATTGTTGGAAAGGGTTCAAATACACAAAAATGTTGAAAAACCAAAGAATTTGTGAAACCTGAAGGATTTTTCTCAAGAACAGCAAGCAGTTAAACTGTTCAGGACAAACAAGAGACTCATGAACAACTATCACAAAAAAACAAAACAAAACACACAGCTGTGGATCATTCAGGTAACAACACAGTATTAAGAATCAAGAGGATGTAAACTTTTGAACGAAGTCATTTTTATAAATTCAACTATTATTTTCCCTTGTGGACTATATGTAAACATATTTTATGTAAATCTATATCTCTATTCAGGTAAGTACTAAATTAATAATAACATGCATTTTGCAATAACATTCGAAATAACGAAATAACATTCATCATCATGAATACATGAAAATAACAAACCAGACATGGAAGTAGACTTTCTTACCTCATGTATGAATTCTTTACATTTTTACACATCTACTGTCACCTCAGGAGGATGTTGGTCATGTATATGTGATTTCACTTCTGTAGTTAATTCCTTAATGCTTAAAATGACAGCATTTCAGCTTACTCCGTTTACAACACCCCCCTGCAGTAACTTATGAGTGATGTTCTGTCCACGCATGTCAGGTCTAACCTGTTACACAGAGGTAAACCTGAATTTCTGACTCACGTTATTTCATAATCCACAACTGCATGCACGTAAGTGTGCGATTGTGCAAAACAAAACAGAGTGACACAGCACTTAAATGGTTTATTAGAGTTTAACACCTATCATTGTGCAATACCAGTAGTACATTCATTTGTTGCCCAACTTAAGTTCACTCAGTGCACTTCTGAGCTTTACTCTGGCAAAAATCAAGTACTGCGAAATATATAAAGAAATGTTGTTTTTTTTTAAACACATCTTTTAGAAAGAGTAGCTTATTTCTTCATAAAGAGCATCCTTGAGGAAAGGTTAGGCACAAAATGAATAGAGACTAAACAAGACAACCATTGTAATTGGTCATCTACAAGACATTCATTCAAAGTGACAAAGTAAACTACACTGAAAGCCCCCTTGGAACACGACAGCCTAGGAAAAGCCAAAGCTGGCTCTTTTAAAACAAAATGAGTTGACATAAACATCTCCAACTTTTGAAGGCTGACAAATATATATCCAAAAGCAGCAGGGAATGAGTAGTGTCCATAAGGCTGAGCTTTGGATATCAGTCATGCATTTAGTGATTTGATAGCCACAAATGGTTTTATGGAAATGGATTGAGCATTATTTGTAATGGAGCTAAAGAAGATAGCAAGGGATGTTTCCACATAAGCACTTAAGTTTTTGTACTATGCCGATATTGGATTCTTTTAGGCATTTTAAGATTATACACTCCAGCCATGCAACTAATGAAGTATTCATTTGGCCTCATACTTCATGATTAATCTTTCAGATGTCCATCCAAATATTTGGTGGCCTGAACCCACTCACAGTGATTTTCCAGCCAAAAAGGGACAATGAGACATTGAAAAGCTTTAGTTTTCAGGACTGGGAATTTGGCAACTACTGAGGAATTTTGTGAGGTTATAGCATTATTTGATTATGTTAATTATGAATTAGGTCCTTAAAGCTTTATAAGCATTAAACCAAGGGTCAGTGATAAAATTGGATCCAGGAATACAAAACCAAATTTGCTCTATTTTCATTAGCTGTGTAACATTATGTGGACTACAGTTTAGTTTGAGTGGGTATAAGACAAACCTTGCATTTCCCTAATTATTGAGCTCTAAGTGGACTGGAGGATTTGTTTCTGGTTCAGAACTTTCACTAAAACCCTGTAGGTTTTAAATTGATGGCAATGTCACAAAGATAAATAATGTAGTCTTTAAAATCCAATATTTCACTGTTGTTGTGTGAGGTTGTTCATGGCCTAATTCCCTCAGTTTACTTGAGTCTCTTGAAATCCAAGGCCACCATGCTTTATATTTTCATGCAATATTAAATGCAATATTTGTGGTTCCATTAAAACCCACCTGGTGGATGCTTTCATAAAATATAGCCCAGGCTATTTGTGTCCGCAAGTGTATTATGTATGTTATGCGTGACTTCGGATATTTAAATTAACTCAGTCTTTATTACGTTTTCTAGAAGGAACTGAGCCTTCCACGCAGAGGAAATATGTGAGTAGACTTCTTATTCTAATATAATATTTTGTCATTTTTAGCTTTTATTTAGGTTGTTTTGTGTTCATATGCTTTTATGTAGTAATATTTAAAAAGGTCTGCATTAAAAAAATCATTAATAATTAAAAAATAATTAAATTAAATGCTCATAATATACATAATATATGTATTCAAAATATATAAAAAATACGTTTTTAATTTTTTTGGGGTGGAAAATTTAAATGTTTTAATCAATAGGTATTTATTCTATTATTTAATAATAGAATTTCATATGTAAGTAGGCTTCTTACTCTAATATAATATTTTGTCACTGTTATTTTTAGCTTTTAGGTTGTTTTGTGTTACTTTCATTTCTTAATTTATTTAAAAAGTGTGTATGTGTTAAATATATTAAATACATTATTAAATAATAGAATACATACCAATCGATTCAAACATTTTATATTACCAAAAGGAAAATGTCAAAATTAAGATGGCAGAAAATAAATATGCATGCCAAGCAAATTAAATTCATGTTCTCACAACTAACATATTTGATATAAATATAGTAATAATAACAGGACACAAGTTAGTTATATTTATCTGTCTGCAACTTTTGTTTTTGGTAATATGAAATGTTTTAATCGATCAGTATTTATTTTATTATTTCATAGTAGAATTTATTTTGTGAGTAGGCTCCTTACTCTAATATAAAATTTTGTCACTGTCAATTTTAGCTTTTATTTAGGTTGTTTTGTGTCTGTATACCTTCATTAATTTCTTTCACTTTTGACAATTGTAGTATTTATGTTGTATTAATATTAATAAAAATCAAAATTCATTTAAAAATTATGCATGGATATAAATATTAAAATGAAATATATTAAATAAATCATTAAATATTAGAATACATACTGACTGATTAAAACATTTTATATTACCAAAAAGAAAAGAAAATGTAAAAATTAAGATGTTGCAGACAGAAAAAAATATGCTTAATTTAAAGTCACATTTGCATAACTTATATATATATTTGATATAATAAAAAAAAAACAGGTTAAATTATAAACTCTTGACATTTCTAGTATTTCTATTTAAAATAATATATGAATATATGTATTAAAATATATTAAAAATACATTTTTACATTTTAAGCATTAGGTCTTAAGCATAAGAAATCATTTGTAAAAAAAACTGTAATAACAGGACATAAGTTTATTATTTATCTTTCTGTATGTAATTAATTACATAATTTAAAAAAATATAATTTGATATGTGAGTAGGCTTCTTATTTAATATGTTTTGTCACTGTCATTTTTAGCTTTCATTTAGGTTGTTTTGTGTTCACATACTTTCATTAATTCTTTCACTTTCGACAATTCTAGTATTTGTTGTTTTAATAAAAAAAGTCTGCATTAAAAAAATTATAATCTAAAAATTAAACAATATATTAAATAATATAATACATACCAGTCGATTTAAACATTTTATATTACCAAAAAGAAAAGAAAATGTCAAAATTAAGATGTTACAGACAGAAAAAAATATGCATGCAAAGCTAATTAGATTCACATTTGCATAACTAATATATTTGATATAATTAAAAAAAAACAGGTTAAATTATAAACTCTTGACATTTCTAGTATTTCTATATAAATTATTATTATATTAATACATATATGAAGGCATTAGGCATTTTTATGTTTTAAGCATTAGGTTTTAAGCATAAGAAATCATGTCAGAAATGTTTTTTTCTGTCTGCAACATTTTAATTTTTACATTTTATTTTTGGTAATATAAAATGTTTTAACCGATCGGTATTTATTCTATTATTTAATACTTTAATATATTTAATATTAATATTTACATCCATGCAGTATTCATTAGCATTGGGGCATTAATTAATTTACCAAGTCACAGTGACTCATATTGCTCATATGAATATTAGTCATAAAGCCGCGTCAGAGGAGGGTTTCTGAAAGTTTGAGATTTTGACAATATCCTCAGTAACACTAACCTATTACAGGCGCTTACCAGTATGGGACACTCTTTGCATGCTAAGTTAAAGGAGGCGGGTTTATTTGCCCGGCACGGTGACGTTCAAACCCCACCATGACCCCTTCTTTCAGTCAGACTCTATGACAACTTCCTCCACTCCGCGAACCCGCTTTTCTTTTATTGTTGCCCTAAACTTGTAATCGTTACAGTTGTGTCGCTATACCTTTAAACCCGCGAGCAGCGTCCGTTTAGCGGTGACAGGGTTTGAGTATATCCAGCCGATGGCATTTTCCAAACCAATGTGGCAATGTGTCACTTGTGAGAAAATAACGCAATGATGGCATCGCGCTGCTGTACTTAAGGCGCTTTCTGTCTACTCCCCCGTAACGATACTGCATGCAATGGAGTCTGTGTCGACATGGAGTTCGCCTGGGAATCACATTAGACCTCGTCGCAATGCTGCGGTGTATCACCGATGAGGATTCGTTAACTGCGGGGACTAGAAGACGAACACACCGACACCATGTCTGATCGGAATTACTGGACGGTGTGCCCGAGTTATAAAAGTCAGTTCGTTTCTGGAGGTTTAGTCAAACGACCCAAGAGGTAACAACGAGTTTAAGCATGTTACTGTGTGTTTTCGTTGTGATTGATTATTAATCGTCAAGGTTGCTCCGCCAAACTTGCTCTAACTTGGAAAAATCCCACAGGCGCAACCGCGAGAAATGTGCTTGATAAACTAGTTCCGCCTTTCAAAATCTCATTTAACTATTATGATGATATAAAATATCTGTTTTAACATTCTCGACATCGTTGTGGACAGCAAACGCACAGTTTTTCCACCCAGCCCGTTTTTGTTTCCGATAGTAAACGTGGCCCATATTGGGCTCAGCGTCTGCTGCTCATTGTCCTGTTGGCGGTGGATGGTCATATTCTGTCGTGTAGTCGTTACATATGGCTTATATACAGTTTAACCGTCTGTGATTACTTTGTCATTGTAATATTTCATGTTGAAGTCTTTGTCAACAAAGTATAGAGAGTATACTCAATAGTAGGCTAATCTGTAGTCAAAAGTTGTAAGGTCAAATAAGGAGGGGTTTATGTTTATTTGTAGTGCTTGTTTAATATGCTGAATAAGCTGAATTAAAAGTATTTTGTAATTAATTTCTTAGAAAAAAGTCTAATGCAAGCATACATATGTGGAACAGTGCAAATATTTGCTAATTTAAAAAGTTTTAGAAATAAGCAGTGCTTTAATATATATGTGTTTATCTCATTAAAATGATGAATGCTCATATAGAATATAGTAGATTTTTCTGCATAGAGAGGGTCGCACCCTTATGGGTGCTGCCATGTTGATGTCACATGACCAGCCTTACGTATTTTGAGCTTATACTAATAGCATGTTTACTACTTAAAACCATTAATGACAACCCGCAGCTCCCGTACGCTGACCAGGAATAAACATTGCGGGTGTGCGGTCAGGTTGCCTCCATTTAACAAACTGCCAAATGTTGAAACCCACAAAAGAAATAGAATGAAAGAAAACCTTAATGCATCCAGGTCAAAAGGTGTCAATATGAAACCCCACACTATTGGCACTATGCTACTATTGGGATGACTAGAGCGTTTTCATGATGTGTCATCCATTGGCCATATTGGCAGCACTGAACGTAAACGACGCCACTGCACTTAAAGAAACTTGCAGACCAGGAAAAACATTTGGAGTACTGTAGACTGCCAAAAGTTAGAACAAATCAAGGAGAAGTGTGCAAAAAGCTGTCTGAGGAACAAAATGGATTTGTGGTTGGCCAAACTGAACCAGGATTTCCAGGGTAAGAATATTGACAGCATTTGTGTTTGTTCTTATAATTTCTGGTCAGTTAGGTGAAATATTAGGCGAATATTCTTTAATTAAATTAATACTGCTCATATGTATCTTTACCACCTGTTAACTTTGGTTTGCCAAAATACTGCACCCCTTCCTGTTTACTAAGTCCTCTCTATATAATTTAGCAGCTTCCACATGTTTTTTTGTCATGGTTTAGACAGCATAAATTAGCAGAATGATGTATTCAGTAGTTCATTAACCGTGCAATCCATGCTGTTGTTTTGAGTATCGCCAGTATGGCCTCGCATCCGTGCAACTGACCAAATTGTGATGTAAATGCAAACCCTCTATAGGAGCCAGCTAAATGAAAACTTACCTTTAAATCCAAAGACTTTAAAGCCAATAGAGGGTTTGCACTTACGTCACTGACCGGTTTGGTCAGTGACTCGGATGTGTGGACATTGGAGATACTCAAATGTTAACAACAGCATGGATTGCATAATAATGTACTACTAAAAATGTTGTTCTGCTAATTTATGCTGTTTAAACCATTAAAAAATGTGGAAGCTGCTAAATCATATAGAGAAGAACTTAGTAAGAAGGAAATGGCGGAATATTTTGACAAACTAAAGCTAATAGATGGTAAAGATGCGTACAAGCAGTATTAAGTAAGATATTAGACTAATATTTCACCTACCTGACTGAAAATGATGAGAACAAACATAAATGTTGTCAATATTCTTGACCTGGAAATCCTGCTTCAGTTTGGCCAACCACAAACGCCTTTTGTTCCTCAGACAGTCTTTTGCACTCTTCTTATACTCTATGGCCCGGTTTCACAGACAGGGTTTAGACTAAGCCAAGATTAGGCCATAAGTTCAATTAGGACATTTAAGCAATTTTCATAAATGTGATTAGAATAAAAACATTACTGGTGTGCATCTTGAGACAAAACAAAGGCACTAATATATTTTATGATCAATCAGTGCAATTTAATTTTAGTTGAAACAACTAAGATTTACATTTTAGTCTAGGACTAGGCTTAAGCCTTGTCTGTGAAACCGGGGGGAAATGTTTTTCCCGGTCTGACCGTTTAGTACAGCCCAAAACATGACAATAATTGACCTTTTTCAGCAGCAGTAATCAGCAAAAAATTTAAGTTTTGTTCGGTTCAGTGGCATTGTTTACTTTCACTGCCGCCAATATGGTTGATTGATTGACGCGTTGTGAAAATGCTCTGTTCAAAGAAACCGAAGACATTTAATGTTGAGTTATACCAGGTCTAACAAAAAAAAATATTTTGGCCTTTAACAAGAACAAGCATTTTCTGTCCACAGTAACCGGAACAAGAGGAAGAGTTTGGCTCCCTCACCTACTCTTTCAAGACCGCTCTCACCCCTTCCTTTGCCGACTGGTAGCTATAATTACTTATTTTCCTTCTCTCTCAATTACGATAATGATGTTTGATTTACACTCTTCTTGATGATAAACACAGGGTAGCATAACATGCTTGCACATCCAGCCCACTTTTTAAATATGCCAATGCCGGTAACACTGTCAACAAAGCCTGGCAAATGAGTGCCAGGCAATACAGAACCACTTTGGTATCCAATAACTTGTTAAACAACCCTAATGTGCATGTTAATCATAGAAAGGTGTTTTCTCTACAGGGAGCAGTCCACTGGATAGTCCCAGAAATGTGTCCAGCAGTCCTTCAGTCAATTTCCCGTTCATACGGAGGTAAGAGCTGAGCAGAATCGGACTGCGTCTAGATTTATACACGTTGGTATATCTTATATCTGCCCTTTCATAATGGCAGCATAAAAGCGAGGAATGAGTGGAAAGGTTTTTAGCTGGCCAATAAGATTCTGCATTCGCTGTAGCTGCCCTCAAGGCTGTACCGTGGATGGGAAGCTTGGCATTTGTCACAGCAATTATAGTGAAGTCAGCGTGTAGCCTCATTGCTTTACGCTGCCATGATTATGTACTGAGGCTCCATCCGCTTTTATTAATGCTTGCTTGAAATGATGGGACCCTACCAGCCTCCTTGTACAACTCAATGAAGATTGAATGAGTGTTTTTTTGGTTGTGTCTTTGATGTGCCCTAAAAGCATACATCTATTTGTGGATAACTGGGTGAAGGTCATTTAAGTTCTAGAAAGAAGTTATGTTTGTTCAATCTTTGATATTTTATTAAAATTTCCTGTTAGTCTAGCTATTAATGCATTTGAAATTAGCATTTTAAATATTGCAGACAAAATTGTTAATCATGTAAATCTGTCTGGTACACACTATTATGCAAAAGTTTGGGGTCAGTAAGATTTTTTTTTTACGAAATTAATATGTTTATTCAGCATGGGTGCATTAAAGGGACAGTTCACCTAAAAATGAAAATACTTTTATTAATTACTCATTCTCATGTTGTTCAAACCTGTAAGAGTTTCGTTCACTTTTTGAAACACAAATTAAGATGTTTTTGATGAAATCCAAGAGAGAAAGGAAGTAAGGACATTGGTAAAATAGTCCATGTGACATTAGTAAATCAACCATAATGTTTTAAAGCTACGAAAATACTTTTTGTGCGCAAAGAACAGATGACTTTATTCAACATTTTCTTCGCATCCGAGTGTTGACGTCTGAGTAGAAAATCAGCGTGTTATAATTTCTGAAGGATCGTGTGACTGAAGTAATGGCTGCAGTTGTTTTAAATTGTAGTAATATTTACTATATTACAGTCTTTACTGTCTTTTAGATGAAATAAATGCAGGCTTTGGTGAGCATAGGAGACTTAAGCTTTTGAATGGTAGTGTATATGAATGTACAGCAGCACTCTTTTATTTGAAGATATACTGAAGATTGTTTTGTTGCTCAGTTATTAAAATAACCTGCACTTTGATAGTTGGATAACTCTCTGAATGGAGATTCTTTACTATCTTCTTTTCTTGTATCTCTGCCCTATTTTAGACCAGACACTCGAAGGTGGTCGGTGGCATCTGTCTCCTCTGGATATGGAACCAATCCGCCCAGTTCTGCTGTTTCAGTGAGTTGGCCCCTCTCAATTATTCTGAAAAGACCCTCTTTGTTTTCCTTTTCTTGAGCCATCAGTCCAGTTCATCTGCAGTGTTTTTCTTTATATAATCAAACAATACACAGAGCAGATGTGTTTAAACCATCGTATATTAAATGTGCTATCTATAGATTGTTTGCTTTTGCAGTGCACATTAACTGCAATACTAGTGCAGCTAGTTGAAGAAGGGAGTAACTATTACCACTACATGCAAAAATGTATAGTGTTTTATTTATAGTGTTAAACGAGTTCACTTCCAGAATGGAAATTTCCTGATAATTTGCTTACCCCCATGTCATCCAAGATGTTCATCTGTCTTTTTCAGTCTCTAAGAAATTGAGGTTTTTGAGGAAAACATTCCAGGATTTCTCTCCATATAGTGGACTTCATTGGGGATCAATGGGTTGAAGGTCTAAATTGCAGTTTCACTGCAGCTTCAAAGGACACTACACAATCCCAGCTGAGGAATAAGGCTCTTATCTAGCGAAACCTAAAAAACTAAAACGTTCATATACTTTTTAACCACAAATGCTCATCTTGCACTAGCTCTGCAATGCGCGTGCGTGACTTCGTGCATTATGTAATCATGTTGGAAAAGTCACGCTCGGTTAGTTCTTCGTCTGTGTACTTTGGCTCAGAAAGGTAGGGTAGGGTGAAAAATTCCATCTCATTTTCTCCTCTAACTTCAAAGTCGTCTGACATTGTTATTTTACCTTTATTTGTAAAGAGTGTTTGATTTTTTTTTTATTTGATTTTTTTTTTATGTGTGCTTTGTAAACGCTGGGTGGGTATTTCCGACGTCATGCGTGCACTATTACGTAAAGTGTAAGGTCGAGCTAGTGTAAGACGAGTATTTGTTGTTAAAGTATATTCATTTGTATTTTTCTTCGAAAATGATATTGTTTTGCTAGATAAGACCCTTATTCTTCAGCTGGGATCGTGTAGAGCCTGCAATTTGGACCTTCAATCTGTTGATCCCCATTTAAGTCCACTATATGGAGAAAAATCCTGGAATGTTTTCCTCAAAAACCTTCATTTCATCAAAGACATGAACACCTTGGATGACATGAGGTGAATAAATTATCAGGGAATTTTCATTCTGGAAGTGAACTTCTCCTTTAAAGTAGTTAGGGTCTGTGCAGTAACATTGTTATATGAATTTTGACAAAATGCTGATTTTTATTCCTGAAAGAAAAGTCATGAAAATAACATTTTAAAAGATGATTTCCTTTCTAAAGTATTAAAATAGGCTAGATATTGCTTCCTGTAAAATTATGATAAAGTCATAATTGAAACTTTTATACCCTTTTAAATGTTTAGCAATTTTATTTATGTCATTTTAATTGATTATACCCTGTCCTTGCCATGAAAATAGCCTTGGAATTCATAGAATTTCATTGGTCATGTTATTTGTTATTTAATTAAAAGGTTGTCCATTGTGGGTAATTCTCACTTGTGGAAATTGATTAATTTCATTGATTTATTTTCAAGGAAATCCTTTAAAAAATAGCCCCTTTCTCTGTTTTGAGATGATATATGGCCATTCATGGCTCATGCGATGAGGTCAGCCTTGTTTAACAATGTCCTATTGAGCCAGCGTCAGTGAAGACTTTATTCAGAGGGAAGCTGTGAAGCTTCTCTGGTTTCCTCCTTCCAGCACTGGTCTTGTCATGTGCTCTTCTGCTCATTCTCCATTCCCGAGGTTTTCAGTCTTAAATTACCATCTGTACCACAGACAATTGCACACTAGAATGGAAAGTGTCCCATCCTGTCGTTGTCTTGCATAATTGCACACACTAATAAGCAGCTTTAGACTGTCAGATGCTCGCCACTTGTGTTTCATGCAATCTGAGCGTACGAGCCACGCCTTGCTATGCAGGCTTTTGTATATTCATTGCTAAACAACTGTTGTTTGTGTGCATTTTTACACATCCATAATTTTAGGGTGACACAATAGGCACACGTGAATGTGATTTGTTCTGTCTCGCTCTTTTTTTTTTTCCCGCACTAGTCTTCCTCCTCCTCACAGGAGCTCCTGCACCAGCTGCCCTCCCAACCCACTCCAGATGACCTCCATCGCCTCTTCAAGCATTTCAGGAGCTCAGAGAGTGTGGCAGATGAGGACGGACAGCCCTCGCCTTTCCGTCCTCGCTCAAAGAGTCTTAGGTCTCTATTTGCTGTTGAAAAAACAAAAAACAAGACGAGAATGAAAGAATTCAGCTAATATGTGAAATGCAGAATTTTCATAGAGAGAAAGCATTTCAGTTAGCTGATGAAATCTGTTTGCTGGTGTAGAAAATGTGAAATCTCATTTGTAGCCTTTGAATTTCTTAATACCAAATGAATAAGGGTGAAAGATTAGTTTGGCTTGTGTGTGCCAGGGCATTACTCGCTTACTTGCTCTTATACAGTCATGGAAAAAAGTTTGCAAACAACCTTATTTTTAATTAGCTAATCCGATTTGCCTGACACTTTTGGCATGGCTAATCTATACAGATTTATTGTTTTAAACAGTGATTAATTTCTCTGGTAAAATTCTCTTAAAGAGATGGATCACCCAAAAAGAAAAATTCTGTCATTAATTACTCACCCTCATGTCTTTCCAAACCTGTAGGACTTTTGTTCATCTTCGGAACACAAATTAAGACACAGAAGAGAAAAGTATTCTTGTAGCTTCATAACATTACAGTTGAACCACGAATGTCACATGGACTATTTTATTGATGTCCTTACTGCCTTTCTGGGCCTTGAACGTGTCCATTGCTTTGCTGTCTGTACAGGGTCAGAAAGCGCTTGAATTTCATAAAAAAATATCTTAATTGGTGTTCTGAAGATAAATGAAGGTGTTACAGGTTTGGAACGACATGAGGGTGAGTAATTAATGACAGAATTTTCATTTTTGGGTGTACTATCTCTTTGAGATAAGATATTCAGAAATATTACACAATAAAATTATACTACTTTAGTAAATAGTTATCTTTCATTTACTCACCTTCATCCCTTTCAAAACCTTTATCACTTTTTTTTTCTTTTGAGGAACACGCAAGGGATTTTCTTGTAATTACACTGAATGGGGATTGAAGCTTTTAAAAGAGGCAAAAGTGTTATACGTTTTGGTCTTTTTCATCAAACAAAGTGATCGTAAGGTCTCTGGAGATTTCAAATGTACTGTACAACAGTGTTATTTTAATATTAATTATATAGTATTTTTGTATTTGTGACCGTGGACCACAAAACCAGTCTTAAGTAGCATGGGTATATTTGTAGCAATAGCCAAAAATACATTGTACGGGTCAAAATTATCGATTTTTCTTTTATGCCAAAAATCTGAAAAAATTTTAGATTTATTTCTATTTCTGAAACCATTTTTTACATTTTTTATATTAAAAAGTATCAGAACAACATTGGTGCGAAAGTCTGAGAACCTTTCTAATTTTTAAATAGTGAGTTTTGTATCCTTTTTTAAAGCCAAAGCTTCAGTCTTAATTTATGTAATTGCACTGAAAATGAAATGAGGATGAGTATATGATGACAGAATGTTCATTGTGAGAAACTATTCCTTTAATGTTATTTGCTTGTATAAATTGTAAAAGTAGATGTGATCAATTTAATGTAACTGAAGTAGTTTTTTTTTTTTTTTTTTTTTTTTTTTTTGTAGCCCTGGGCGGACATGTGGCTCCTTTGATAACGAGATTGTGATGATGAATCACGTCTACAAAGAACGGTTTCCAAAGGTAATTGAGTTCTGACATTTAAAATTTTGTTTTTCATCATGGACGTAGATGCCACGTCATGTCATCACATGTTGTTTATTTTGTTTAAATTGTGGCTGTGGGAAAATTGGCGGCCTGGTTGGTCCAAACAAAACAAACGGCAATTGTCACCTACGCAGTCTCACAGCGTTTTATCACTCTTGCAGGCGACGGCTCAGATGGAGGGGCGTTTGCTGGCAGTGATTGCAGACTACTCCCCAGACAGCGCTCCTCCTCTTGCTGATGGAGTGCTGGGCTTCATTCAACACCAGCTGGTCGAGCTCGTCCGAGACTGTCTGGAGAAGTCCAGAAAGGGGCTCATCACGTCCTGCTACTTTGTGGAACTTCAGGAGAAATTAGAAAATTTCCTACATGAGGTAGAAACATATTCCATACCTGTACTGAAGTGAAAACTGACATGTATTATGTTGACGTTTGCCTTTTGATTATAAATTATTTGTAGTATCACAAAAGACCAGAATTTAAAGGAGTAGTTCACTTTCAGAACAAAAATGTACTCATAATGTACTCACCCCCTTGTCATCCAAGATGTTCATGTCTTTCTTTCTTCATTCGTAAAGAAATGGTGTTTTTTAAGGCAAACATTTCAGGATTTCTCTCCATATAATGGACTTCTATGGTGCCCCCGAGTTTGAACTTCCAAAATGCAGTTTAAATGCAGCTTCAAAGGGCTCTAAATGATCTCAGCCGAGGAACAAGGGTCTTATCTAGCGAAACGATGGGTTATTTTCTAAAAACATTTACAACTTATATACTTTTTAATCTCAAACACTCATCTTGCCGAGCTAGACAAAACGAGCATTTGAGGTTAAAAAGTATATATCGTAATTTTATTTTATTTTTTTGTAGAAAATAACCCACCGTTTTGCTAGATAAGACCCTTCTTTCTTCAGCTGTGATCGTTTAGAGCCCTTTGAAGCGGCATTTTGGAAGTTCAAACTTGGGGGGCACCATAGAAGTGCACTATATTGAGAGAAATCCTAAAATGTTTTACTCAAAAAATATAATTTCCTTACAACTGAAGAAAGAAAGACATAAACATCTTGGATGACAAGGGGGTGAGTGCATTATCTGTAAATTTTTGTTCTGAAAGTGGACTACTCCTTTAATACTTAAATCTTTGCTATTAGGAAAAAAAGGAATACTTTTATTCAGCAAGGGCACATTAAAGTAATAGTTCACCCCAAAATAAAAAATGAAAATTACCCATTATTTATGACTTTCTTCTCTTAGACGAATACAATCAGAGTTATTTTTTTTAAAATGTCCTGGCTCTTCCAAGCTGTATAATGGCAGTGAATGGGTGTTGAGAATTTGAAATTCAATAGTGCATCCATCCTTCATAAAAAGTGCTCCACATGGCTTCAGGCGGTTAATAAAGGCCTTCTGAAGCAAATCGATGTGTCTGTGTAAGAAAAATATCCATATTTAAAATTTTCTTAACCATAATCTCCATCTTACACTAACTGTTGTACGCGCATTTACGAAAGAGCAGCATTGCAGCCAATGACATTGGATGTAGGCATAGCGTAAGCTACTGTGAGAACCAAGTTTTGTTATCAGTAAAGAAAAAGCACTCTCCTCTTGGCTTATATCGAAATCCTCCAACATTTTTCTTCTAATTTGTGACTGGTGTTTTGGACTCTCCTTGTGCTTCCGCGTTCGTCACTTACATCCTACATCATCCTCTGGAACGCCACACTCTCGTGTATGTGGGTACGACAGTTAGCAGAATCAAGAGATTATGGTTTATAAAGTTGTACATTTGGATATTTTTCTTGTACAAACGCATCGTCTTGCTTTAGGACGCCATTATTAACCTCTCGGAGCACTTTTTATGATGGATGGATGCACTACTTTGCTTGTCGTCTTTATAAAAGCATTACTACTAAATGATTACTGACTGAGAGGCTTATGCTTCCAGACATGAGACCCCCTGAAGTCTTGAGTGATTCTTTTAATAAGCAATGTTCCTGTCATATTCCCTGAAAATGACATTCAGCAAACCGCTGCACTGAAGCACTGTGGTGTCTTCGTTTGATGGAAATATGTTGCATCTATAAAAGCACATGTTCCAGTGTGTTTGTTTTAAAATAAACTGGCAGCTTTTTTTCCTCATACCAAGCTGCTGTTGTCATGTGAAGTTTTTCTGGAAAGAGGCTGAAGAGAGAGCAGCAGTATTGCACGCTAGTCATCTGCAGTGTTTGTGTGCCCAGGCAGTCATGTCGACACTGGAGGGAAGGATGGTTAATTAGGGCAAGTGAGAGACTGTTTTGTCTCCCTGAGGAGCTTTTGCTTCATGCTTCTGAAGTCATGAATAGCAAATGAAGGGAAGAGGCTGATCAAATTAAGCAAGAGGAAACAGGTCGTGGTGCAACAAATTCCGTTTACCTTTCCAAGTTGCTTGCTTATGCCAGTTTATCTATATATATGTGGACCACAAAATCAGTCATAATGGTCAGTTTTTTTAAATTGAGATTTGTACATCATCTGAAAGCTGTAAATAAGCTTTCCATTGATGTATGGTTTGTTAGGATAGGACTAATCTGGAATCTAAGGGTGCAAAAAAATCAAAATATTGAGGAAATTGCCTTTAAACTTGTCCAAATGAAGATCCTAGCAGTGCATATTACTAATCAAAAATGAAGTTTTGATATATTTACGATATATCTTCATGGAACATGATCTTTAATTAATATCCTAATGATTTTTGGCATAAAAGAAAAATCGATCATTTTGACCCATACAATGTATTTTTGGCTATTGCTATTAATATATCCATGGCACTTATGACTGGTTTTGTGATCCAGGGTCACATACATAATTTTAATTGAAAAAGTTGCCAGGATTAACTGTTCGATGGAAAAGAGCTGCAAATTTCTTCATAGTTTTATTTCTTCATATTTTATTGTGTTCCACACAAAACAAATGCTGTCACACAGGTTTGGAATGACATGAAGTCATGAGGTGAATTGAAAATGACAAACTTGTATTTTTTGGGTGAACTATTCCTGTAAATGACTTGTTTGTTCTAAATGTCATTAGCAGCTTGAGGGGTTTATATGTTCTTGTTCCATGATTACTTCTCTCTGTCCTTTCACAGTAAATTGGGTCACTTATTTCTGTAACTTTTACCATTTGAAATCTGACTCATGGTAATGTCTAGTAAACTTTATGCAAAATGTTGGTTGTTTTGTGCTCATAAAGTTTATTTGCATTAGCCCTGAATGTGTTTTTTTTCCACCCACAGGCATATGAGCGCTCTGAGAGTGAGGAAGTGACTGTAGTTGCCAAACTCGTGAAGAAGATTCTCATCATTATTTCCAGACCAGCAAGACTACTGGAATGTCTGGTAAATAAATGATTAACACTGTGATTCTGTATTAAGACTTGTATGGCCTAATATAACGTAAACGATGTCTCTTACTGAAAAAGTAGAAAACCCATGAAAGACTTTGGTTATTTAAAAAAAAAAAAAATCTACATCTTATACATGTTTTGGACTATGGGGGCGCCATTATTTCGCTGACATGAAATGGTTGCACTTGGTGAGGTGCTTCTCTACCTGTTGCTATTATTACCGCAACACAACTCGGAAAATAAAATACTGATACGATACCACATTGTGTGACTTTTGGTTGTAATTTTTAGTTAAAGGGCAACAAGAGAAGCGATCTTCACTGCTTTCCTAGCGATAACAAGAGAAGAAAAGAATAGAAAGATGCCTGTGGACGAATAAAACTTGCTAAAGACCTGCGTCTTTGTTCTCTCCACTTCAGCCCTGATGTCTTTGAGGCTTTTTGTAAACCACAGCTACTGAAAGAGCTTAGAAACGGCAGAGACAAGAAATGCTAGATAAAAAACATGCCGCAGCCACTTGAGTTTCTCAGCACGGATTTCACTCAATATCCGAGGGCATTTAGACCCATTGTGGGGAAAATCGATGGTATGGCATTTGGTTTAAGCCTGCACTTATATCCATTGCCACCTGTAAGCAGTTTCAGTAGCTGTGGTCATCGTATGCCAAAATAAACCCCCCCCACATAAATTCTCAGCAAAAGCTGAGGGTTTAAATTTTATTTATTGCCCAGCAGAGTTCCACAGCATTTTGAAAACCACCTGTTCCCTATCACTCTACCTTTTGTAATTAATTTATGAAAGCTGTGACTCAATATAATGCTATTTATATAAAGCTGACACATCACGTTTCTGTTAACCTGCAGGAGTTTGACCCCGAGGAGTTTTATCAGCGTCTTGAAGTTGCAGAAGACCATGCAAAAGTTGGCCAGGGCATCAAGACTGACATCCCCCGATACATCATCAGCCAACTGGGTCTCACTCGAGACCCCCTGGAGGGTATAATTATGATTTATCTATCACCCCACCCTTAAATTATATGTTTTCATCTATGTTGTTAAGGGTAATTAAATGTTAGCCTTAGGCAAACAAGTGATTTGATTTCTTTTAATTTTTTTCTCTTGTCTTTGGGTTCAGACATGGTGCAGCTTGAGCACAACAACTCAGGCAGCCCAAGCAGAGAACTGGATGACACTGCAGAGGTAAGAAAATAAATCAAGGCTTGACAAAATCTTAAAATGGCTCACTGTTTCTCTGAACTGCTGGAGGTCTCATACTTTTTTCCTAGCTCTGAGTTGGTTCCCCAGCCAAGGTGCAAACTGTTTCAGAAGAATAATTTTTATAGCTGGAAAATGAAATGACTAATATGCCTTGCAGTAATATTGGTGCAAATTCGTACACTTAATATTTTGGTGGAAATTGTGATTTTTTTTTTTCAGATTCTTTGAATAGACAGTTCAAAAGAACTATATTCAACAGAAATTTGTAACATATTAATTATGCAACTGTTATTTGTAGAGAAAAAAAAACACAATTTATGATCTAGACCAGTTTATGACCTATGAATTTTCATCAAATAGATGTTGTCTTGTTCTCTACTTTTCTGTTTCATATTTTGTGCCATAGAATCGTCCTGGAACCACAACGCCTAGAAGAAAACCTCTGGAAAGAGACTTTGAGACTATAAAGCTCATCAGCAATGGGGCTTATGGGTGAGCTCATACTTATTGCTTTTTTTCTTTAAAGAAGGAATAGACTGTTTAAGAATTACATGAATTTAGGTCACCACTTGACGAAAGGCTGAAATACACTATATAACTTTTGTCTCAGTTTGCATTCTGGAGAGGTTGACGCTAGATCTGGAAAGTCAGATCAAGTGTTCAGATTTTGGGTACTCAGAGATGACAGATTTTACAGAAATTATGTAGTTTATGATGGGCAAAGACACTTACGTATGCGGGGGTTTCACAGTAAGGACTGCCCAGTGGCCCGGGGTCAGCGTGCATGACGCTCGGGACAGTTGACTGATTTCTCACTGGCTCGATCAGCCCACTGCAGCATCCTCATGAAAGTTTAGCAGTTGCACGTGTTTTATAAGCTTTGCCAACATTTAAACATTCAATCAGTTTTAAAGCATTCAAGCCAAAAAATCAATTCAGTACTTGAGCCTGTGTTTTGTATGTAAAGCACGCACACAGAGGCCTCGTTTAAACTGCAGGTCTTGATGCCCAATTCTGATTTGTTGATTTTTTTTTTTTTTTTGGCTGCCCGTTTACACGTTCTTTCAATTGTGACCTATATCCGATTCATGCATTTACACTTGCCATACCATCTTAAACATCACACTAGGGCTGCTAGATTTTGGCAAATATTGTAATCACGATTATTTAACACGACAATAAAAACAACAAAACTTTATATTAGTGATTATTTCAAAATAGCAATACAGCAGAAAAAAGATACTACAAAAAGTGCTTAAAAATATAAAAAAATAAAAAACTGAATACTTTTATGCAAGTCTAAAGTAGTCTAACAATGCTACAGAAATTTAATGAAATTATTTGAATGTAAAATAAAACCACGTCTTCACTGTAATAGTTAAACATGCTTTGTTTCTTATAAAAACTACAAAAGTCCTTCATTCAAGAGCACTGAGTGATTTTTATTTTTTTTATTTTTACGTTTTATTAATATTAAGCACAGTGACGGCAGAAGGAATATTATTTGTTGCCCCTTTAAGTGCCACACGGATCAAATATACTGTTACACACGTATTTTCACTCTCAACCGTTTATGATCATATTAGTCATAACTGACAAGGGTTTACATGACCATTTAGGTCCTAACCTTAACCTAAATGATAACTTTACATGTCCGTGTTCTGCTCCGTCTCTGAACGTATACACAGAACAGCGGAAGTTTTCTTACGCACTATTAAAAACACAACATCAAAGAAAGATAAATCAAGCACGTCCCCTTTTATGAAAGACACGTTACATGATTTTGCTGATTTGCATGTGAAATTAGGCTTTTATGAAGAAGCGAAATCGCGTCACTGGTAAGGGGGCGGAGTGGGGCACAATAATCATTTCATCTCGATTACTGCATTTTCATGATCGTTTGAAGCTGAAATCAAAATCGAAACTGAATTTCGATTAATTGCACAGCCCTACATCACACACACGCATTGTCGTTTACCTTCTTCACACGTGCTTCCTTCTGAGAATAATGTGTGAACAGTGCTGTTAAAAAATTAACAAATTTTAAAAAAAATAAGATGTACATCAGATGTTTTTCCCCAAGCGTTTATTTAAGACAGAACAGATTATGTTTGCCTGAATACTGAAATACTGTAATTCTGTGTAAATGTGTATTTATTGGCTTTGCGCGTCATCGGAAGCGTGTTATGCGCACACTTTGGATGACAGTTAGCGTGAGATTCAAGCAGAGAAAAGGTAATCCTCTCAGTAAATGTACAAAGAAAGAAACTTTTAAATGTCTAATCACTGTTTGGAGCATTTGGGATCGCTAGACAGGGGCCTTCTAAACTAATTTTTGTGAAAACCTCAACCAACTTTTTTTACTTTTTCACAATTTTGCCTGTACCTAAAAATAGCCTGTGCACATTTACACTCATTTTGCCAGCAAGGGTAACATACGGTAACATCTGCGGAGAAGTACCAAATTTTAGCAATTATAGGGTGCTTTCACACCTGCCTTATTTAGTTCAGTTGAATCGCACTAGAGTTCGTTTTCCCTTTTGGTGCGGTTCGTTTGGGCAGGTGTGAATGTAGTAATCGCACTCCAGTACGCACCAAAAGCGGACCAAAAAAGCGTACCGAGACCTGCTTGAAGAGGTGGTCTCGGTACGCTTTCAAACGAACACTGGAGCGGTTCGTTTGTGGTGAGAACATGAACCGAACTAGAACAGACCCAACCGCAAAAAGTACTGCGCCTGTTTGGACTAATCCAGCTGCCGTAGTCCGCTGTGCTGTTCATTATGGGATGAGGACAAGTATTTGTTGACAGTTAGCGCTTTAGCAACATAGCCCTATGACAGCTCGCGGACAAAGTTGTGAGGAGGTGCAGAGCCTCATAAATTTGGTCTGATGATCATATAGGTCCCAACTTTCGAAAACTCACAAGAACATCACAATCTTTCTCATTGTTTAAGGGGCCGTTCACATGTCGCGCCTAAAAACGCTAGGCGCGCTGCTTTCTCTTTCTTTCCAAACTGCTCTGTAGCTGTGCGCTCCAGTGGCGTCTGCCGTTGCTAAGCAACCATGACCTGCGCTCTCCATAAATACGCGAAAGTTTCAGCAAAGGATAAATTGATTTTCAGCATTAAAAATCACTTGCAGTAGCTCTGCTATTATATTTATTCAAAAATGTTTATTCCTGTACAGCTATGATAAGCTGTTTCTCCAACTTGCCAGTGCTTTCAATGTTATTAAGGGAAAGGATGAAGCTGATTGATTGGTTTATGTCACATGACCTGCGGTGGGCTTGCAGCATTCTGAAAAGTTGAGATGTTTATCTCGATGCGGCGCGTTTGCGAATGGAAAAAACGAGCGCGTCGCACCACCTGCGTGTCTCCATTCTGAGCGCGCATACCGCACGTCTACATTTGAAATAACGAGCTTGAGCGCGCAAAAGACGGGACATGTGAACGGCCCCTAACAGTTTAGAAAATACGTTCAATACACTGATCTATATAATTCTCTATTATAGATCAGTGGTTCAATGACACGATCTGGCCAACGGGTGATGTGGATTTTGTCACATGACTGCATTTTGGTTCGTTTCAACTGGTTCGGACCAGAGCAATCAGTGTGGTGTGAAAAGGACCCAAAACGGCAGAAAAATGCTACAATGTATCATTTGTTGCCCTTGGTCCGGACCAAATGAACCGAACCACAGATGTGAAAGCACCCTTAATGACGTACAGAACGCAATGCCTTAGAAAATCTGATCTGTCTGTTTACATGACAGTCGCATTGGCTCATATCTGATTTATATCTGATTTATCCGAATGCATGCGTTTTTTTACCCGTTTACGCTGTCATAGAACCCAATCTGAGCAATATGAGCAAAAAATCGGAATTGGGTCGCATTTAACTGACAGTGTAAACGGGGCCAGAGAAATTGTGTGAACACCGAATTAAGTTCTCATTCGCAACTTCTTGCGCTTTAACGGACAAATACACCTGGCCAATTTGAACATTCACTTGATTTTAAACATATCATGAAAATCAGACTACGTATTTAGGTGCTATAAGTGGGTTCCCAGTGCACCTAACAACCCAGAAAACGTGAAAAGGGACAACCCAGTAACTTTGTTTTGGTAAGTCTTTTTCTGCAAACATGTGGAAAAAAAAAACTGCGTGTTGGATTTCGCTCCCCCAGTGATGTGGTAAAGGGATCTTATTATAATATTACTCACCCTTCATTTGCACATTTCCAGATTTTTTTTTTTACTGTATATTGCGCTGGTGCCGCGCAGATCTAATATAAACATGAAATTTCTTTCCCAGCTGTTTACGGTTACAGACATAACCGACTGTTTTTGTAACTCATGTGCTCCTAAATATTTTTTCAGAGTCTCACGCAGTAGTTTTCAGTTGCAAATGTCGCACTTTAGAGTCCTGTACCTTAGCATTGAGCCCTGATATTGTTTTTTTTGTTTTTTGCCTTTGTTGTGTTTGTAATGACTTAAACAGCTGGTAGTGTGATAATCTTTCATTTAGTATATAATGCCCAGTTTCTCTCTATGTTCTAACAATGGTAAAGGCAGTTTGCGATTTTTAAAAGTTGTGTAGTGTATTCCAACCTTAAGGATATCAGTCAACTTTGATCTGATTTGAGCGTTGACTTGCAGGGCTGTGTACCTAGTAAGGCATCGTGGGACACGGCAGCGGTTTGCCATGAAGAAGATTAACCGGCAGAACTTGATCCTGAGGAACCAGATCCAGCAGGTGTTTGTGGAACGAGACATCTTGACGTTTGCAGAGAACCCTTTTGTGGTCAGCATGTTCTGCTCCTTTGAGACACGACGGCACCTCTGCATGGTCATGGAGTACGTGGAGGGTGAGTCAGAGAGGAGTGATGTGTTGTTGCAAATATGTTTCTTGATCTAATCTTATGACACATGCATGCGTCATTTCTCGTGTATACTGTTGTGAGTCTGCAGCTGTAATGTTTTAACATGAAATTGTCTTTGCAGGTGGAGACTGTGCAAATTTGCTGAAGAATATGGGTCCCTTGCCGGTGGACATGGCCAGAATGTACTTTGCAGAGACTGTTCTGGCACTAGAGTATCTTCATAATTATGGTATTGTGCACAGGGATCTCAAACCTGACAAGTAAGAGCTGCTCAATGATGTAATCCTGCAGTTACGCATGACTCCACATCCTGCAAATATTACATTCACTTTGTTTGTTCCTGTCTTCAGCTTGCTCATTACATCAATGGGGCACATTAAACTGACTGACTTTGGTCTGTCTAAAATCGGTTTAATGAACATGACCACAAATCTGTATGAAGAACACATGGAGAAAGACACAAGAGAGTTCATTGATAAACAGGTCAGTCTACCTGTACATTCAGCACACCAAATACTGTATTAGTTTTAAGTTCACATTAAAGGTGATGTTACATTAAAGGACTATTCACATTATTTTTTAGCACATATATATTTTTCTTTTTTCCTAATAAAACAAAAAATGTCCAAGCATTTTAATTTATTTTTCTTTACTTTATTTGACTTTGCTTTACTTTGATTTTTATGTAGAGTTTTAATTTAATTTATTTTTATTTTTTGTTTTGTTTTGTTTTTTTTACTTTATTTAGTTTTTAGTTTTATTTAGTTTAATTTTACTTTCCTTTATTTTCCTTTGTTGTATTTTGAGTTTTTAACTTGTTTAACTTTTGTTTTATTGTTTTGTTTTATTTTAAATTTTTTAAATTTAATTTTTTTTATTTTACTTTATTTTACTTTTTTATTTTATTTAGTTTCATTTTTTGTTTTTATTGAATTTTCATTTTTTATTTTGCACTTTTATTTATTTTATTTTTCTTTCCTTTTGTTTTATTTTTTAATTTTTACATTTATTTTTAGTTTTATTTTGTCTGTTTTTTTATTTTACTTTACATTGTTTTACTTGTTACATTTTGCATTTTTTTTTTTTTTTTATATTTAATTTTTTGTTTTATTGTTTTATTTTATTTTACTTTATTTTGCTTTGTTTTACTTTGCATTTTATTTTACTATTTTCAAGTTTCAGACAGACCAAGCAACAATATAAAATGAGATTTAAGAATTATGTGGAAGGGGATATTTATTTATTTATTTATTTATTTTTTATAATTTTATTTTATTTATTATTATTATTATTATTTTTTTTAACTTTTTTACATTTGTTTTATTTTGTGTTTTTATTTTATTTTTTTACTTTATTTTATTGTTTTTTATTTTATTTTTTACTATTTTTAATTTTCAGACATGACAAAACAATATAAAATGAGATTTAAGAATTATGTGGAGAGAATATTTTGAGCAAATAATGTCTTAGATTAGGCTTTTATTTATGTATTTATACAAAAACTGATCTAAAATGAGATTTGAGAGTTAATGGGAATGGAACATTTCGAACAAATAATTATTTAAATTAGGTGTAATATTTTATTTTTCATTCATTACTGCAAAGTTCCAGAAAGAACAAACTTTAAAAAAAAAAAAAAAACATTTTCTAGAAACCATATGATAGCCTTGTATGTGAAATAGACTTAGTGTAAAATTTTATTGATAACTGTCATTATTCATTAATATTGTAACAATGTAGTATTGAACAAATAAACTATTTATGTTAAACTATTTATGCTTTTCACACGGGCTATCCTATGGCTTGAATTAGCGTTCACATTTTTGTATGGTGGGTGGTTGCTCTGACATTTTACATCTTTCGTGTTTCACTGAAGAAAGAAAACACAAGGGTGGAGCAACAATATGAGGGTTAGTAAATCATAATAGCATTTTTCCATTTTGGGTGACCTTTTCCTCCGTTGTTTTCTAGGTCTGTGGCACTCCAGAGTACATCGCACCAGAGGTGATCCTGAGGCAAGGTTATGGGAAACCTGTGGATTGGTGGGCCATGGGCATTATCCTGTATGAGTTCCTGGTGGGCTGTGTGCCTTTCTTTGGAGACACACCAGAAGAGCTCTTTGGCCAGGTGGTCAGTGGTAAGGACCAAGTGGTTTTAAACCCTAACCCTGAGAAATTCAGTCATGATTGAAATCATTTCTGCCTGGTGGATGATAAAATGAGTGTAAATGATGTCTGCACTGTTAGTGCAATGTGAGCCTTAAAGGGATAGTTCACCCAAAAATGAAAATTCTGTCGTTAATTACTCACCCTTATGTCATTCCAAACCTGTAAGAGCTTCGTTCATCATCGGAACACAAATTAAGGTATTTTTGATGAAATCCAAGAGCTTTCTGACTCTGTATAGACGGCAAAGGAAAGGAAGGGTCAGAAAGCTCTCGGATTTCATCAAAAATATCTTAATTTGTGTTCTGAAGACGAATGAAGGTTTGGAATGACCTGAGGGTGAGTAATTTAATTGGGAGTGGGCTCTTTTTGACATTTGTTGCATATTCAGTGCTCAACCAACAATGTAAAATTCTACTTTATGCTATTAACGTTATGTTTGTGTGTGTGTTTGCATCTCTCTCACTCCATAGATGAAATTGAGTGGCCAGAGGGTGATGATGCATTACCTCTTGAGTCTCAAGACCTCATCACAAAACTGCTGAGACAGAGTCCCAAAGAGCGCTTGGGAGCTGGTGGGTGTTTTCATTCCAGTTTAGTCCTAATAAATGCCTACTTACCAGTTTTATTTCAGTATTATGTATATGCTATTATTTCATTTTGTTTCACAACTGTTATAGTTAAAGGGTTAGTTCACTCGAAAATGTAACTTCTGTCATTGATTACTCACCCTCATGTTGTTCCGAACCTGTAAGACCTTTGTTTATTTACTTTATCATTCATACTACCTTACTACTACCTACATTTCTGGTCGTTGAATGTGGTAGTTGCGTCGCTGTCTATTCAGGGTCAGAAAGCTCTTGGATTTTATCAAAAATATCTTAATTTGTGTTCTGAAGATGAACGAAGGTTTTACAGGTTTGCAATGACATGGGGGTGAGTAATTAATGACAGAACTTGCATTTTTGGGTGAACTATCCCTTTAACAATAACAACACTGATATTTAGGAACTTGATAATGTAGGCAGCATTAAATCATGTGGTATGACTTTCAGGAGGGACAGCAGAGGTCAAACATCACCTGTTCTTTCATGGTCTGGACTGGAGTGGACTGTTAAGGCAAAAAGCAGAGTTCATTCCACAGCTTGAAACTGAAGATGACACAAGCTACTTTGACAGTAGGTGGCTCTGGCTCCCTTGCTCTTTTATGACTACTTCTGAATTATAAATATAACATAGATGCAACTAAATCTTCTGTTCTGCTGTCCAGCACGTTCTGACCGTTACCATCACTCTGAGGATGATGAAACCAACGATGATGAATCTTATCAGGAGATCAAGTTCTCTTCCTGCTCTCATCGTTTCAGCAAGGTGAAATAGCTGAATGTGCACAATGTTATCTTAAAGTGACGCCTGTCAGTCAGGCAGACTGAGGCATTTAACCCAGTAAGCAGCAGGTCATGACTTGTTTTTGTCATGTGAATCAGGTGTACAGTAGCTCCGAGCAGCTGGCTTCTCCCTCCAACTTGAGTCTGTCCTCCTCTGAGCGGAGCTGCAGTGAGGAGAAGGAGGACCGGTGGGATGGGCATTCAATGCTCTCTCCGGTAGAAACCCCTAGACAGCTTCCAAGTAGCGACAGGAAGCAGGATTCCCACAGGGGCAGGTGAGCACAAGGCTATGTACAGAAGAGCATACTAACACACTATAGGCAGATTTACTAACAGCTTGCTCCAGCGCAAACAGTCTTTTGGTGTTAAAATAATACTGTCAGGATTTGCTAAAGACACACGTCATACACTACACTATTTTCTGGCCTTAATAGTTGACTAACCGTTAGCCAAAAAGAAAAGGCTTGGTCGACCAAAATTTTATTAGTCACTTAGTTACAGAAAAAAAAATTCCACAGAAAGTGGCAAAGTCACACAGTTGACGAATGACTACTAGTCGACCAGAAAAATCTTCAGTTAACAAAAACGATTTTGTTAACAGAAACAAAGCTGAAATAAAATATAAACATTAGATGAAAATGTTGGCTTGGCAACTAATTGAATACAAAACATTAATAACTGAAATAAAACTAACATAAAAATTAATTAAAACTATTTAGAAACTATTTTAAAAATCTAATAGAAATGACAAAACAACCAAAAAGGAAAAAAATGGAAGTGAAAACTAAAAAAAATAAAAAAATAATAATAATTCAACATGTTAAAATCTAAGTGTATATAAATAATACTAAAATAAAACTGCTGAAAATCTTGTATTATGTCACTATTTGCTACCTTGGACCATAAAACTAGTCACAAGGGTAATTCTTTTAAATTGATTTGTGCATCTGAAAGCTGAATATATAATAAATAAGCTTTCTATTGATGAATGGTTTGTTAGAGTAGGACAATATTTGGGCAAGATATACCTATTAGAAAATCTGGAATTTGAGAGTGCAAAAAAAATCTAAATATTGAGAATATTGCCTTTTTCTTGCACTTCTTAGCAATGCATATTATTAATCAAAAATGAAGTTTTTATATATTTACGGTTGGAAATTTACAAAATACCTTAATTGACCATGATCTTCACTAATATCGTAATGATTTTTGGCATAAAGGAAAAATCTATAATTTTGACCCATGCAATGTATTGTTGGTGGCTATTGCTACAAATACACCCGTGCTACTTAAGACTGCTTTTGTGGTCAAGGGTTACATTTGAAAAGTGATACAATGCCATTCTTTTTTTTTTTTTCTTTAACAAGCAATAAAAGTGTCCAAAGGGTATATTCAATCGTTCATAATTTTTGCATGATTCTAGGTAATTTTATTGTCATGTCATTTTCAAAATGTTGTTTATTTCTTTTCACTCAGTCCTAGTCCGAGGCCGAGAGCATCATCCAGTTCATCTCAGCCTGAGAGGGGCACTAGTCCTCTAATTTTGAACAGCACTCAGAGTCTTGAGGCCATGCCACGCTTCGCCTTTCCTGAGGATGAGGGTAACATATTTTCATGCATATTTTAATCCAATATTAAGTGAAATTTAAGCACTTGTTAATTAGTCTGTTAATGCTCATTGTCAATTTGAGTTTTCTTATATATTTGTTTCTTCTCAGAAGGTCTTGTCTCGAATCTTCGGCGCATTCGTCTACGCAGCAACTCCACTGGAACAAGACCTGCAAACCGCAAAGACCACAAGGGTCCGCGTCGCCTTGGGCTCCAGCAGGAGACCCCAGAAAAGCCACGCTCAACGTTTACATGCAAAGTTCCCAAGTCTGCATCCGTGTCTGGTCTTTCCCTCATCGTCACAGCAGGTACAGTGAGCTCAGATGTGTTCGATGTACCATCATGTGATACCATCACACTGAAGGCAACTGAAATTCATGTGACTATAACAATAAACAAGTGAAGCAGGTGGTTTCAAGAAAACAATGAACAGTTGAGAGGAACAGAAAGCTTATTGACGAAGATGAAAGCGAAACATGACTTGACGTAAACTTTGTGTTAGATATTTAATACCAATATGTATTTAATACCTTATGTATGATCATGTTTTATCACCATAGATGACATGCCTGGTGGGCTCCAGACAAGCCCCATGTCTTCACACTCCCTCTCATCCAACCCTTCCTCTCGGGACTCTTCCCCCAACCGAGACCTCTCTCTCAGCGTAAGCAGTCTTCGTCCTCCTGTGGTCATCCACAGCTCTGGGAGGAAGTATGGCTTTGCGCTCCGTGCCATTCGAGTCTACATGGGCGACACTGATGTCTACACGGTGCATCACATGGTCTGGGTGAGTATTATGGATACAGTGTGTATCATTCTACTTTATGGCAAACCTACGTACACACAGGAGAAAACCTCATCTTTCTTAATTTGCTAACTGTACATTGTGATTTCAAAATGTTTGATTTCACGAAAAACACTTTACACACAGTGTTTCCAAGTCTTCGGTTTGCCCGCAAAATGTAGCTATTTTCACACTGTTGCTGCGGGTTGTTTTTAATGTCCGCTGGTTGAATCAACCTCAATAACATGATACTTAGACTCTGGAATGTGAATTTTACCAGGGGGACCCCACCAAAAGACATGTATTTTACCGAGGCACTCCCTCCGAAATGCGATTGGACTAGTTTTGGGCTAGTTTTCAGTAGCGATTCGAGTCATTCGACGGGTTTTGTTGTGAAAACTTGGCAACCTTGTTTGTGCAAGAAGTGTTCTCGTAGCTTCATAAACTTAAGGTTGAACCACTGATGTCACATGGAGTATTTTAACAATGTCCTTACTATCGTTCTGAGCCTTGAATGTGGTACACTGTAAAAAACAATTTGTTGAGTCAACTTAAAATAATTTGTTACCCGGCTGCCTTAAACTTAAGTTCAGTCAACCTAAAAAAAAAACAATTGGTTCTCAAAGTGGGACCAATCAGCCCATCAGCAGAATAATAAATATAAAACAGTAAACAGCCAAAGGACGTAACTTACTTACTAAATCTTCTTTTGAAGAAATATACTATATTTCGTGCGACAGCGCACATTGTCAGATACAATTCTGTCGCCTCAGTGTCAGAATATTGTACAACTCGGCATTCATTCACATCAGATGATAACTCAGCGGGAGTTCAGCTCACGCAGGGTCGTAATTTCCACTGGGGACACGCTTTTCAAAATCCTGTTTGTGTCCTCCCACTTTCAAATGGTTTTGTTAAAATAATCTCTTATATTGTAGATTGCACGCTCAGCGCCGCTAAGAGTTTCGTGCATTAGTTAAAACAAAACCAAAAGTAAAACGCGAACTTGCATTCAAAAGCAATTTTAATACCCTGCGCTTAGAGAGCGCAGACTACATAATATATCTGGGCTGTTATTAGTATGTGGGCTATAATAAGTTGTGGAGTTGTCTATTAGCTCTGTATCATGCTTGAAAAATTTGGTCTCTATTTGCACTTTGAATATTAAAAGAGTAGCCTACTTTGATTATGGCTGCATTTATTGTCCACACGACTAAGAAAGAACTGTGTCGTTTATTTTTTGTTATTCATACTGTAGATTGTTTAAAAATTCAGTGGCTGCCTCTAATTTAAATGGCTGTACTTATAATAAACATCTTTTTCATGTACATGTAAATTTTCATTCATTCCTGTCCCTTGCTTAAGGTGTAAAATAAATATATATAAAAGGTCTTTCAGAATTGGCCCATTTGCTTGTAAAACATCTGCAATCAGAATCAGCCATGAAGAATCGAGATTACTAAAAATAAATTGGGTGCTCCTAAATTTTTTTGGTGCTCCTAACTTTAAGTTTTTGGGTAGGGGGGCGGCAGATTTTTTTTTATAGGTTTAAAGGGGGGCACGACCAAAAAAGTTTGAGAACCACTGAGTTAAACAAACTACATTTTTTGTTTAGTCAACTCATATATCTAAGTTGTCACTTAGTACAACTTAACATATAAGTTGACTAAACTTATTTGAGTTGACTGAACTTAAAAGTTTAAGGCAGCAGGGTAACACATTATTTTAAGTTGACTCAACAAATCCTCTTTCTTTTTTTTTCTTTTTTACAGTGTAGTGGTTATGTTAAAAAAAAAGAAAAAAAAAAAAAGGTTAACCATACTGTGAACCCAGTGTACAAAGACTTTAATGGTTTGACCCATTTAAATGTCCTTTTATGTGTCTTCGTTTATCTAGAGCGTTGAAGACGGCAGTCCTGCTCACGAGGCCGGGCTGAGGGCTGGTGACCTCATCACTCATGTGAATGGAGAGTGCATCCAGGGTCTGGTCCACACAGATGTGGTGGAGCTTTTGCTGAAGGTGAGATTCTTAAAAAAAAAAAAAAACCTGGAGCGTTAGCTTTTTAAAAAAGGACTTGAAATAGATGCTTGATTTCTTTCTTTTTTTTCTTTGTAGAGTGGCAGTAAAGTGACTCTGCAGACGACTCCTCTTGAGAATACGTCTATTAAAATCGGGCCTGCAAGAAAGACCAGCTCAAAGGGGAAGATGGCGCGACGCAGCAAAAAGAGCAAGAGAAAAGAGGGTCAAGACAGGTTGGAAAGATGTAGTGTTTTCTAAAACATTTTAGACAAGTTAAAACCCACTGAAACCTGAAATCTAATTTAAGTTCAACTTTTCTAGCAAACGCCGCAACCTTTTAAAGAAGCTGCCCAAACACAGTCCAGGGATTCAGAACAGTCGCAGTTTCTCGGCGGGTTTTCAGCACTCACCAAATGACAGCCTGTCGGACTCTCCAACACCGAGCCTTTCTCCTGGGCCCAACACCCCATGCAGAAGCCCAGCTCCAGACCTGTCATGTGGTATGACTCAGATTCTCTCACTGTCAGATATAGTCATGCCTCGGTTTGTAATTAGATGCGCCTCAAAGAATTTTGAGGAATCAAATTCTTGAAAAGAAAATCTGAATAAGTTTGGCAAGGTCTTTTTTTTTTTGCTCCACAGCTCTAAGGCTGGGAAAATAAATCGATGCAATGCGAATTGAAAAATAATGATTCTGAGATTTTCAGAATGCATCGTGATTCTCTCTGGAATCAATTCTGAGCTTAGTTTTTAAAAGCAGATGCCACTGCATGCTTTAGAAACAGCTGTACTCTGTACCCTGTTCCTTACACACACTTGAACCTAAAATAATAATTCGTAGTTCAAAAAGGTTGAAGCAGATTACAAGTGTGTTCACAGTGGGCTGTTTACATTAATCTCATGTCATAAAAGCATTTTGAGCCGAGGTGCGATTACATGACTCAGCTGAACGCACAAGCGCTTCGTGAGCATTTGAGTGTGTGGTTAAAAACTAGTTTAGAGCGTCATCTGCTGTTAAAAACTAAGCTCAGAATTGATTCCAGAGAGAATCGCGATGCATTCTGAATCGATTCAAGAATCGCGATGCATCAATTAATTGTTACAGCCCTGCACTGCTCATTAATATATGAAAAACTTTTGTTCACTCTGTGATATATGAGGACCCCTGCAGACCCTCATGACTGTATTTCAGCATCAATAAGTCTCCTAAAATATCAGATAGCTTGACCTATATTATGACAAGGCAAGGTTAGTTCAGGTAAAATAAACTTAAAAATACTTGCTTAAAAATAATTTTTTACCTTAAAACTTTAAGACTTTTCTACTCTTAAAGTACTGTTCAAGGTCAAAGGTAATTACATAACTATTTTTTACTTGATGGTTACACTACTTGACATTTCACTTTTCTTGTAAATGTTTCACAACCATATGAAACCAACACTGATACGAACAGTTCATTTCTAAGAACCTGGCCACATGTTTTATACTAGAATTTTTACTGTAGACTATTTTTTACTTTATGGATACTCTTGTGTGTCATTGACCTACACTACTGCTCAAAAGGTTTGGGGTTGTTTTGAAAGAAATGATTGCTTTCATTCAGCAAGGGCACATAAAATTTATCAAAAGTGAAAGTAAAAGACATTTATAATGTTACAGAAGATTTTGGTTTCAAATGAATGCTGTTTTAATGAACATTTCTATTCATCAAAGAATCCTAGTTTGAAAATGCATTATTAGTTTCCACAAAAATATTAAGCAACATTGATGATAATGTTTCTTGAGCAGCAAATCAGCATATTAGAATGATTTCTGAAGGATCATGTGACACTGAAGACTTGAATAATGGATGCTGAAAATTCAGCTTTGTTTTCACAGGAATTATTAAATTTTAAAATATGTTAAAGGGAACCCCGGGTATTAAGACTTGTATGGCTTAATGCAACGCAAATTATGTAGTAGAAAACCCATTAAAGATGTACTTAATTTAAAAATCCACATCGTTTTATACATATTTTGGACTATGGGGGTGCTATTATTTCGATGATGTGAAATGTTTGCACTCGGTGACCTACTTTAATTTAATAATTCCTGGTGCTATCAGTTGCTATATATATATATAATGATGTGGATTTTTTTAAATAACGTAAATCTTTCATGGATTTTCTACTATGTATTTCAGTAATAGACAATTACATTATATTAAGCCATACAAGTCTTAATACCTGGGGTTCCCTTGTTTTGTTTGTTTTATTAGTTTTACTGTATTTTTGACAAAATAAATGCAGCCTTGGTGAGAATTTGATGTTTTAAAAACAGCTTTAAACTGTTGAACAGCACTGTATAAAAATGTTCCCACAGTTTGAAAGCTTATTGGAGGAGCATCAGAGCACTGAACTCTAAATTGCTGTAAGTCTTTTTTTTGTGGAGTAGTATGTGAGTGATTAACATTGCTTGTACTCGCTCCACAGATTCAAACTCTCCACAGAGTTCCTCGCCCTGCTCGAGCTCTCCGAATTCACCCATCCCTCAAAGTCGACCAAGTTCCCTTCACGTTTTGGGTTCCAAGATTGGCCTCCGCTATAGCAAAGCAGGCCGCTGCAAGTCCTCCAACAGTATTCCCCCTTCACCCCTCGCCTGCAATCCCTCCTCACAGCCTCTGTCTCCACAGTGTTCTCCATCATCCCTGGCTGGAGTTCCTAAAAGCCTCCACACGTTTCATAACAAGATGATGTCCCCACCAACCATCGTGAGACAGACGGTGTGTCCCCGCAGTGCAGAATCACCCCGTTCGCCACTGCTCAACAGGGTTCAGTCAACAGATAGGCCCTCCGGTGCACAACACGGAGACAAAAAGGCCTTCTCCACCAGAAGACACACTGTGGAAGTTTCCCAGAGTGAAGCTGAGGGACTCGAGTCACAAACTAGTGACATCGCCTCAGGTTTCGTGTGTGTCGGTGACCATGCTAGACAAGGGTTGTACCTGGCCGGCCAACGAACGAGGGACTCCGGCGGCGTGGTTATGAGGAAGCTAAACTTGTCTGAGAGACGAGATTCGTTTAAAAAGCAGGAAGCTGTTCGGGAGGTCAGCTTCGATGACTCTGATGACAAGGAGGTCACAACATCTACACCAGTGCCATCTCATCCACGTTTCAAAGTGGCGTGGATCGGCTCAACGCAAGCGGAGGAAAGCTCTGAGACTTCAGCGAGGAACACGGATGAGCTTGGATCCAAGCTGAAAGAACAGAAGAAACCAGAGGATGGCTGTTAGCCTTAGATAAGTCCAGAAAACTGTGAGACTCAGATGTACGGGTGCTTCCATTATCATTAAAAGCGTAACTACAGAAAAGACAGAGGTAGAAAGTCTATTTAGTGTCATTTATTCATAAGTTAGAAGTCATTCACTTGCCAAATTGTCTTGTGAAGGGATAGTTTCTCAGAAATTAAAATTCTGTTGTTCTACTGTGGAACATAAAAGATAAAGAAGGAAAAATGTGTCAGTGTTGTTTTGGACCCCATTGACTTTAATTGTATGGACAAAAGCCGTCTTAAATTGATAGTTCACCCAAAAATGAAGATTTTGTTATCATTTACTCACCCTTATGTCATTCCAAACCTGTATTAGTTTCTTTCTCACGTCGAACATAAAATAACATATTTGGTCGTTGGTCACCATTGACTTCCATAGAAAGAAATGAACTTCCATTAAAATGAACTTCCATAGTATTTCTTTCTATGGAAGTCAATTGTGACCAACAACTGTTTGGTTCTTCAAAATATCTTCTTTTCTGTTCAACATAAGAAAGAAACTCATACAGGTTTGTAACGACATGAGGGTGAGTAAGTAATGACACAATTTTTATTTTTAGGAAAAACTATTCCTTTAAAATATTGTTGGCATTTGTGTTCCACCACAGAAAGTCAAACAGGTTTGGAACGATGTGAGTAATTGATGACAGATTTTTAATTTTTGGGTGGACTGTCCCTTTAAGAATTTGTTTTACCAGTTGGCACAATGAACTTTTGTAGATTTTCGAAAGATTTTATTTATTACATTTGTTTTATACGACAGGAATGGAAAGGTCATGCAGTAGGATCGCTTTCTGAGAATTTGCACTTACGTGGTCCTGCTGAGGTTCAATTACTGTTGTTTTTACATTCTCATATCTCATAAATATCAGTAATATTGTCATATAATGTGGTCAACATATGTTAACTTCCATTCTTTTTGCAAATTTGGATGCACAAGTAATAAATCTTGTGTTTGTTCAGTCAGTCAGTCATACCCAGTAATATTCCAGCACCTAAGTAATGACTTGTAAGAAGCCATTTGGCCATTGTTGGCATTGTAGTGTATCATGTTTACCTGAGCATACTTGTTTTTGTTACTTAGAAAGAACAAAGTGGATTATGAATACTAAACTTTTTATTTATATTGTTTTGGATTCGGTATATGTTCTAGCCGTGTTGTACAACTGAAATCATTTGACATATGTAACCTTTAACAAATGGTGGCTCGCTGTCTTTGTGTTTTGTAGTCTGACTTGTGGAAATGTCTGTTCTCTTGACTTCACACAACAGCCAAACGGCATGTTTTCTGTAAGCGCCCTATATAAATGCCATAGTTTTGATCTGCAGTGTTGACATCTGCTTGTTTGGTTACACAAAAATGATTCAGTTACGAGTAACATGAGCTTGCTTTGTAATGGTTTGCTGAAACTGGATTGCTTCCTCATTCATTAATCAAAACTAAAGAGACAGAAGACGAAGTTTAGATACTTGCACTCCCAGTCTGACTTGTCTTTCTCTTTTTCTGTACTTCAGATTACTGTGGCACTACTTCCGTGAGTTCACTTACAACCTTTGTTTACTTTAGTATGGTACTGTGTTTTCTTTTTTTAAATTGATTTTCTGTGTAGTCGTTCCAGTTCTTTACATAGCCTGAGTTAAGGGACTCAAAATATCCTAGACTCTCGACTAAATCCACTGACGCTCAACTGTGCTTGTAAAGTTTGGATTTAACCATGATTAAATGTGTACATAATTGCTGATTTCAGTGCTTTGTGACTGTGAATGTTTTTTTATAATAACTACCTACAGAAATGATAACAATACACTACTATTCAAATTATAAGTTTGGGGTCTGTATGATCATTTATTCCTGTGATGACACAGCTGAATTTTCTTCAGTCATTCCTCCAGTCTTAAATCATTCTAATATACTGATTTAATGCTTAGAAATATTTCTTATTATCAATGTTTAAAACAAAGGGTAATGTAAAAGTCGTTGGCACTTTTAATCAGTTTAATGCATCACTGGTGAATAAAACCACTGATTTCTTTCAAATAAAATTGCTGACCCCAAACATTTAAATACATTTACATACACCTTGCAGAATCTGCAAAATGTTTATTATTTTACCAAAATAAGAGGGATCATACAAAATGCAAGTTATTGTTTATTTTGTACTGACCTGAATAAGATATTTCACATAAAAGACATTTACATATAGTCGACAAAAGAAAATAATAGTTGAATTTATAAAAAAGACCCCGTTCAAAAGTTTATATACTTTTTTTTTTTTTTGTTTAGTAATAGTTGTTCATAAGTCCTTTGTTTGTCCTGAACAGTTAAACTGAATGCTGTTCTTTAGAAAGGTCCTTCACTTCCCACATATTCTTTGATTTCTTAGCAATTTTGTGTATTTGAACCCTTTCCAACACTCACTGATGCTTCAGAAGGAAAACGATGCATTAAAAGCCAAAATTTTAATTTGCAGTTCAGGGTCAAAATTTGACTTATTTTGTCTTCTGGGAAACACTACAGTGTTTTATGTAGCTTCTGAAGGGGAGTACTTAAAAAAATAAAAATAAAAAGATATTTAGGCAAAATAAGAAAAATGTACACCCCTGGCTCTAAATAGCATTGTGTTAACTTTTGAAGCATCAGTGAGCATTTGAACCTTCTGTAATAGTTGCATATGAGTCCCTCAGTTGTCCTCAGTGTGAAAAGATGGATCTCAAAATCATACAGTCATTGTTGGAAAGGGTTCAAATACACAAAAATGTTGAAAAACCAAAGAATTTGTGGGACCTGACGGATTTTTCTGAAGAACAGCAGGCAGTTTAACTGTTCAGGGCAAACAAGGGACTCATGAGCAACTATCACCCCCAAAAAAGGAAACAGCTGTGGATCATTCAGGTAAAAACACAGTATTAAGAATCAAGTGTATGTAAACTTTTGAATGGGGTCATTTTTAGAAATTCAACTAATATTTTCTCTTGTGGACTATGTGTAAACATCTTGTATGTGAAATATGTTATTCAGGTCAGTACAAAATAAAAAATAACATGCATTTTGTATGGTCGTTCTTATTTTAGTAAAAATAATTAACATTTTGCAGATTCTGCAAGGTGTTTGTAAACTTTTGACCTCAACTGTATTGCTGAGTTACATATATCACAAGGATTTTTAATGCCATTGGCTTGCTGCTTAAAATAATACTGTTGTTCGACATAGTTAAATGACTTAAATGTCCTCTGCTCTGATAAACGATAAAACGAGCCTAATGGGCGATTGGAAGAATAGCGTAATTTGAGATAGATTTTTTTTTTATTTTTTATCACTTGTAGGTTTGCATTTTTCATGAACGGGTTACACTAACGTTATCTCACCTAACCACAGCGGGATGGCGCAATAGGGAGTGCAAGAATGACGAACTCTTCACGCGTTAACCGAGATTTACTCTTTCGGCCGTTTTCGGCTCATTCCGCAGTTTTCCGTCCCGCTTTCACTAGTTCTCACGCAGTCCTGCCCGCTTCATGCTGTGCTGGAAAATGGCAGTTCGGCAAGTTGAAAAGATTCGTGCGGAATGAAAAGGAAAAAGAAATTAATCCTTGACTCTGCTGAGGGAGTAGATGCGATTTGAAAACCTAAGTCCAACCAAGTGTTAGTATCGCACATTTATTCGCACGCACGAAAGAAACCGTCAAAGCTTTTGCAACGACTTGCCACGGGTAAGTTTTCTCAAGTTTTGCACATTGCGTTACTGTACTCTACTAAACAGGATGGCTAGCTAGCAGCCTCCAAATGTGGAAGAATGGTGGAAAGGACATGAAATGTGCTGTATAATATGTGCATTTGTTTGCTTATGACGATAAGCTAGCGAACATTTCGAAGGAGCCGTTGGCTAAAATCGCGGATTTAAAAATGTGCAGACCGAAATGCGTAAGGTTTGCATGATGCAGAAGCATGTTCGCCTTTTCTGACCAAGGCAGCAGATAAACAGTTAAAACAGCCTGCAAGAGATTCAGCGCGTGACAATGACTCGAGCACTTAACGTTACTGAAGTATTTATGCCACAATCTCAACTTTTTAAATCAGATTTGTACCGTTCGGAATTTGAAGTGTCTGTCAATCTCTGCTTGTATTCGACGTCTCTATTTCACAATAAACAACAGTTCTAGCTAATAATAGTGATGGCGGTAGTGTTGAATATTTTAGTGTAAGTTAATGTAACAGCATTAATATTTTTCACTGTTTGTCTTAGCGAGTTTCTCTCAAGATTGTTCAAGAGTGGGGAATGGAAAACCCGGAGTGGAGCCGGAGCCAGGGAGGTAAATCTCTGTCGCTCTGTTCCACTGTCTTTAAATCTGTCCGTCGCATCCTCGTTAAGTTTGCTTTAAGCTAAGCAGAGAATAAATATACTGACTGGTAAATTCCTGTTAAAAAGTCAGCATGAAATGAAACTGAAAATTCATCCTAGCTATTTTGTGAATGCAAGTTATAAAGTTGCGTCCAGGAATAAAGAGGTTGCACTTACGTGACGATTTGGTCAGATACCCGGATGCACTGCCATTTTGGTGATACTCGGATGTAAACAACAGCATGGATTGCACTGTTAATTTCCTACTTTATACATTGTTCTGCTAATTTATGATGGCTAAACCACTGAAAAAACGCGTGTAAGCTCCTAAATCATATAGAGAAGGACTTCGTAAGCAGGAAAGGGTGCAATATTTTGACAAACTAAAGTTATTAGTTGGTAAAGATACATACAAGCAGTATTACTTAAGATATTAGCCAAATTTTTCACCTACCTGACCGGAAATGATAAGAACAAACACGAATGTTGTCAAAATTCCTACCCTGGACATCCTGGTTCAGTTTGGCCAACCACAAATGTCTTTTGTTCCTCAGACAGAGTTTTTGCACTCTTCTCCTTGATTTGTTATAACTTTTGGCAGTCTATAGTACTCCAAATGTTTTTCCTGGTCGGACCAATTAGTACAGCCCAAAACATGACAATAATTGACCAATTTCAGCAGCAATAGTCAGCAAAATAAGTGAGTTTAGTTCGGTTCAGTGACATTGTTTATGTTCAAAAAAGCCAATATGGCCGATTGATGACGCATTGTGAAAAAACACTCTATAGGTGGAATCTGGAATTTCAAAGCAAAATGTTTCGCATCGGAGTAAGTTTGTAAACTTTGAACATCCGAATTTGCCATGTTTACCAATATAAAGCTCTATACCACGTATAGTGTTTTCAGGTCAGGAGTAATAATCAGCAAAATAAGTGAGTTTCGTTCGGTTATGTGTAGAGATGCACTGATTGATCGGTTAGTGATCGGAATCGGCCGATTTTTACTCATGATCGGATCGGTGACCGGCCGGTCAATTTCTCCTCTTGCCGATTCCTGGCCGATCCTTTTATTGCCAGCGGCGCATGCAATTACGTCACAGCGACGCGCGCACTCATGGTCGCGTGTAAACATGTCTTTGGTGTGAGTGAAGATGACACAAAGATCGCAGTTTGTAACATTTATAAGGCCAAAATACAACGTGAGGGAACAACCACGAACCACGCGCGTGTTTGGACATGTGGTAAATCGCGCCCCCCGCTCTGCATATTTTGCATGTCTCTGTTAGTTAACACACCTGATTCAGATAACCCGCTCGTTAGAAGTAAGCTCCGTGAATGAACTGTGTTCTGATTGACATGGTCCCTGCACAGTGTTCATTGCTCCCTACTCCCTGAGCAGGGGATATCCGTTGACGTTTACTACACTTTCATTCATTCACATATTTGCGCTATGCCTCCGCATACAGCGTCTTCACACACTAATAGTTCGAAGTGAGCATATATGTTACATTTGAAGGTAATTTAAGCATGCGCGACGTGAATTTAATTTGTATTTATTTACAGATGCATTTATGTTACACCTCTCTAGTAAGTTTCATCTGTGTGTGAATTTGCTGTATGCGTGGCGTTGCGCAAATATGTGAATGAATGTTACGAAGTGTAGTACCGCTGGATTAACTGGTGACAAGGCAGAAATGCTTCTCTTTATCAAGAAAAATTAGCTATTAATGCTCAAGTAATAGCATTTAGTACTAGCATTGTTATTTCTACCTGTTTGAAGACACAGTGCGCTTTTTGTTATTAAAGTTATTGTTGTGAGTTGATCCTGTAATTAATTAAAAAAAATCCATATAAAATTAATTGAAGAAAAGTAGATTTTTGTATGCCTGCTTTGTTACTTATATTTTATTTCTAATGTTTTCGAGGCTCAGAGCACTTGTTGTAAGAAGATTCTGTAATGTTTAAAAATTTATTTTATTATAAAATAAATTTAATTAAAGAAAATATTTCTGTATAGGCCCATGCTTTCATTACAGTTCTTAAAAAAAAAAAACGGAATCGGCAAAAATCGGAATCGGCAGGTCACACTTACTGAAGAATCGGAATCGCCCAAGAAAATTGCAATCGGTGCATCTCTAGTTATGTGGCATTGTTTACATTCGGTGCCACCTTCTGGAATCTGGAATTTAGAGGTGAAATATTTCGCATCGGATTCAAAGTTTGTAAAACTTTGAACAAGTGAATTTGCTATGTTAACCAATATAAAGCTCTATACCACGTATAGACCTTTTTCCTGAACACGGAAGTAAGTCCGACTCTTAACTGAAAGAATGCTTTGCATTTCCGGTCTGCATTGTTTCTAGTCAAATTAGGGTATATTCCGAGCTAATAAACTAATGTTAAACCTATTAAAATGTTTTTAAAAAGCACATGGCTCCATAGCGCCATCACTTGGCAATGTCGCAATGACCGTCATTTGTCAGTGCCTCACTTTGTGAGTGTGTAGATGACACAAAGCAGCGGACCTTAGCTACATTAAAAACAGATGGACGCTATTTGAATGGGTTCCTATGGAAACCGGAACAGAAAAGCATTCAATCTGACGTTAGAATTCGTAATGGCGGCGCTCATTGTTTACTCAGGAAAAAGGTCTATAGAGTGTTTTCAGCAGCAATAATGAGCAACATAAGTGAGTTTCGTTCGCATCGTGAAAACACTATAGAAATAATCTGGAATTTTAAGAGTGAAATATTTCAGGTCGTATTCAACTTTGTAAAATACTGAACATGTGAATTTGCTGTTTACGAAAAAAAGCTGATAAGGTTGGAAACATGTCATGCCTTGCTGTACTATTGATAATGGACGAAGAACATTCTTTGCTTGTAAAATTTTGCCTAAATTTAGCTAATGTGACCGCGCCTTGTGATTTGTCCATGAATATGTTTCATTTTTTTCCTCAAAGTCAATCAATAACCAGTTGATAGAACCACATCCTTTTCTTTTTCAATAATTTGTTAAACACGGATGTACCTCAAAATATGATGCTACTTTTGTCTTTTCTTGACTTTACATTACTCAATAGTAGATAGATAATCATACATTATAAAAATGATATTGTTTGAAATTGTTCCATGCAAATCATATTTATAGGTCTTGTCAACATGACAATAATTAAGAAATTCAAGTTAGTAACAATTTTTCTCTAATCTGACATTAATGGGACAAGCAAGTAGTCCCGCCTCCAGACTTACACCATTAGTTGAGCCAGTGTTGCTGTGTGGGGCTCGTCAGGATGCTCAAACAAACAGAGCAATGTTTTGAAAGCACTACAGTGTTTACATTTTTCATGGGAATGAGCATGCTAATGGCTTACTTATACTTGACCGCACATTAACTTGGAAAGTGTTTTAAAAGAAAAAGACACACTTTCACTTTAATTAGCAGCAGGACTGTCCTTATCTGAACCGTTGCATGCCATATATCCAGAGGGTATGTTCTGTATGCCGTTCCTTCAGTCCTGCACACACCAAGCTTTAAAAGGACATATTGTTTGGAGAACACTGTCTGTCACCAGACTCATGGGTATTAGTCAAGGTACTTCGGCCAAAGAAAAAAGAGAGGGAAAAAATATTGCATAAGCCTTCCGTACCCATACAGGCTTCACATTTGGAAAATACAGTGACTGTCCTAATTTCTAAAATCTTAGGTCTCGTGAATAGATTAAAACTCCTACCTTGTTAGCCTGAGGCTGAAAACGTGCATTCTGTTTTCTCCAAGCAGAATCCAGTCCTTTTCCCTGTTTGAGTGAACCTAATAGTCCTGATTAGACAAGCCTCGTTCAATAAATATTCATCATTCTTATCTCTCATTCAGAATACTTAAAACATGTCAAACAGGCTTAAACATATTCTTATAATGAGCCAAAGTGCAGAAAAGCAGTATAGTTTAAAGGTTTAGGGTTTGATCACTGCCTAGATACATTTTCTAATATTAGAACGTTTGCTTGATTTGCCCCAGCTTCTCTGGTGATTCTTGAGCACATGGCCATATGCTGCCCAATAGGAATCCAGCATTTCCTTTTCCCTTCTGTAGCAACAGTGAGTTTCCTGCCTCGATTCATTAATTATTTTGTGCTCTGCCTTGGTCACAGTGTTTTGCAAACTGCTCTGCTCAGACTGAATAAAGGGGAGGAAAGGATGCCTACGAATCCGTCAGCCGCCAGCCGTGTGCTTGACTGTAAAGATGAGGATTTCTCTCAGCAGAACTTTTAGCACTCAGACTCAGAATGGACTTTTTCTCTTTTCCTGAATGAACTCCGTCGGTGCAGTTCAGTAGCGTTACATGAAATACTTTAGTTATAATGATGAAAAGGCGGAAAGGGGGATGACGTATTTCGGAGGGGGTGTTTCGGTGGTGTGAGGATTGCGGGCTGTGGTTGGGTATGTCAGTGCCACGTGTCTGCGCTTGCACCTCTCTTCTCCACACAGTGAATGCTGGACTGAGACCCTAGTGCGCCTGGTCAAAGTGGGGTGAGTGTTGCCCTGTGATGCCTGCGAACACTTTGGAGTTGTTTATAAGATTGCAATCTTTCCACAGGGTCGGCAAACCTTTAATACGCCACTTTATTGGTATACGAGCATAAGCCCCTGGTTCGAAGGTGCGCATGCGCAGGAAAAAAATTATACGTTTTGCCATTCCGTCATATAAGTGATGCATATTGCAATACGCTTAAACAATATCAACTGCGTACTGTGATAATTGGATTCTTAGGCAAGTATGGACTTCATATTGGATTATTTTAAAACTTGAGTTGGGGGATGCTGTTCCCACAAACAACTTTAGGTAGACAGTTATCTTTTTGATTATTTGCTGAAATTTAAATATTTGGTTAGTACCTGCAACATTGATATTTCTGGCTTTAATTTTTTTTCAAGGTAAGTGCAGTAGCTTGTTTCTCAGGTTTAGTTTGCTTTGACATTCGTGTTTCAAAATTCACTTGGTCTTACCAATGTCCATCGTATGACGCATTTATGAGGTGCATCATGTTTAGTGCATTTATATGCACTGTAAAAGTTTGATTTCAGTCAGATTGTAAAAAAAAAATCTGTTTTTAAAAGATAAACATCTTTTTTTGTGCTTTGTCCATCATGTTTAATCAGACTACAATTGGCTTCTTCATTGTGCACTTTCTTTGAAAGACAGAGGTGATGCACCAAGTGTATTTAATGCTTTGAATACTTTATTACTAGGGATGTAATGATATCAAAATCTCACGATACGATAATATAGCAATATGAAGTTTTCGATACGGTATTTATTGCGACATTTGAAAAAAAAGGCAAATAAAGAATTGGAAAAAATGTAATATTTTGTACATGTTAAAGTTAAATTATTTTATCTAATGCACTTTGATAGTTCAAAACAAAGAGCTCCAACCCATGTTCTTAAAGGGGCTATATGCAACTTTTTCCCCAAAATAAATGTAACAATAGCCTTTTTATTTGACCATTTATGACTCAAACATCTCCTGATGAGCATACTGACACCTTGTCAGTTCACAGTGGGTGCACCTATAAGCCTGTATCCTATTTTTCCTATTTTCTGTCGGGTCGGATTTTTCGCGCGCTGTCTGCGGATGTGACGTCAGGCGCGTTCATAGAGCTGGGCGGTATGACCAAAAATTTATATCACGGTATTTTTCAAAATTATACGGTATCACGGTATATGACGGTATTTTTTTTTTCATGCATGACTAGGTGTTAACCACATTTCCTAATAAATTAGAGACTAATTACTGCAGTATATTGGCTTACATTGACCGGACTAGTATTAACCCAGGTTTGAATTGTCTCACAAAATGCTGTTGTTCACAAAGAAGTGACAGTGGCACTCATAATTGTAATGAGGTGAAGAAATCAGAATTCATGATTTGCAGTCAAAATACACAACACTTTATTGTGCATTCTTCACAAGTTCACATTTACAAGTCTACGCGTTTCTCTTCCAGCAGGAGGCGCTGTCAGAATAGTAGTATACAAAGTAGCGCAACAAATGATTTTGAAACGTGCAGCGCTCATATTTATTCAATGGATAGCCTTTTGAAGTTTCATCGCAATTCTTGTCTTTCAGTCCCCACATTTTAGACCACCTGAAATCATAATTATGACTTTCATAACCCCCTAATAACACTGCAGTCATCAATGAAAATTAAGAGCTTTATTTAATACTTTCAAAAACAAACCTTACACAAAATACGTTTCTTTTTTATTTTTTTTTCCCACCATGTTCGGGGCACAAGAAAAATATTAAGGGACTAAATTAATATCAGCATATGAAGTATAATCGTCTCTCATTGTCTGAAAGAATGCACATCAGATGCTGAAAGTCAGTTTTTACTTTCACTTTAACATATTGATCAGTTTCCACGTTGCTTGTGTGATATCCATTGGCTTTAAAACATAAATATTAATAAAAATACAGTATATAGAAAAGACATATCTTTAAAATATTGCGACGTAACACCAACGTAAAGCCATTGTTTTTCTCTCACTGAAAGCTACATCTGTCTGCGCACAATGCGCCGATCTCTGCTCTAGTCATCACTGCAGACACACCCCCTCTTGAAATTTCGGCATTACAAGTTTTGCAAATCGCTAACCCTGGGTCTTTCTCAGATATACTGAAATACGTCCACACCTCAGATGTGTTGCTTCAGACAAGCACGTGCAAACTGCGGTTTCTGTTTGCGTCAACATACGTGTTCCCAGCGCTTTGTACGCACACACTCACCGGTATTGGGGTATATGAAAAATGAATATCATTTAAAAAAAAAACACCGGTATTCGGTATGAAAAGGTATACCGCCCAGCCCTACGCGTTCATGGTAAACGTTTCAGATCACTCTGCCACCACCACTAGTCATATATATTGCAAACAAACTTAGTTTCTCAAACAATATATGTATTTGGCTGTTCTTACCTCTGTAAACATAATGTTGACTTCTTTGCAGCGGATGACTTGTGAAGTGTGTACGTACGAGCGCGCGCTGCGAGAGCGAGCAGAAAGGAAGAGCAGTTCCGTTTTTTGGCCGCAGGAACGTACTAAGAAAAAAGACAGTGAATTGACTTGTTGAACTTTAAAGGGGACTCAACCCTATTTTTATTTGTGATATACTGTCTCAGTCTAAATTACATTTACACTGGTGTTTTAGGAAGCCAAACTAATTAGAATGTAATAATAATAATAACAATGACAGTAATAGCCACATACTGTATGTGACCCTGGACCACAAAACCAGTCATAAGTGGGACGGGTATATTTGTAGCAATAGCTAACAATACATTGTATGGGTAAAAATGATGCCAAAAATCATTAGGATATTAAGACCTTTTATGTTAGAATAAGAAGTACAAATAAATTTTAAAAACTACTCTTTTTGCCCAGGAGATCATTACACAATAACATTGAGACAGTTTTGCTATCGTGAAATCACAATATTGATAATATTATCACATCCCCATTTATTACACATTCTGTAATGTATGCTTGGACTGAGATGAAGGCTATATCTGGACTATGCAAAAGCCTTGCTCTGATTTAATTATTCTTTTTGAAAGCCTTTATGAGTATTTTGCTCTTAATGTCTTTACCTGTGTCTTTTTTTCATACAGTCATCACGTTACACTGGGAGGATCACATCTTGAGAGGGAATGTTGAGCAACCTGCTATAAGACGACACCAGCTGATTTGGCGAAATAAATCTGTGAAGGACTCCATTCTTTATTTCTTTTCCAGTGCCTGAATGAGCATGCTGCATTCCCTCTGTTCCATCATTTGGTTGAACCGCGGGTTCAAGTTGAGAAAAGTGGCCTGTTCGGCCAACACCGGCCAGGTCTAAGCCATTGCCTCCTTTCATGCCCGAAGTGCTTCGCTTTTAACCAAACGACATCATTTGCACCCTCGCGAAGTTTCATCCCCACTCCGACGCTCTTCTGCCTGGGGTGATTGTCATTTCGTACTCTGAAAATGGCTGCCGATGGCTTCCAGTACAGATCTGTGTACTCCTACTGTAAGGACTGGGAGGATGACATTGACCTTGAGCCTGGTGATATCCTGACGGTCGAAAGAGCGTCTCTGCTGTCACAGGGCTTTAAGGAGGGAGACGAGCAGCACCCAGAATGCCTCGGCTGGATCGTGGGCTTTAACGAGCGAACCAAACAGAGGGGAGACTTTCCAGGGACGTACGTGCAGTATGTGGGACATGTGAAAATGGCAGTGCCGTCCTGCCAGCCTCGTTCTCAGAGACCGCTTCCTGCTGTTCCCAGACCTGAGCCAACAGCCTCCTCGCAGGGTAAGACTGGCTGCTTTTACTGTGTTGACCAGTGACTAATCTGCTTAATCTGTGCTAAAGAGCTGTCATAACCTGTTTTGTTTTGGGGACTGACTGCTATGCTTGTTGAATCAGGCCTCAGTCTCTTGTAATAAACATTTTTTTCTGTTTTTGTTGAAGGAAAAGAAGGATTTTGCTTTTGACAGAAGACTATAGCAGTGAAATTAGCCATTAAATCATCAGATTTAACTCGTTTTAAGATCATTTTTGTCATTTATGCATAAAGGTTCTTCAATTTAATTTTTTTAGAATAAAACAAAATGTACGGCATTACTTTCAAAAGCCCCTTCTGGAAGCGTGTAGCTTGATCATCTACGTGGATGCTACCTTATACCCCCTAGTTGTCTAGTGTCTCTTTCCCTAAACTGTCTTTGCTCCTGTGTTTCTCTGGCACTTTCCCCAAGCTCTTTCTCCTCCTCCTTTTATGCCCTCAGGAAGCAGTAAATTATAGTATGTTTGGAGGCCTGGCAGTTCACCAGGCCAATCTGGAGAGTTATATGTATCAGGTAGGGTCTTTCAGCTTCATCTGCACATTCCCACTCCATCAGGTGATTTTTGCTTCAATGTCTCCTTTGTGTCCCTTTTTTTTTTTTTGGACAGTTAAAAGTCTTCAGCACTGCAGTGCACACTAAAAAGAAGTTGTCATATTCAGTCTGTGATGTGATCACGGACTAAAAAGAGAACGCAGGAGAAGTTTTGGTGTGCTTTTGAAGTGTTGAATTACTGGGCCAGATACGCAAAATTTTAGATGCTGCTTTTTAGGGCTGCAACGATTAATCGAACGATGTTGTGAGGCGCGTTTAGTCAATGAAGCCGGTGCTTTGATTAGTAGTAAATCCCCATCATGTGCGTTCAGCTGGAGCGGCAGTTAATACACACAGCCTTAAATCACTGACAAGCCACGCCAAATCGCGCTGAAAATCGAATTCGATTTTGAGCGCGATTTGGCGTGGGTTGTCAGTGATTTACGGCGGGGTGTTTGAATTGCCGCTCCAACTGAACGCACGTGATGGGGATTTACTACTAATCAAAGTACCGGCTTCATTGACTAAACGCGCCTCACAACATCGTTCGATTAATCGTTGCAGCCCTACTGCTTTTTAGTATTATCCAGATCAAGGCAAATTTGTGGAATTCTGTGTTGAGGATTTTAAAATGCAAAAAGCAAATAATGATGGGTATTCACATTCTGTGGAAGTTCTGTCAGCACAGATTTTGTTTAAGACTAGTAATGTGAACAGGGTTGCCATAATCATGGAAAACATGCTTAATTATTATTATTATTATTTTAATTTTGATTTCTAGAACTGAAAATGCCACTGAATTCAGATCTTCTAGTTATGTTTTTTTTATTCAGTTATAAATATAAATCATACAATCATAAATCATTCAAATCTGGACAGGTTATGGAAATTCTTTCCTAATGCTTTAGTGCCTTCTTGCGTAAGTTGCTACTGGCTTAAATCGACTAACTTACATAGTTCACTTTGCTTTTCTTATGTAGATGTAGGGAATTGACCTACATGCCTAAGACATTTGCCTGCTGCTTAAATGGATTTGCATTGAGAATGTAGCATTGGGAAAAAAAGAGGAAGATAGAAATTATGCTCTATTATTAAGAATCTGAATGTCTTTGTCAGATTGATGAACTTCATTTTTTGACATTATCCTTTTTAATATTAAGTTAAGTTATTTTAAGAGTTTTATTAATCATTCATTTGTTTTAGATCTACCAACATTTTCTGTAACGAAAATGAAAACGCCTCTAATCTGTGTGAAAGGTCTTTGATAGGCAACGTTTGAGACTTGGTATGTAGATGGTATGAAGATTGAGTGCCTTTTACAAATAGTTTACAAATAATTATCTTTTGATGTTTTTAAAGATAAAATGACAGCAATGCACCCCCCCCCCCAATATTACTTTAGGTAGGGCTGGGTATTGAGTTCAGATTTTACATTTTGTTTAAATTCCAAATCACATATTTAGATATTATAATCAACACTAAAAATCTGAGTTGTATACAAACATTTAAACTGCACATGCTGTAGGGTATTTTTTTCTATAATTTCTATAATTTATTGTTGAAATGTAGACATTTAAAACAGAAGCTGCCAGAAAAAAAAAAATGCATTGAATGAGATATCTATGGAGCCGTTTGTGCCACTGAAAAAAATACCACTAATAATAATTTATACCACCAATAAAATATAATATATTATATATATCACCACTGTTTTCTCAGAATTGCATGGTATAAACTCGCAATTGTAAGCTATAATGTCAGAATTGAGGAATAAAATCTTGCAATTCTGACTTTTTTTCTCACAATTGCACATTTATTTATCTTGCAATTCTTTTTTCTCTTGCAATTGCAAACTATAAAGTCCAATTCCGAGGGGAAAAAATTATTTGAAATTTATTGATTTGTTTATTTTTTATTACTTTTAATTATATCTCACAATTCTCACTTAATAACTTGCAATTTTGGTATAAGGATTTTGTTAAGTTTAAATCTTTTAATTCTGAATTTTCACAGTTTCGAGTTTATATCATGCAATTCTGAAAAAAATGTCTGAATTAAGAGTTAAAGTCTCACTGACTGTATAACTGACTGTATAACTCGCAAATCTGAGTGAGTTTGTATCATGCAATTCTGAGGAAAAAAAACAGTGTTGCACTATTGCAGTAACAGTGTTGCGAGACAAAAAAAGTCTCTTTATTGTTTGAATTTTGTGATAAAACAAGCACAATTTGAAAGCTGTGACTTTTTAGGTCATAATACATAATAACTGGTCTGTTTCACATATCTAGACTGACCTCTCAGACTTAAGTCCCACTTCATAAGACCCACACTTTTAAAAAATGTACTTTGATTAAACTGGTTGAGGAAAAAAAGCCATTCTCAAATCTGTTGGGTGTCTACAGATGTCTACTAGTAAACCAGACACAAGCATTCGTTCTAAAAGCTCAAAGCTTAGATATAGTACTTTTGACAGCACACACTTTGTGTTAACTAGCATGTTCATATGGCAGGAAAGCATCTGTAAAGAAAATGTGAAAATGATCGTAGCTTTGGAAATATCAGCTAATGCAATTGTGAACATAGCTGTTAGTCTTTTTTGTGCTCTTATTCAGTGAGAGAGATTTCATGTGATTCAGTTGAAATCCACCAACACTATCCTCACAGAAACTGTGCACAAAGTCGAACTTGGTTGTGTTTCACAGCCTGTGGCAGAAGTTCTCCCTCTCTTTTTTTCTCTTTTCTTTTCCTGGCCCCAGTTTTACTGCTTGCTGAAGTGAACCATGGCTTGGCATTTCTACAGTCTCCGCCTGTTCCTCCTCCCCTGTTTCACAGACTCTTCTGATACTGTCTCCAGGCAGCTATAAACTATCCACTCACTACAATTCTCAGAAAGAGAAGGCCCCTTGAATTTTCCCCCGGCTCCTTACCCTGAACTTTCTTTTCACAGAATTAGTCGAGGGCTAGTTAAGGCCTCCGTTCTGAGCCTGTATTAAAGTCTGAATCTTTCCCATGATGCTTTGGCCTGCGTTGACTATATTGTTACTTGGACTGTACGGCAGGATTTATCTGCACATTATGGTTTTTATTGTAACAGACAAAATTCAAAAAGTATATGTTTAGTAAACATGATCAATTTTATATTGAATAATTGTGCAGCCCAAATAGTGGAAGTAGAAAATTTGGGAATGATGGCCACTAGGGATGAACGGATATTACAATTCTGTCTGATATCGATAAGCTGGTATCCATTTTCATGTTATAGCCAATAACCAATAAAAGGAGATAATAATTGAATTCTGTATTTTGTTTAAATAAAAAATTTAAATACTAAAGACTAAAATTAGTCCATCCAATTCATTGTTCAAAATGAAACGGTAGCTGTTAGAAGCACCGAACAGTTTTTTTCAAACATACATTAAATAACAATATAATAAGTATATTTACAAACATAACAAAATTATCCTCTAGAATTATTTATTTAATTAATTAATTAATTTATTTATTTGTATATTATTAACAAATTTGTGGACATTTAATGGCTTTCCTGAGGTTCTCGTATAGAGTTGTTTTTTTATTGTTTTAGTGTTTTATTATTTAGTTTTATTTATTTATTTGTTTGTTTTTTATTTTATTTAGAAATGTATGGGTATTGAATGACTTTCAAGAAGTAAATGTACATGACATTTTTCTCTGGAGTTATTTTATTTTATATTCTTTTATTATTTTATTTTAATGGTTTTACTGAGGTAATGTGACATTATTCTATAGAGTTTTTATTTTATTTATTTAAATATTTTTATTTTATTATTTATTTAATTGTTTTCTTATTTTCATGGCTTTCCTGAGGTAACATGACATTATTATTTTAGTTTATTTAGTTTTATTTTATTAACAAATTTGTAGAGTTGAATGGCTTTCCCGAAGTAAATGTAACATAACATTCTCCGACATTCTTTATTTTATTTTATTTTATTTTATTTTATTTTATAATTATTTTTTGGTATATGATTAATAAATTTATTGACATTAAATGGCTTTTCTGAGGTAACGTAACGTTATTATATAGTTTTTTTATTTATTTATTTTTTTGTATTTGATTAATACATTTATGGACATTGAATGCCTTTCCTGAGGTAATTGAAACGTGATATTTTTATCGATGTTTAAATACTAAAATCAATAGTTTTAAATACTACAAGTGAATTTATGTACAGTATGAAAAGCAGATATTTATTTTGGGATTATTTTGTTATTAGAGTATTGTTGCATTTTATTATTTTTTATTTTTTTATTTAGAAATGTATGGATATTGAATGACTTTCATGAGTTATTTGTTTTACTTATTTATTTTATTTTATTTTTATAAGCAGATATTTATTTGGGGATTATTTTGTTATTAAAGTATTAGTGTTTGAAGGTTAACTTTAGGTGCTTTAATGTAAGATTGCTCTTTAAAAAAAAAAACGTACTAACCCCAAAACTTTTCAACGGTAGTATATATTTTAAAATATTTTAATCTATCAGAATTTCCTTCTTTCTTCCTTTTCTGTAGCACTCCGTCAGTGCAGAAATCCTGTCAGGCCTGAAACCGATTATTCTCAACAAAAAGAAACTTGAGCTATATAAGACTGTCTGTTGTAGTTGCAGCTTTTGTGCGTTGTGTTTCTTAATACCGTTTGCACTGCATTAAGATTAAAACATGTCGAGAGCTTTAGAGCTCCAGTGAAAGGAAATGGGCTAGGCCTTCGGTTAGCCATGAATGAGGTGCCCAGATTACTGAACTGCACAAAGCAATGTGGGTGAAAGTTGTCTTACATAATCATATTCACCGAGTACAAAGACATCATTTTCCATTAGTAGAGCATGGCCGAATCGAAGTTAATGAACACATCAGAACGCAAGTCGAGCAAAAAACTAAACCGCACACACAAGTACAACTGCAAAGCCGATCCGTTCGGCCTACCAAAAGGTAGGAGGTTGTATAACTTAAATTCAGCAGGCATGAAATGATAAACAACAGAAGAAAAGTTGCTGACTTCTGTTATCCCACCATATAAACAGATAGGATTGAATTAGCTGTGAAGAAGTGACAGCCGAATAAAGCAAGCTGTTGCTGTAATCATATCATTAGTTGTTGCAGTTGTTTTTCCCAGGGCACGTTCAGTTGCAGGCCAGCCAGAATGCAGACTACCAAGACGACTATAATTGGGTAATGATTAGTTGGTTCTCTTTCCAAAAACCAACAAAGACTGGAGGGCCACAGCTGTTTTTCCTAAAAGCAGTATTTTGCACAAAAACCCCTGCTGTGTGTTTGAGTGTTTGTGCCAGTTTGAGTTTGCAGCTATAGTTTAGTTTGTTTATTAGTAAAGAAATACGTTTAAGTTGTTTTTTACATTTTGATATCAATGACCACCCTGTAGAGCAAGCAACAAGATGTCCACAATAAAGAAAAGGAAACAGCTTTGTTTAAAACACATGTGCTAAAATCTAAAATATGTGACCCTGGACTACCAAGCCAATTTTAAGCAGCTCGGGCATATTTGTAGCAATAGCCAAAAATACATTGTATGCGTTAAAATCTATTTTTCTTTTCTGCCAAAAATCATTGGAATATTAAGTAAAGGTCATGTTACATTAAGACATTTTTTACATTTTCATACTGTAAATATATCAAAACTTAATTTTTGATTAGTGATATGCATTGCTAAGAACTTAATTTGAAAAACTTTACAGGCAACTTTAAAGATTTTTTGCATTGTCAGATTCCAGTCCTATTCTAACAAAACCATACATCAATAAAAAGCTTATTTATTCAGCTTTCAGATGATGTATAAATCTCAGTTTCAAAAAATTTACCCTTATGGTTTTGTGGTTCAAGTTCACACATGTATTCATGTTGCTTTCATATGGTTTTGAGAAATCGTATGCCTAAAAAGGTCCATTTATCTGATATTTTAAAGAGACTTATTGACTTTGACACCCTTTGACAGTCATACAGGGGTCCAGATGTCATTTCCTGTTTTGTTTTACTGTTTGTTAACCATGATAGTAACACCATGAGGTTGATTTGACAGGTTAAAAAATAAATAAATAGCATTTGAGTAGCAAAAAATAATGCAATTCATATTTTTTTTTAATTGAAAAAAAAAACGAAATAAAATGTGTTTTAATTATTATGATATAAGGACAGTTCACTTTGTAAACATTTTGCTAGAGCCCTATGAAAACTGTTTTATTTTATTTTTTTGCAAATTAAATTTTTTCCCCTTTTTTATTTTAATCGAAAGCATCTCGTATTAATAGATTTTATAGAGAATTAAATGTATTATTATTTTATTTATTTATTAATTTATTTCAGAAATACTGTATGTATTTACATTTTTCTGGTAAATAATTTTTCTGGTAACTATTCCTTAAGAAATAAAGTTTTAATCATAATTTTATTATTAATAGTAAAAGTACTATTGTTACATTTAGGTAATTTGGCCGAGATATATCTATTTGAATATCTGGAATCTGAGGGTGCAACAAAAAAAAATCAAAATACTGAGAAAATCACCTTTAAAGTTCTCCAAATTAAGTTCTTAACAATGCATATTACTAATCAAAAATTACATTTTAATATGTTTTCAGTAGGAATTTTACAAAAAATCTTCATGGAACATGATCTTTAATTTCCTAATGATTTTTGGCATAAAAGAAAAATCAATAAGTTTGACCCGTACTATGTATTTTTGGCTATTGCTACAAACAATTTCTTCAAGTTAATGCTAATGAAGTGAATCTCAGAGCAGTTCTAGAGATTGTTTTTGTGTTCATGTCCTCGTGTATTGTGGCGACAGATGCTGAAAAAAACGCAAAACATGCAAGATTCATACTTAAATAGTTTTTTGCGGCTTAATATTCACAAACACTAGTCCATATCGCATTTTGATTAGTATTATTTTTGCCTAGTTAAACAATCATCTTGGAGATACCCCTCAAATAAAAATGATTCTAAATAAAATTAATCTTAATTCAAAAAATAAACAAAAATGTCATTAGAAGAGGTGTTTTAAAGCCATTGTTTAAATCAAAGTAAATTTATAATGTGTTTCTGAAGAAAAACAGTGCTGTCGTGATGTCACCTTTGAAGACAACCAGACAGTGTGCAAACCTGAATTCTGTCCATGGTTCAAATGTATTGTAAATAGAGGCATTCGATAAATTATAATCATGCATAACAGTACATATCAGTGTCAGTACATGTAAAACAGCTTTTTGGATTTGTATTCAGAAGTAAATTGACTTTGACAAAGAAATCTTCAGTCTGAAGTTGAAAACAAAACAAACTTAATTTTCTTTTTAATTTGGCTGTGTTACAGAAACAACCTAACCCTTTGCTATTTGTTTAGTTACCATGGTAATTTCAACTCTTAATTCCAGAATTGAGTTAGGATGTTTCTGTAATACATCCCCAAGAAAGCACTGGATTACGGTTAGAACATGGATTCACGTCCGTATCATGGTTAATGTGCGAGATGAGGAAAGATCGAGGGCGGAAGAGGCAGGCTTCTTGTCCGTAAGAGGGAAAAGCGAGCAAAGTTCCATGTTTAACGTGCAGTGGAAAAGTGGAATGTGCTGACATGGCACTTCGTCTGAACTCCAAAATTAATAATCAGACGTGGTTTAGCTTTGCACTGCCAGGAGGCGAAGGCAGCCAAGCTCTGGCCTCTTTGTGGTGGGCCTGAAAAGGAGGGTCTGGCACGCGGCCAGTGGGGTTTTGCTTGTTCAGGATTTTTGATTAAATCGTTTATTGTGCTCCACTCACGCAAAGGGCCAAGGCAGCGCTTGCTCCAGAAGGGTTGGAATAAGACAGGAGGAAACGTTAGGGGTTTCTTTTTTTCACCAGTAAAAAGCTTTTGTATGATAAAGACATTTTGCTTCTTTTGTTTTCTTTGCGTAGCTCCATCCGTTTCGTTTTTAAAATTCTATTTCATTATCTTGTACTATGCAATTTTGTAATGCGCTCTAACATCTACTTCGTTATTTTGGTTAGTTTTGTGTGATTGCAAGAGGTCTTCAAGAGGTTTTAACCAATAGAACAAGCAAGGAAGGAAGCAAAATATAAAAACTGTCATAAAAAACCATATGCAATTATACATCCCGAAGCCATCGCTCTCTTAAGACAGAAGAGAAGCGGGAGACGTGGCTCTGAGGTGCAAAAATACCCAGATTTTATAGAAGTGCCTTCTCATTATATCACGTCAACAGCCTTCTCCGCTAGACAGTTGCTGCTTTTGGCAGCTTTAGTATTCCACGAAAGACTGTGCATTTAGCGCTATATTTAAAAAAGGTAACAGGCAAGTCAAAGTCAAATTTAAAACATTGGCCTCGGGACACTGAGTCACAACAGGAGGTAGAGAAGGCTGCAATCTCGCAAACCACAATTCAAAAATGACAATGAAGAGTGCCAGAGTAAATGCTGGTGTTAAGAAACATTTCACTTTAGGATTTGGATTTGACGATATATGAAACACCCCTTTTATTTAGAAAATAAATTGAATCCTGTGGTATCCCTATGACATGATGCTCTTTTTTTGGTCTAGATCTATTATTGTTATATCTATTATTAATATAAAATATATTAAATATGCAACTTTTTATATAATGACTGTGTTTTTAATTTGTGAATTAAAATTAATTTTTTGATAATTTCTACCAAATGTCAGTGATACAGCTGTCCTGTTATCATTTTAAAGAAAACCTTATAAAAGGTAAACCATATTAAATAGTTTGGCATAATCTTGTATTATTTCCCCAAAAAACCTAATATTTGAAAAATGTTGATTTTGTTAAAATTAAAGCCATGTTGTGCAGCCGAAAAGTTGGAAAAGTAAACATTAAACAGGAAGTTAGATCAGAAAAAGGACCTCTACAGACCTTCATGACTGTGTCAAAGTCAATAAGTCTCTTAAAATATCAGATAATATAAGCTTTTTATCACAAAGAAATAATTGCAAGTTGTAAAATGTCATGTGCTGTGATTCCCCAAAACCTAATGTTTATTACTTTATGTAAAAAGACTTTTTATTTTAAAAAATATCTTTAAAAACCTAAATGTGACCCTGGACCACAAAACCAATTGTAAGTAGCATGAGTATATTTGTAGCAGTACCTAAAACTATGTTGTATGGGTGAAAATAATTGATTTTTATACCAAAATCATTAGGATATTAAGTAAAGATCATGTTCCATGAAGATATTTTGTAAATTTCCTTCTGTAAATATATCAAACCCTAATTTTGGTTAGTAATATGCATTCCTAAAAACTTCATTTGGACAACTTTAAAGGTGATTTTCTCAATATTTATGATTTTTTGCACCCTCAGATTCCAGATTTTCAAATAGTTGTATATAACAATCTTTTGTATATAATCTTGTATATAACAAACTATACATCAATAAAAAGCTTATTTATTAATCAGCTTTCAGATAACGTATAAATTTAAATAAAAAAAAATTGACCCTTATATGACGGGTTTTATGGTCCAGGGTCACAAATGTCAATTATAATAATTAAGGTTATATTCTTAACCGATCGATTCTATTTTGCGATTCGATTTCCTATTTAATATTGGTTATTTTTAATTAGTGGTGGGCCGTTATCGGCGTTAACGTGCTGCGTTAACGTGAGACTCTTATCGGGCGATAAAAAAAATATCGCCGTTAATCTATTCTCAAATTTGGGTTGGGAGCTGGGTCTAAACTACGCAAGCTATGATGACTTTCACCTTGAAAGTTTAACGCGGATGTATACCAAAGACTATAGAATATGGTCGCGCGTTTACGTCTCCTCCGCCAAAACACAGACGGGATCGCGTCGTCCTCCATTCATAAAAACCGAATCTACTATAGCGAAATGCCACGTAAATTCGTCGTTTTTTGGATTCATAAATCAAATGTTGGTCTGTCACTTAATTCAAATCGCGATATGGACTAGTGTCTGTGAAAACTGAAATGCAAAAAGACCGTTTTAATATGAATCCGATATGTTCCGTTTGCCTAGCTGTATGTATGAATGGTGGAGATGCGCTTTTACTACACGCATACTGAAACACACGTGATGCTCCCGGTAATTTCTGGCATTTGTATCTCGCATGAACAGATAAACTCAATCTCCAAAACTGTTGTGAGTGTCACTTTTACCGTTTCATTTGAGAAAACTCGCATCATATCATACTGTATGACACAGAAACTTCACGGCAACCTGTCAAAATAAAAGTACGGTGTGTATCCCCACCCCCCAAAAGCTGGAAACGTAGGGGAAACACTGGCTACCATAGATATATATACGTATATGTATATTTTTTATCACACTGTACAACAATAATACTGTTTTTTTATTACAGTAAGGGCTAAGTTTAGGGTTGGGTAGGTGTAGATGTTAAAAAAAACACAATCTAATAGGTAGAAAAAATAATTTCATTGTTAGTTAGTAAACACAAGTACATCTTATGGAACAGAGATGACCATTTGAGAAAACCATTCTCAAAGACTTACTTTTAGTCATTATTTGGGTAGCACACATATTCTGAATGCCTTCAGCAGAATTCAAATTAGCAATTTTAATCTAGATTAATCTAGATTAATTCCAAGATTTAATCTAGATTAATCTAGATTAAAAAAAATAATCTATGCCCACCACTATTTTTAATATATATATATATATATATCAGGTACAGTACATGCCTAATTTTCTGTAAAAGTATTGATTTGGATACAAACACTTAAATTAGAGTCAATGACATAATTATTTTTCTACTCAAATTCATTTTTGAAATATAAACATTTAAATGGCAGCTTTCATAAAAGCTTAACAGATTAATTCAACATAAATTAAATAGTGAAAAGCAGTTCAAATTATAATAAATATGCTATATAGTGCATTTTTTTTTTTCTAGATGATTAACGAGTTTATGTACACCGAATATATTTTTTTTAAGTAAATGTGACGTTACGTGAAATTGTTTACAAGCTGTTATGTTGACGTCATTTTTTGTTGAAACACTGATTGAGCGATTACATGAGATAGGATACGGATTTCGGAAGTTGTACTCTTTCTTTTAACATACCTTCGGATGTTCATTCGTGTTTATTTTGTGCTGTAACTAGTATTAAAGCGGAAGAGATGATCAGTTCACGTGCCGCTGTCCCCCTACATTAAACAGCACCGAAAACACCACTTATTGTTAAAGTGTTGTAATAAAATGGACAAAATTTAAAATCTGAGACTGTTTCATATCAAAAGTAACAAAGTACTAGAGTTGTGGTACTCGGACTTGTACTCGGACTCGAGTCCGGTCTCGAGTTCAATTTTTAGCGGACTCGGACTTGTCACGGACTCGGATGCATTTTGACTCGGGCTCAAGCTTTTCGGACTCGGGAATAATTGCCGAGTCCAGGAACAGTTGACGGAAATTTTACTGACATTATTACGAAAGTGACATTCAGTATTCGCACGTGTTTAAAAGTCTTGCCAGTACTTGAAAGCCTGTTGGGAGAAATACAGATGTGTCACAATATCTGATCTGTGCATCCGGTCTTAAAGCGACAGCAGCGTAAACCTGCTGCAGCAGACTGCGTCATATTACATTTACCTATTTTATGACACAATTCAGAATTTTTTTTATATGATGTTTATTAGGGGTGGGAAAAAAATCGATATTGCAATATATTGTTGTGCTCTCTGTCGCAATAAATAATCGATACACTAACGGCCAATATCGATATCGACATTATTACAACACAAAATGATTAATTTACCCTTTGTCAGTGTCACTGTCACTACCCAATATCTACCATTCTGTTTGCGGGGGGCGCTGTTCGAGTAAATAGGGGTAAAGTGGCGGAAGCAGCGGCCAGTGAAGAACACAAGTTAACTAACAACAACAGAGAACAAGCGCAGAAAAAAGAGAAGTGAGAAGAATGGCGGAAAATAATGAAAAACAAATCAAAGACCCACCCGCTAGTTGAGCATGCTGATCAGTTAGTGTTCCTCAAGAAGAATATGCCTTGATGTGTCCACTGTCCAAGTTAACATAAAGCACTTTACAGTAACTTACTACTGACGTTTCAGTATCATGGTTTACACATGTTAATTAATGTTTACATGTTGTTTTTTAATGTTCATGCACTTTTATCTGTCTAGCTGTACAGAGTTTACATTTTAGACCAGGAGGCAGTAAGTTATTATGCAATTGCATAATTCTTTGCACAATTTGGAAATGTTGGCATTAATAAATGCATAAGATTTCCTTATTATGGGTATTTTTTTTCTTTTTCAGTCACATATATCGTGATATATCGATGAAATTTCCTCCAATATATTGAATATCGTAGATATCGCGAATCGTGATATTATCATTATCGTGGACCAAATATCGCCACAGAATTGAATCGTGAGTTGCCTGTATCGTCCCACCCCTAATGTTTATATGTTGTATTTCGGACTTTATTGCTCAAATTAACTCAACAGAGTTTTCTGAGGGGAAAAATTTCAGAAGTGTGGGATTTAAACTCATGATTTTGAGCTGAGGGGAAAAGGGAGAATGTCATTTCTTATCAAAATTGTGAGATATAATCTCGGAATTGTGAAAATAAAGTCAGAATTTTGAAATATAAACTCAAATTTACTTTTTTTACTCTTTTATTCCATGGCCTCCATAGACTGCTACTTAAAAACTGTCCCCTTACAGCCTCAATTTTATCCAAGAAAAAAAATCTAAATGCCATGCCAATGCCAATGCAACCCTGTCTAAGGTCTTTCCATTCGTCATATAAAACCCAAAACAGCCAAAATCAGAGATAAGAGGTGAATTTTCTGCTCCTCAGGTCTCATTCACTAAGCTTCCTACCCACCCCGTTGAATTTATATATTTACTATATAACAGCAAATAAAGTCAAGTCCTCTCTTGCCCTATAATTTTTCACATTCTAAAAGCTGTTTCACTATAAAATATGTCACAATACATAAGTTATAACTTCTGTTGTATGACTTTAAAGTTTGCTGAGCAGGACACTAATTAGGAGATGAGATGAGATGAGATGGTGTGAAATAAAAAATCCAAATGGCAATATGCAATAGCGGTTTACTTTTTTACATTTAAATTGTCATTGCCTTATTGTAGTTGTAAAGGTTAAAACAAGGTTAAGATACTGAAAAACAGTAGTGTTTAGTTGGACTCGGACTCGACTCGGACTCGATCCATTTGGACTCGGACTTGAGTCCACTCGACCCATTTTGGACTCGGACTCGAATGGATAAAGACTCGGACTATACCCAACACTACAATGTACAAAGCTTATTACGATTTATTGGATGGGATGTGCACTACAATGTTGCGTTCATCAACTGAAATCAGGCTAGACTTATCGATTCTTGGGATTTAAGAATCAATATCGCTTTGTAAAAATGAGCTCAATTTTTTTTTTACCCAGCCCAAGCATTCATGGTGCAAGAAAAATGTTGGCACTTTTTACTTGATGTTTATACCACATAACATTTAAGAGATTTAGTTTAACTTTTGTTGAAAATTAAGCAATTTGCTCTTGGTTTAAAAAGCTTTTCCTTTCTTTATCTTGGACACTCTTATTTGTACAAAATGTTCAGAGAATATGTCTTTGTAATTGTTATAAACAGATTTAAGGGAATTTGTCTTTTTTTCTCTCTGTTGTTTCAGTTGCTCCAGTCCTGGACTTGACCAAACAGTTCACACACCCGGAAAGTGTTCCTCCTAATCTTATTAAGTTGGTCGAAGCAATTGAGCGGACAGGTAATACTTTTGTGTCTTTGAATGTCATGCAAAGGGCTTTATTGTTTGTGGTTTGTTCGTTAGAGAACCTGATACACGATGCGGAGCGCAAATCCAGAGCGAGCAAGAATGCCTCCAGCCACAAGAAAGAACGAAAATAAAAGCACATTGGGTTGATAATAGATTTTATTTTTTAATAGATATTTCCACATTGAAAATAATAAATGAAATGTGTGAAATGTTTCTTATTACGCCATATGGCAGTTATTAGCATCCAGATTTCCTCTTGCACTGTAAGCCGTCCCTCTCTTTCTCCCCCTGAGCGAGAGACTGAGCGGCGCTCGGACTGTCTGGCTTGACTGAAGCCGTCTTCTCACTTCTTCACAGACTAAAGCAGAGCTCAGGGATTCAGCTGGGCTGTTTTCCCAGTTCTCCCGATAGCGTGACTGGATGTATTTATATCGCCGGGCTTTTTTACATTTAATGTTTAGATGTAACTGCTCCTCTAATCCAAGCTGGCATGGATGATCTATTTTTGAGAGATGAGCTAATGCCTCGATTTTCTGCTAGGTCTGGACTCCAGGACACTATACAGGACATCCACTGCTTCAGCCTCTGACAGACAAAGCCTTGCTGGTGAGTTTAAATGCAGTTCTCATCCACAGCCACATAGGTATGTGCTTCCTGTGCAGGAGAAGACAGTCAGAGTTATTCAGTTTCAGGGCTTAAAGGTCCCATATTGTACACATTTCTGAAGGTTTATTTTAGTTGTTGATGTCCTTAAGAATATATATTTGCGGTATAAGTGCCAAAATCCATCTCAATATATTTTTACAGCTCCTTTTTTAGGAGCTCTGTCAAAAACAGGTCGATTTTGGCCCATCTAATTAATATTCATGAGTCTCTCTTCTGATTGGCCTGTTGTTTTCTGAGTGACGCACAGCCAGGCCAATCACAGGTAACTACGGTCATGTATCGTTGTAGCTGAACCCAGAGCCATAGAGAGAGCCTAGCCTGCTGATACTCAACAGGATATTTCAGAATGATCATTAATGTTTTTTCTTTTTCAAACACCGAATGCAGTAAGCTACATAACTGTTGCTTTAGTAAAGCTCCTTTCACAATGCGCGCTGATTCTGGAAAATTACGGGAACGAGCGCTGTGTGAACAAAAGCCAGAACCATAAAGGCAGTGTTGTAGTGATGATGCATGTTATCATGCGACTCTTCACAACGAAAAAATACGTGCAAAGTGGAATGAAGCAGCGATCAGACAGAGCCAGCTCCTCACTAACAGCGCTGAAGCACAGTTTGTTCAGGTTAGTTTCAGTTTAGTGAAACGTACGCGTCGCATTACATCTCACATCCAAACGTCACATGTCTTTATGGGTTGTGTGTAAAGCATGCACAGATTCCAGAAAACAACTGAATGAACCAAATCAAACAACTCCGGAACAAATCATGGGACACATTATCCGTGTATTTACCGCAATCGCTGTGTGAAAGAGGCTGAAGTTGACGTGCCACTGGTCTCTTATATTCACGTTGTTCTGAAGCCTGTGCAATGATGTAGTTTCGACATCTATAGACTGAACAGGGTTTTCTAGATTAGTTTCCGTGTTGTTGTTGCTCAGCAATGTTATGGACACGATATTGTCTGGGTTTGACAAAAGGAGGGTGGGACGTGATTGGTGTTCGGGGTGGTGACTGAGTAGATCAGACGTCACATCTTTGCGGAAGTCACAGTGGCTCGTGAAAATGAACAGCTACTTTAAGCAGGCTGTGTGCAGTTTACTGTGGATTGACTGTTTTGAAACTCATATGGTAGTTACATAGCCCCTAGACCTCAGTTATCATGAAAAATATGGGACCTTTAAGGATTTTGATTTCTTTATTCTTTTGCGTGTTGTTCCTAGTAGCTGTAAGTCTTTCTCTTCTGCTCTTTTTAGTGTAGATATCAGCTTGCATACATTGTTTAAATATCTATCTGTCTATCTATATAGACAGTAATGCATTAATTTAAAATAAAATAATAAATATTTAATCGAAAGTAATATTTATTGTCATATTACAAGATATTATTGAATGACCCTGAATACTTTTTAGTATTGAAAATAGTAAATAATTATTTTTCTTTTATTTATTTATTTTGTCAGGAAAGGAAAGTTATAAATAAATCCATGATTTCTTTAAAAAATATATATTATTGTAAGTACTATTTATTGTATCATATTACAAAATATTATTTTATTATTGTTTATATTATCATTTAAATAATTCTGAATATTAAGTGTAATTAGTTCAGATCTATCTGTTTATCTGTATATCAAAAAATTCATAAATACTTTCTAATATCCATCTATTGATCAATCTATCGAACCATCTATCAATTTATATATCAAGGAAGTAATAAATATTATATTGTAAGTAATATTTATTGTATCATATTACAGAATGTTATTATTGTTTAAATAATTCTGAATATTAAATAATTATTTTAGATGTTTATCAATCTATATATCAATAAAGTAATAAATGAGTCTTTATTAAAAATTTTATTGTAAGTACTAGTCATTGTATCAAATTACAAACTATTATTATTGTTATTATTATTGTTTAAATAATTCTGAATATTAAATGTTTAATTATTTTAGATCTATCGATTTCTGTATCTATCTGTATTTATTTATTTATTTATTTATTGTTTAGATAAACCTAAATAGCAAATAATTATTTTTCTGTCTGTTGATCTATATATCAAGAAAGTAATAAATAAATACCTAAATAATTAAATAAAATGTCTTTATTTAAAAATGTTTTATTGTAATTAATATTTATTGAATCATATTACAAAATAGTATCGTTATTATTGTTTATATTATTGTTCAAATAATTCTGAATAAATTAAATAAGTGCAATTTTAGATAAATGTTTATTAATCTATATATCAAGAAAGTAATACTTTTTTCTATCTGTCTGTCTGTCTATCATCAATTTTACATCATAACCTTTTTGTAATTATTTACTTTTAAACAATTTTTAAACATTGCTTCTGGGTTTAAATTAGATTTTGAAAGTCTCATGCTTTCCACTATATATACCAGAAAATATGTGATAACAAGGAGTGGTATGGCAAAAAAAAATGTTGTTAATGGTTAGACGTTTTCCGGCAATAACCAGACGTTCCAGCATATTTCTGTAACTGTTTGAAAGAGATGTATCGGATTAGACCTAATGTGTATCGTGCTGTGACTGGCCATTTATAAAGCGTGCATCATGATGTGACCGGTCATTTGTCCCTGTGCAGAGCTGCAGGAGTTGGACGTGGGACAGTGGGACATTCATGCACTCTCGGAGACTCTCATTCGGTACCTGCAGGGACTTCCTGCCCCCATCATCCCTCCCTCTGTTTATACAGACCTTCAGGCAGCAGTGCAACTAGAATCAGGTACGTGCCACTTTTCACTCATCCGTGCAGGCCGAAAGAGCACCGTGTATAGAAAGTAACAGAACTCAGCGAGCAAACAGCTCCGAGTGTCTGCCATGTCTTTGCCTGATGACCCATGCGCTCACAGTGATGTCATTCATCAACAGACGTTCCCTCCGCGAGGAGACGCGAGCAGCTGCTGCAGGTACTGGAGAAGCCTGAAGTTCCCCTGCAGAACCTTCTGACGCTGCATTATTTGCTCAGACACCTGGAGAAGGTCTGCCAGTGCGCGGAGCAGAACGGCCTTGACATTCACACCCTCGGCCAAACCTTTGGCCCTCTGCTGATCAGGGGCTCTGTGAGCGGGTGAGCGCCTTGTATTTCTATTGGCTGGAGACCCATTCTGGAAACCCATTGCTGAAAAGTAGCGCATGTGCAAACCATATTAATTTCTGTGTGTTTGATTTACAGGTCAGAAGAAGATGAGGGGTTTCCTGCGGTTGCAGTTGAGAGACTTCTTTTGGAGAGAATTTGGGAACAAGAGCCCACTCCTCCCGGTGAGTCAATTCTTTATCATTTTCGTTATTGTGTATAATAGCTGTTATTTTAATCACAGAACTGTTGTCAGAGGGGATTTACCAGGGTAATCTGTGTTTTCAAATCTTTTGAACATGAGCTGATACCCTTGTGAGAGACCTCGGACTTAAAATAGCAATGCAGTGCTGTATTTTCATCTATAAAGATCTATTTATATTATCTCCAAAATAGTAAGAATGATATTATGAAGGCAGTTGTTTTTTTCTGAGGTAAATAATTGGCTTTAAAGTCAAAGTTAATGATTATGATTGTTATCTGGAAAATTTTTGTACCTTTTTGTACTAAGCTGACAACAAGCTCCAGATGTTTAATATAGGGTTGTTAGTACTTTTTTAAAGGGATAGTTCGCTCAAAAATGAAAATTCTGTCAGTAATTACTCATCCTTATGTTGTTCCAAACCCGTAAAATTTGGTTAATCTTCGGGAACACAAAATAAGGTATTTTGGATGAAATCTGAGAGCTTTTTGACCTTCCATGGACAGCAAGGGAACTACCACAAGTTCATGAGAGTACCACTTGTAGCTTTCTAAAATTACAGTTGAACCACTGATGTCACATAGACTGCTGTCTATGCAGGGTGAGAAAGCTCTTGGATTTCATCAAAAATGTTTTAATTTGTGTTCCGAAGATGAACGAAGGCCTTATGGGTTTGGAACAACGTGAGGGTGAGTAATTAATGACAGAATTTTCATTTTTGTGAAGGGGGTGAACTATCCCTTTAAGTATTTTCTTTTTCATCAAGCATGAATGTAATCTTATGAATCATTTCTAATATTACAAAAGATAAAAGAATCCTAAACAAAAAAATACCTTCACAAAAATATTAAATGTTTCTTGAGAAACAAATCAACATACAGTTGAAGTCAAAAGTTTACATACACCTTGCAGAATCTGCAAAATGCTATTTATTTTACCAAAATAGGAGGGATCATACAAAATGCACATATTTTTGAATAAGATATTTCATACATAAAAGATGTTTACATATAGAGAAATACAAGAGAAAATAGTTGAATTTATAAAAATGACCCTTTTCAAAAGTTTACATACTCTTAATTCTTAATACTGTAATGTTACCTGAATGATCCACAGCTGTGTTGTTGTTTTTTGTTTAGTGATAGTTGTTCATGAGTTGCTTGTTTGTCCCGAACAGTTAAGCTGCACGTTGTTCTTCAGAAAAATCTTTCAGGTCTCACAAATTCTTTTTGGTTTTTAGTGTTTTGGTGTATTTAAACCCTTTCCAATTATGACTGTATGATTTTGAGATCCATCTTTTCACACTGAGGACAACTGAGGGATTATGCAACTACTACAGAAGGTTTAAAAGCTCACTGATGCTTCAGAAGGAAAAAATTATGCATTAGGACCCAGGGGTGTAAACTTTTGAACATAATGAAGATGTGTACATTTTTCTTATTTTGCCTAAATATCTTTTTTTTTTTCATTTAGTACTGCCTTTCAGAAGCTACAGAAGACACTTACATGTTTCCCAGAAGACAAAAGTATTAAGTTAAATTGACCCTAATCTTAAAAATTCAAAATGTTTTTATCCCCCGGCTCTTAATGCATTGTGTTTCCTTCTGGAGCATCAGTGAGCATTTGAACCTTCTGTAATAGTTGCATATGAGTCCCTCAGTTGTCCTCAGTGTGAAAAGATGGATCTCAAAATCATACAGTCATTGTTAGAAAGGGTTCAAACTCACAAATATGCTGAAAAAACAAAGAATTTGTGAGACCTGAAAGACTTTTGGCAGTTTAACTATTCAGGACGAACAAGGGACTCATGAACAACTAGCTGCGGATCATTCAGGTAACAACACAGTATTAAGAATCAAGTGTATGTAAACTTTTGAACAGGTTCTTTTTTATAAATTCAACTATTATTTTCTCTTGTGGACTATGTTTTATGTGAGATATCTTATTCAGGTCAGTACTAAATAAAAGAAATAACATGCGTTTTGTATGATCCCTCTTATTTTGGTAAAATAATTAACATTTTACAGATTCTGCAAGGTGTATGTAAACTTTTGACCTCAACTGTATTAGAATGATTTCTGAATGATTGTCTGACACAGAAGACTGGAGTAAGGACTGCTAAAAAAATGCAGCAAACATAATAAATATACTACAGAAGCAAAAACAATGTCGTTGTTTAATGTCTAGGCTAGTAACTGAAAGGTTGAAGGGCTGATCCCTGAGTGATCACCATTACGCCCTTGAGCAAGACAGGTGGCTCCAGAGACACTCTGCCTGTGATATAACATTGGACATTTCTATGGTGACGATGCATGAAACAAAAGTTGGCCCCAGTCTTGTGGGAATAAATAAAAATGTATTTATTTAAATCGTAAATATTTGTATCTTATTTGCCTTGTTTTCCAGCTCTCCCTCCTAAACCGCCCAAAGCCAAAGCCATGGCCTCGTCTGTGACCAATGGAAACAACAGCTTACTGAGTGAAGCTGAATGGTACTGGGGAGAAATTTCAAGGTAAATCACTGACATAATTACTTATACAGCTATAATTAGGATCATCACACAGTTTTGCCTATAAAGAATCCGTATTTAATGCCCATGGTTTTAGAGAGGAGGTGAACGAGAAGATGAGAGACACTGCTGATGGTACGTTTCTGGTGCGGGACGCATCAAGCAAAGTGCAGGGAGAGTATACCTTGACCCTCAGGTGAGCGCCTCCTCAGAGCTAACAGTGGTTTGTGTGATATCTAATATGAGATGAATACTTTGCATAGGTGTGCTGGTGTATCATTTGTTTGATATGCATCATTACCAAGAGGAATTTCTAACAGAGACAAGACACGATCAAAGCCTTGTGATGTTTATTCCAGGAAAGGAGGCAATAACAAACTGATCAAGATTTTTCACCGCGGGGGGAAGTATGGCTTCTCAGAACCTCTTACTTTCCTCTCTGTGGTGGAGCTCATCAACCACTACAAGCATGAGTCACTGGCCCAGTACAACGCCAAGCTGGACACTCGCCTGCTCTTCCCTGTGTCGAAATCTCAGCAGGTGCGATGCCTCTGCTCTTCACAATGCTCATACTGATCAAACTGATGGCGTCTCTACCAAGCAGACTTTAATTTAAAGGGGTAGTTCACCAGAAAATGAAATTTTTGTCATTATTTACTTACACACATGACATCATCCTCATGTTGTTCCAAACTCGTAAGACCTTCGATCATCTTCCAAACACAAATTTAGATGTTTTTGATGAAATCTAAGAGCTTTCGGACCCTCTGATGTCACATGGACTATTTTAACTATGTTCTTACTACCTTTCTGGGCCTCGATTGTGTCAGTTGCGTTACTGTCTTTGAGGGTCCGAATGCTCTCGGATTTCATTAAAAGTATTTTAATTTGTGTTCCAAAAATGAACCAAGGTCTTACAGGTTTGCAACAACATTAGGGTGAGTAATTAATGACAGAATTTTCATTTTTGAGTGAACTATCCCTTTAATTTAATACACACTATATTGCCAAAAGTATTGGGACACCCCCTTCTAATGAACAGGTTTAACTACTTTAGTAATTTCCATGAGTACAGTTCTTAATGTTTAAGCATGTAATGATATTGTAGGGAATTGTGTGCTTCTAATTTTATAGCAACAGTTTGGACAGGACCCTTTTCTATTCTAACATGACAATGCCTATGTGTATAGACCTTTTTCCTGAGTAAACGATGAGCGCCGCCATTACGAATTCTAACGTCAGATTGAATGCTTTTCTGTTCCGGTTTCCATAGGAACCCATTCAAATAGCGTCCAACTGTTTTTAATGTAGCTAAGGTCGGCTGCTTCGTGTCATCTACACACTCATGAAAGTGAGGCACTGACAAATGACGGTCATTGCGACATTGCCAAGTGATGGCGCTATGGAGCCATGTGCTTTTTAAAAACATTTGAATAGGTTTAACATCAGTTTATTAGCTCGGAATATACCCTAATGTGACTAGAAACAATGCAGACCGGAAATGCAAAGCATTCTTTCAGTTAAGAGTCGGACTTACTTCCGTGTTCAGGAAAAACGTCTATAAAGCAAGGTTTAAATAGAAATGATTGATTCACTCAGTGTGGAAGAACTTGACTAGTCTGCATGAAGCCAAGTCCTAATCCCAGCTGAACACCTTTGGTGTGACTTTAAATCCAGACCTTGAGCCAAAAACACATCACCGAACAACAATGACTTGTACAAATGGGTACAGTCATTTTAGACACTTACAAAACTGGTGCAACAGAGATAGAAATACAACTTTTAAATACATAAATTATGCTTCAATCTTTGTTTCCCCAGTTTTGGAAGTGCCTTTTTCTGTTCTAAAGAACGATGTGTCTCAATACTTTTGTCCATATAATGTATGTACAAGTCATTGGTGTTTTTGGCTCAAGGTCTACATTTAGTCAGCTGGGATTAGGACTTGGCTTTATGCAGACCAGTCAAGTTCTTCCACACTGACTGAATCACTGAACATTGAACATTTTATTTTATTTGAGTGTCATGCACAGAATTTGTGCCCAGCCCACGTGGGCTTATAAGACACTGACATTTCAAATAAGAAGATGACCATATACCATTATAAACAATATCATTATATCTTGGGGTAGAGCGTTCTTTGCCTTAAAGTCCAAGCTTTCTCTACAAATGTTGCCACACTAAACCAGTCATTACCAAACAACCAGCCCAACATATCCCCTTCAGACAACCAAAATAATTCAGGATTCTTACATCAATAAATATCAATAATTTCTCTAGGAACCTTGCCTTATACACAAAAGGATTGTCAGGTTAGAATAGAAAGGGTCCTGTCCAAACTGTTGCTATAAAATTAGAAGCACACAATTCCCTAAAATATCATTACGTGTTTAAACTAGGGGTGGGCATAGATTAATTTTTTTAATCTAGATTAATCTAGATTAAATCTTGGAATTAATCTAGATTAAAATGGCTAATTTGAATTCTGCTGAAGGCATTCAGAATATGTGTGCTACCCAAATAATGACTAAAAGTAAGTCTTCGAGATCGGGCCAGGTGGCGCATTAGATCAGGCGCTCATCTCCGGTTTCCAAAATGCATCACAAACTGCTTGACAATTGCATTTACAACATAATTACCTATACAAACTTGTGTAACCAAGTACTTCTGCGCAAAAGGCTGCACGACGTGCACCGGCATGGATATCTGCGTGCATAGTCTTGGGTTAAACTGCGTTGCTTTTAGAAGCGTCAATTTAGTTGTTGCATATAGTTTAATGTTTTTATTTCGGGACTATCAAAGTAAATTATAACTCACGTGCCCCAGTAAAAAGGGTCTAGCAACGCACCTGCCCTGAAGCGGCTTCATAACTGCATTCATGTTTGCGCGTCTCATTTGATGTGGTAATTTCACAGAAGTTGAAGACTCGTTCTCGCCCCCTACAGTGCAATTCGACTAGGTATATGTCATCCGTGCTAAAATATCAAGGTGAAAGTCATCATATCTTGCGTAGTTTAGACCCAGCTCCCAACCCAACTTTGAGAATAGATTAACGGCGATATTTTTTTTATCGCCCGATAAGAGTCTCACGTTAACGCAGCACGTTAACGCCGATAACGGCCCACCACTAGTTTAAACATTAAGATTTGTACTCGTGGAAATTACTGAAGTAATCAGATCTTTTTATTAGAAGGGGGCCAATACTTTTGGCAATATAGTGTATATACAGCTTTGCTTGTCTCTAATCGATTCGAGGATGAGGAAATACTGAATTTTATTTTGCGTGAATAAGGTTTCTGAACACACCTTCTTGTGCTCTGCAGGATCAGGTGGTGAAAGAAGACAGTATCGAGGCGGTAGGAGAGCAGCTGAAGGTTTATCACGAGCAGTATCAGGAGAAGAGTCGTGAATATGACGTACTGTATGAAGAATACACCCGCACATCACAAGTAAGGCTGCATTTCATCTCCCCTTCAAATGCATTGGGATCTAATTAACAGAGTCACTAATGGGGATGGTCTGTACAATCTCTCTTAGGAGCTGCAGATGAAACGAACAGCCATAGAGGCCTTTAATGAGACCATCAAGATCTTTGAGGAGCAGTGCGAGACACAGGAGCGACTCAGCAGGGAAAGCATTGAGAAGTTTCGCAGAGAAGGCAATGACAAGGAGATTGAGAGGTACTCTTGTTTTTAGTTGCATGTCAGAACTCTATAATGATAAAGAAGTGTCCCATGTTTCAGCTTAGATATGAGTGGGAAATATTTTACTGTCTATTCAGAATTCAGAGCAACTCTGAGAAGCTGAAATCCAGAGTGACAGAGATTCATGACAGCAAGAGCAAGTTGGAGCTGGACTTGAAGCGACAAGCTACAGACAATCGAGAGATAGACAAGAGGATGAACAGCTTGAAACCAGACCTCATACAGCTGAGGAAGCTGAGGGACCAATACCTTGTGTAAGAACGCTTGTGTTACCGATTTGGTTTAAAATGTAACAATTTTGATTAAAATTAAAATATATTTATTTACAAAACTGATTTGTTTCCTTTAACGGAAAGGTGAATTTTCAGCAGTCATTACTTCGGTCTTCAGTGTCACGTGATCCTTCAGAAATCACTCTAATATGCTGATTTGCTGTTAAAGAAACATTTTATTTATTATTATTAATATTTAAAACAGTTGAGTACATTTTATTTTTCAGAATTTATTGATGAATAGAAAGATCCAAAGATCAGCATTTATCTTAAATAAAAAGCTTTTGTAACATTATACACTATACCATTCAAAAGCTTGGATTTTTTTTTTTTTTGACAAAGAAATTATAGAAATTATTTTTTTTAGTAAGGATGCTTCAAATTGATCAAAATATTATAATGATTTCTAAAGGATCATGTGACTGGAGTAATGATGCTACTAATACAGCTAAATTACATTTTAAAATATATTCAAAAATAAAAGTTATTTTAAACAGTAAAAATATTTCAAAATTGTACAGTTTTTTTCAAATGCAGGCTTGGTGAGCAGAAGAGACTTGAAAAAATATTAAAAATCTTACTGTTCAAAAACTTTTGAATGGTATTGTAGATTCATGAAACTGATAATAACGTGTGAGTTTGTAAGTTTGTAAGTGATTAGTTATTAATAATGTATGTGAACTGGACTTTGCCAGTTAGTTTTCCCACTGTGGAGTGACATTAGTAAAGAAAACTATATAAAAAGATTGGCTTGACATTATTTTGCAGTACACGTGCATTACTGCAAGCTTGCAATAAAATTTCTGTTATAGTCATACTATAGATTCAGCTAATCATGGCAGGAAACTGCACTCTGGTTATTTATTCATAGGAAACCACTGCTAATGTTAACAGCACTGATATTGTCTTTGCAGATGGTTGACTCAGAAAGGCACCAAACAAAGTAAGATCAACGACTGGCTGGGTATAAAGAACGAATCAGAGTAGTAAGTTCTGTTCAGCTTGTCTTTAGATACTATATGCAAATAGAACCTGAATTTGTATGACGACAGACCAAGGTACATTAGTCCTTTAGGGATACATCAAATATAAAACAAAAAAATAATCATTCCATTTATAAATTTCAGCTTCTATTCTCTATTGGATGACGATGACGATCAAGCACATCACGACGAGTGTACCTGGTACGTTGGGGACATCAAGCGCACATATGCGGAGGATCTCCTGAGAGGCAAACGAGACGGCACCTTCCTCATCAGAGAGAGCCAGACCCAGAAGGGCTCTTTCGCCTGCTCTGTAGTGTAAGTTACTGAAGCTCTGCTCTATTCACCGCATCCAATATCACATTTGCTGCAGATATCCACCTTTTTCTTCAACGTGGAACTAAGCCTATGGTTGAGACTTCCGGTTCATTATCCGCTATAGGAAACTAACAAGAATAACAACAACGTGCAGTAAACTGTAAAAATAAAAACTACAAACCAGTGTGCTCATAATTAAGATAATACAATTAAAATAATATGATAAGACACACCAATTTGCAATATCAAGCAGCAAAACCAGCTGTTAAGTCAGTTTGATCAAATTTGATCCAAAAAACATTTTTTTTTTTTTTATTGAGATTTATACATTATCTGAAAGCTGACTGACTAAGCTTTCTGTTAGTGTACGGTTTGTTAGGATAGGACCATATTTGGCCGAGATACAAAATCTGAAAATCTAGAATCTGAGGGTGCAAAAAAAATCTAAATATTGAGGAAATCGTCTTTAAAGTTTTCTAAAAAATTGTTAGCAGTACATCTTACTAATCAAAAATGAAGTGTGCTAGGAAATTTACTACATATCTTCATGGAACATGATTTTTACTTAATATACCAGTGATTTTTGGCATAAAAAAAATAAATTTGATCATTTTGACCCATACAATGTATTTGTGGCTATTGCTACAAATATACCCGTGCCACTTAAGACTGGCAGGGTTCGTACGGGTGCTTGAATTCCTTGAAAATGCTTGAATTTTAATGTAGTGTTTTCAAGGTTTGAAAAATGCTTGGATTTTGGATGAAGTGCTTGAAAGTGCTTGAATATGCAGTTGCATCGGTTTCATATTAATTCGCTTTCATACTTAATAGTTATTTTTTGTTATGCTTATAATATGTAAAAGAAAGAAAAGAAAAAAACAGCTCCGCTCGAGTGTGCACGTGAGGCTGTAGTGTGATCTGCCGGTCTTTCTTGCTGCGCAAAATTGATATTTAAAAATTCTGTAATACACTGTGAAAATAGTGAAAAAAAATACCTTGATATTTGTGAATAGGAAATCAGGTAGGAGTCTAAATGTCAATCAAAAATATTTTCAATGTTTAAAATATGGTCTTTTTTCATTTGGGCCAGTTAAATTTTATTATTAATTTTATAGTGTCTTTTTGACTACCTTTTAGTACTTTTAGGCTGGAATGTGAAATGTATTTGTGAAAATCCTTCAAGTTTTAGAAAGTTTTCAAGTTTTATAATTTTAGTTTATCATATTTTTTTACAGTCATTTTATAGCAGTCATTAATGTATTACCATAGACATTGCCCTACTCCACTCATACAGTATTACTTTTATTTGTGCAGGTCTTAAAAAGCCTTTAAATTTTATTTTTAAAATACTACAGATACTCAGTAAATTATATAAATTATATATTTTAAATTATATAATTTGTATATTGAATGTTGACTATTTATATGGGGCAATGTTATATGCAATCTAGACAGTTGTTTTTTAATAGCACAATAACATTTGATTTAAAATTTATAACTCATGTATGTGAATATGTAATTTGCCACAGTGCTGGAAAATCTTGAAAATGTACCTTGAAAGTGCTTGAAAAGTGCTTGAATTTTACTTTGGAAAAGGTGTAAGAACCCTGGACTGGTTTTCTGGTCCAGGGTCATAACTATCATTTTAAGTGGATACATTTGGGGATGGAAAACAGGAATCACAATGTCCTTATATGATTGTTCAACTTTCGAAAGCATTGACTGAATTAAATAAATGTGAGTGCTACACATTTCAAAGTCAGAATGTGCATTCTACAGGCTAATGCTTTCAGAACAGCTCACAATCAATGATTACTCATCTTTTTAAATGAGCAGCTTGCTTCAAATCCCATTGCATTTTGGGCTTGTTTATAATTCAGAGCTTTGAAGCTTTTTCAGGATGTTATTGGTATTTTAGTTACACAATAAATTGTATCTGGCATTTAGTTCAGCATAAATTCTTTTAGCTTCTCTCTGGGCCGCCCCATCACAGGAAGGAAAGATTAAAAACAGTATTTAACACATTCAGTATTTAGATTCTGCTAGTTTTAGTTACTAGTTTTTTATTGCCTTTTTATACTTCAAACACATTATCAGCAAAGTTCAGTATTGATCAACCTTGAATGTATATTGATATATTACTACAGACCATTTTATATATTGTTGTATTGATCTATTAGTACAAACCAATTTCAATACCTATCTATATAGTGAATAAAACAAGTCTTAAAGGGGTAGTTCAACCAAAAATTAAAATTCTGTCATTAATTACTCACCCTCAAAAAAAAGCTTTTTCGTGCACATTGAAAACAAAAATAATGATTTCATTCACAATTTCTTCTCTTCCATGTCGGTGCTCGATGCATATTTTATTTGTGCAGGTCTTCAAAACTATTAAATTTGAGTAAAAAAAAAAAAAATCAGTTCCTTTTTCTAAATATTGATTCCTTAAAAGTACTCATTAAGAAAGACTCCTTAATGGAGGCATTAAGGAACCAGAAGTGTTAAAAGGAATTGCAACTAGAATAGAGGTCAGTTTTCTTCTCAAACTGTGCCCTGCACTTCCTTAAAGGGGTCATCCGATGGCCATGTTGATAAGATTCTTTAGGGTATTAATGAAAAGTCTGTAACATACTTCGGTTAAAATTTCTCAATGGTAGTGTAAAACAACACCCTTTATGGGGTGACGAGCCGTTCTCTGAGAGACTGTAAACTTTAGGCTGTTGACTATTTATGATTTGCGATCGGGGTGCCTCCGACGTATGTCCGAGCAGATTCAGTCATTCTTAACACACCTCACACCACAGGAAAATCTGATAAGATAACCTTTAGAACCACCAAGATAATCGGACATTACCTCGGATGGTTGGAAGGAGAGAAATCAGCCCAAAATCAGCCCGATTGTCTTGTGGTGTATACCCAGCTTAAGCCGCATTTAGCTGCAAAACTTGTTAACTAGCACATTATTCGAAAAGGCGATTTGCAAAGATTCATAAAAAACCCTTATACTCACTTCTTCTGTTGGTGAAGCTGGATCACGAATGATTCGCATGAACATAGACACATTTAGGCAGATCAGGAGGTGCATTCCCTTCAAAAACGAAAGTAATCTTCAGCGGCTCAGATGTTGGGATTAAATGACAACTGCTATGTGCATTATTACATTCAACAACAGAATACCTCTATCGCTTAGGAGACATTTTATCATTATAGTGTGGTTGTGTGTACACACCGCTAACACATACAGTCAAGCCTGAAATTATTCATACCCCTGGCAAATTCTGACTTAGTTACTTTTATTCAACCAGCAAGTTTTTTTGATTAGAAATGACACCAATGTCCAGATGAGCATTTGCAAAGGCCAAGCGAGCTTTTGTGTGCCTTATCTGGAGAAGTGGTGTCCTCCTTGGTCTGCGTCTGTGAAACCCAGCGGTGTGCAGTGTCTGTTGAACTGTCTGCCTTGAGATGTTGCCACCAGCAGAGCCCAGATTCATCAGGATGGCCTTGGTGGTGATCCTTGGATTCTTTTTTTACCTCTCTCACTATCCTCCTGGCCAGCACAGGTGTCGCTTTTGGCTTCCGACCACGTCTCTGAGATTTTTCACAGTGTGGAACGTCTTGTATTTTTTAATAATACTTTGCACTGTAGCCACTGGAATTTCAAAACATTTAGATATGGTCTTACAGCCCTTTCCTGACTTGTGAGCTCCTTTGTCTTAGCCATGACTGTCCACAAACCAACAGCAGAGAGCTTGTTTTTCACCTGTTGGGTTGATTAAAACAGCTGTTCCCAATGAATCAGGGTAATTAGGATGCTTTAGAACAGATTGGACTATTTGGAATGGTATATAACTTTGGATTTTCCCATAGACTGTGACAGTTTGCAAAGGGTATGAATAATTTTGGACATGCCACTTTTTGTTCAAATGTAAATAAAAGCTGAGAAATATTTTTTTCCACAATGATACATCGTCTTATTATCTTTGATGAATAATTAAATATGAATAATTTCGGGCTTGACTGTATAATGTTCAAACAACATGTAAAAGTGAATTTTGCATCCAGTGACCCCTTTAATATCTCAGTCGCTTAACACACCTTCTTCTTTTTCCAACAGTGTGGATGGAGAGGTCAAACATTGTGTGGTTTACAAGACGGCCACAGGCTTTGGATTTGCTGAGCCCTACAACCTTTACGGTTCCTTGAAAGACTTGGTCCTGCACTACAAACACATCTCTCTGGTCCAGCACAACGACTCACTGAATGTAACCCTGGCCTACCCGGTCCTCGCACAGCAGCCCAGATGAGCACCGCGACACGAGACGGCCCAGGACACGCATATAAAGCATGATTAAGCACATTATACAGAGCAAACTATACTAACACCCAACTTTTATGTTTATCGTAGAGAACAGATAAGCACAGTATATTATCGTAAGTAAACGTACAGCTTTTTTTGTAAGCCCATAGTTTTCCGTATCAGCTGCAGTAATTACGGTGAGATCACAGCTACTCTGTATTTGTTGTCCCAACACACGAGAGAGGAGAAAGTAAGGAGAGGAAAGTGTCACACGATTCCATAAAAGCTCGAACTAGTCCTGGGATATTTTCGATGAGGACACGAGACGAGGAATTAACCGAAAGTTGCAGCTGTTGATAATCAATCTTTTAGCTGTTATGTCACTGTGTATTTGTTTGGTAGTTCGCTTCTGCCAACCATTTGAATAGATTCCTCTTTATGTGAGTTGTCCTATAGAAGATGTGAAACAAACCTTTCTTTTTTATATATCAGAGGGACACTGAAGTCCTTTTAGCTTCTAATCTGCCTCTTAAAAGCTAGTCGTCATGGTCAGAATAAATAGCCATCAACAATCGTGTACTTTTCTCCGAGATGTTACGCCACAGAGTTGGAAGTCTGGCATCTTAATGGTTTCTGCGGGCTGGTATTGGTGCTTCCTGGTGCTTTATTTTTGACTCTTGTAACGTGAGAATGATGCATAGCTATAGCGAACTGTTAAGATCCAGAGCAGAACAAAGGTGATCCCAAAGCAACAAAGCGCACAGGAGCTTCCACTCGCTTAGGAAGGTTTTTACGGGGCAAAGCAGGTTATTCAAAAACAGAACGGAAAACCCTCTTGTGATAGGATTATAGATTTCTGAAGAAATTATCAGGTGGAATATGTTATGTTTGGAACAGGAAATGAGTCCTAATGTTGGTTGGTGGTGTTTTGTAACTGTACACCCCTTAGTGTTTCATCCTGTGACCTCGGCTTTGCTACGTTGTTCTGTACATCATACAGTCAGCTGGATAAAAAAAACGCATATATTTTTATTGAGTGATCAAGCAAGAACCAGATAGCAATTTTATGTTTGCTTACTAAGAATCAATAATTAAAGACATACTTGGAGAGGAAGTGGTTTAAAAGTGCCTTCTGCCCATGTGTCCTGGAGGAGCTTTCCTGTGATTGGGGCAGTACAGAATGCTTCACTTCCATAGATAGATATACACTTCTTGAGCCCTACAAACAAGTTAGGCAAGTGCTATATTATATAAAATGATTTCAAAGCACAACTACACACTTTTTTATTGAAAAATGGAGGATCATCGCATCAAACGCATTCTGTCACATACTACCAGTCAAAAGTTTTTGAACAGTAAGATTTTTAATGCTTCTGCTTACCAAGCCTGCATTTATTTGATCCAAAATACAGCAAAAGTAATATAGTGAAATATTTGTACTATTTAAAATAACTGCTTTAAAATAACTGAGTCAATTATTAATACTTTTATCTAATAAGGATGCTTTAAAATAATCAAAAGTGATGATGTTAAGACATTTAAAATGTTACGAAAGATTACAATGTCCGATAAATGCTGTTCTTCATTAAAGAAACCTGAAAAAGTCAACTCAGCTGTTTTCAACATAATAAATGTTTAATAGCAAATCAGAATATTAGAATGATTTCTGAAGGATCATGTGACTGGAGTAATCACAGGAATAAATTAAAATTTAAAATATATTAAAATAGAAAACAGTTATGTTTTCTAAATGGTAAAAATACTTCAGAATGTTATTGTTTTTCCTGTAATTTGGATCAAATAAATTCAGACTTGGTGAACAGAAGAGATTTCTTTAAAAAAAAAAAAAAACATTCAATCTTACTGTTCAAAAACTTTTGACAAATAAAACGCTTTCTATTCACAGGTCTATTGTGAGTATCAAGATAGAGAAGACTACGATAAATGAAAGGACCTCTTATTTGCAATGTTTAACATTAGCTTTGAAGCTTTTAATGAGGTTTGGTCTTAATCAGTATGCACTTTCATGGATGTCAGTTTATTTGAGGTACCTTTTAACAACATTTCAGCCGTTTTACAAGGTTAATGTATAAGCCTGTTTACACCAAGATGAAAATTCGGTGCGATAAACATTTTATTTTTGATTAAACAGCTGATAACGAACATTTGCATGTCATCAGTGTGACACTTTTTTTTTTTCAAATTGGTTTTCTTAAAGGGATAGTTCACCCAAAATGAAATCATCATTTACTCACCCTGTTGTTCCAAACATGTGTACATTTCTTCTGTTGAACACTAAAGAATATATTTTGAAGAATGTTTGTAACCAAACATTTGCTAGTAGCCATTGACTTCCGTGGTGTTTTTTCCATACTATAGGAGTTGAATAGCTACCGCTGATTGGTTTCTAACTATTTTTTGAAATATCTTCTTTTGTGTTCAACAGAAGAAAGAAACTCATACATGTTTAAAACAACACGGTGAGTAAATGATAACAGAATTGTGCTTTTTCTGTGAACTGTATTTCTTTTCTATCACACTGCGAAGAAAGTTAACCAACCAATAAGATTCAGGCTTTTTAGTTACATGCCTAGAGCCGCTCTTGTTACATAAAACATTTGTTTTATGATTTCGCACTTACAGACAGTAGTGTCTGAAGCACAGCAGGTTTTTTTTCTTGCATTTCCATAAACGCCATCTACTGTCAGGGAGAGAAATTGCATTTTCATTCAGCATTTGTGCCATTTTTTTTTACACATTGGTCTAAACAGAGAAATTTAAAGGAGTAGTTCACTTTCAGAACAAAAATTTACAGATGATGTACTCACCCCCTTGTGTTTCTTTCTTCAGTCGTAAAGAAATTGTTTTTTAAGGCAAACATATTAGGATTCTCTCCATATAATGGACTTCTATGGTGCCCCCGAGTTTGAACTTCCAAAATGCAGTTTTAATGCAGCTTCAAAGGGCTCTAAACGATCCCAGCCAAGAAAGAAGGGTCTTATCTAGTGAAACGATCAGTTATTTTCTAAAAACATTTGCAACTTGTATACTTTTTAATCTCAAACGCTCGTCTTGCAGAGCTAGACAAGACAAGCATTTGAGGTTAAAAAGTATATAAATTGTCATTTTGTTTTAGAAAATAACCCATCGTTTTGCTAGATAAGACCCTTTTTCCTCAGCTGTGGTCGTTTAGAGCCCTTTGAAGCTGCATTTTGGAAGTTCAAACTCGGGGGCACCATAGAAGTCCATTATATGGAGAGAAATCCTGAAATGTTTTCCTCAAAAAACATAATTTCCTTACAACTGAAGAAAGAAAGACATAAACATCTTGGATGACAAGGGGGTGAGTACATTATCTGCTAATTTTTGTTCTGAAAGAGAACTACTCCTTTAATGTACAAATCTGACTTTATTTTGTTCCAGTCATGGAATTCTTCTTGGTATAAACAGGCTTTTTTAATAAGGCTACATTTTAACTGAAATACACCACATCTGTTTTTTTTTTTCTAGAAAGCTAGTCGATTTAAAAGCTTTTGCTTTTGACATCCTCCTTTTAGATTGATTCATTTTTGTTTTTAAATCTGCCACAGACATTAAAGTGAGGCAGGCTTTTGTTTCATAAGCTTGTTTGTTCGGTTTGTTTTGTCATATCGATAGGATGAAGTTGTTTTGCTATGATGGTGTGGAGTTGGGCGAGAACAGAGACACTGGTTATGATGTCTTGAATGTTCTGACCGACTGTCGTCGGGTCATTGAGAGCACAGAGAATGAGCCAGATGTGACGAGTTGGTGTGAGATAAAGCAGTGGAGAAAAAGCCTCTAAATGCACTATACAAGCACATCTTGAGGTGATGATGAGTGACAATTAATGAAGCTTGACAGCTTTTATGAGCAACCGAAATAGCTTAGGTACACATTTTAGTTACAGGCCTGTAGAGTCAGTGTGTTATGATCGAACCGGGTCTGTTCTTTGACGTTTTTTTTCCTTTAACTCCTTTTTAAAGAGAGACTAATTGTATGTCGATGTTTTGTTTTCTCATTGTAAGTAATGACCTTACGGATTCAAAGATAAGCTAGCTTGAATATCTCTCTTCCATTCAGTACAGTTACAAATGTTTACAGTATCTAATTAACCAAATAGAAGATGTATTTTCAGACATGCTCTGTCTGGCCCTGAAAGGAGTCTGTTAGACGGGGTTTCTTGTCTTTTTTTGTGCCTCTGTTGTTTTAAACTTGAAGATTTTGTTTTCATTCTTTGTTCTCTTTTTGAAACAGTGCTCCCTCACCTCACATCATATTCTCTTCTGAATACAAACAAGTTTAATACAGTCTTGCAGCTGTGACCTTGCAGCAGCTACCTTCATTTTTTTTTAAGTTTCAAGTTACATAGAATAATAAAAGTCTAGAAGTAAAGGTTATAAGAATTATAGACTGAATTCTAACTTCCTCCTATGGTCTCAGTCAGACCATGAACTAAAATTAGCAGTTCTTTTTTCCTCTTCCGTCTTTCTACGACAAGATATACACTGAAAAGTAAGATACAGCAGGGCCAAATGTTTAATAGACTTATGTTTTTGTTCTATGATACCTTTAGTAGTATGAAATGCATTTTTCATGCATAGTGGTTATGACATAACTATGGAAGCTTAGTCTATATGTCACAAATCTGTCTTTTTTTTTAATTGTGAGATGTAAAGTCAGACTTGTGATACATAAACTTGTGATTGTGAGGAAAAACTAAGAATTGTAAGATAAAAAGTTTCAACAATTGAGAGAAAATTAACAGTCAAAAGTTTTTGAACAGTAAGAAGTCTTTTTCTGCTCACCAAGCCTGCATTTATTTGATCCAAAATACAGAAAAAGCAGTAATATTGTGCAATATTTTAGCTATTTAGAATAACTGCTTTCTATTTGAATATATTTTAAAATAGAATTTATTTCTGTGATCAAAACTGAATTTTTAGCATCATTACTCCAGTCACATGATCCTTCAGAAATCGTTCTAATATGCAGATTTACTGTTCAAGAAACATTTTTTTAAATGATTAATATTATTATCAATATTTAAAACAGTTTTCAGTATTCTTCGATGAATAGAAAGATTCAAAGATCAGCATTTACATTACAGAAATGCATCCTTTTATTTAGCAAGGATGCTTTAAATTGATCAAAAGTGATAAAGACATTTATAATGTTCCAAAAGATTTCTATTTTAGATAAATGCTGTTCTTCTGAACTTCAAAGAAACCTGGAAAAATTTTACTCCACTGTTTTCAACATAATAATAATAATAATATTTTTTTGAGCAGCAAATCAGAATATTAGAATGATTTCTGAAGGATCATCTGACCGAAGTAATGATGCTAAAAATTCAGCTTTGAAATCACAGTAATAAATGACATTTTAAAATATATTCAAATAGAAAACAGTTATTTTAAATAGTAAAAATATTTAAATTGTACTGTTTTTGCTATTCTATGAATCAAATAAATGCAGGCTTGGTGAGCAGAAGATACTTTTTTTAAAAACATTAAAAATCGTACTGTTCAAAAACTTTTGACTGACATCTTTATAAGTTGAAATATTGAAAATCTGACTTTTGTTTCCTCAGAATTCTCTCAGAAAAGTCAGAATTGTGAGGTATAAACTTAAGATGAATAAAACGTTAATTTCAAATTAGTATCTCACATTTCTGACATCAGAATTGTGAGAGAAAAACCTGTAATTGTTTTTTTATATTTTTATCCCACGGTGGAAAAAGCTTTCATACATAACCACTAATTATCCTTTACCTCTTTGAACTAAATGATACCTTTCTGTTTCGTTTCCCCTTAGTGTGTGGAGTAGTCTGTTGAAGATAATGCACACCAAAGTGCCATTAGACATGGAGGACAGGGAGCACTGTTTTGTTACCCAGTACGTTTCTACTGGATGTGTGTGTGCACAAACTTTATGTACATACTTTGATTTTCTTTTACAACTTCTGTTCTCTCCAATCTGTTTTTGGGTGCAGATTTTTCAGTGTACAGTTTGCATCAGTGTTGTTTGTCTCTCGAACAGGTACACAAAAGCATTACAGAGATATGGCTCTTTAATAGGTAGATGGAATTATTTTTAAGACAATAAAAAGATATTGAGTCTATTGCACCTTCGTGTCTGGCGTCATCAGTTGGATCTTGTGATGCGTGATGTGATCCGAAACAACTGTTGCTTTTACAGCGATATCATGCTGAAGCAGCAGGAAGTACCGTGACCTAGAAGCTTGTTATGTCATATGTCTTTTAACAAACTGGCGTGTGTCCTTGCATTACATTACCTGGGAGTGGAAAAATATAGTGACAACCTAGAGAATGTTTCATTGTTTGACCAGCAACTGGAACAGCGTGGTTTTATATTTTTAAATATGCTGCCAAATATGTTGCCGTTTCTAAGAATATCTGATGTTTGACGCATATATCAAGTTATTGTTCCTTGTTCGGTCTGTTCATGAAATACTATTTTCCCCAGTGAAGGGGAATTTTCATCGATTGCATAGTCAAATGAAACAACCCACATGCCTTGAAAAAACAAGTTAGTACAGGTGTGTGTTATATTGTGTTATTTCACAGTTGTAGCTAGTGAAGAATTATAAATTGAAAATGTGCTCACTTGGACATCAAGAAATAATCTTTTTTATTATTATCAAGCACCTGTGTGTGCTTGATAACTTGAATCAGTGTTTCCGCTGGTCCTTAAAAAGTCTTAAATTTAGTTGTATAAAATTTAAAATTAAAATGATACAAAGAAAGTTTACCATCCTTGAGCTAGGTTCAAAAGTATCTAAAATTGTCACTACCGAAACACCACCTGTTTTTTGGGTGTTATCCCATAAAATAAATGCAGGCTTGGTGAGCAAAAGAGACTTCTTTATAAAAAAAAAAAAAAAAAAAAACATAAAAAAAAATCATACTGTTCAACAACTTTTGACTGGTAGTGTATGAACTCAGAATTGTGAGGTATAAACTTAAGATTTTTATGTTACTTTCAAATTAGTATTTCACAATTCTGACTTTTTTTTTCCCTCAGAATTGAGAAGAATTGTCACAACTAAAACATGTCATTGTTTCTGTAGTGACAAAAAGAACACATTATTTCCCCCAAAAATAAAGGATAAACTAAATTTTAGTACAATTAAGCACATTTTTAGTTTTTCGGTATGTTTTAGTAGTGTTTTAGAATGCAAGTTAAAATTCTTGAATGTGATTTGGTCCCTACCAAAACGTTGTCACTACCGAAACATGGGATGTTTTGTCAAAAATAACTGAATTATCAACCAAGATGTTATGATAGTGTTTGGTTCAATATATATTTAAACTAATTAATCCTTAACTTTGAAATCAGTATGATCAACCTTTTGCCTTTTACAAAGAAAAATTGGATTCAAAATTCTCATTAATCACACTTGAAATATTGTTATTATTAATGATTTACCTCTGAATATTATATATTTACAAGAAAGATGCAAGCATAATCTTAATAGGTCAATATAACCCTTCTTATTAAATTATTATTACTGTGTTTTGGTAGTGACAAATTTGGGGAGAGGCCAAATATTCCAAAACTTTCTGAAAATACAATATGAGAATTAACTGCACAGTTACTAGAAATGTGCACCTTGGATATTATACCATTTGATTTGCATACATACAAAATTTGTGAAAAAAAAAAAAAAACTTAATTAAAAGCTGTACAAAACAGCTCGTTTTGCTGCTTGATATATTCAAATATGGTAAGACGCACAAATTTGCAATACCTTAATTATGAGCCCACTGGTTTGTAGTGCAAACAGTTTTAGCGTTTACTGCACATTGTTATCCTTCAGGTTATTTCCCTATAGCAGCTAATGAACCTGAGGTCTTGCCCATATCCTTACTTCCGCATTGAAGAATAAGTTAAATATTTCAGCTGTTCCAAAATTGCCACCTGCTGGCAGAGATGAGTTTGTATTTTTAATAAGCCCGTCTGCTGTTTTTGTTCACACCAATGTGAAAATCAACCCATATTTTTACACTGCAAAGTTGTAAATATGAACTAGTGGATCGACAAGAAGATAATGCATCTAAATAAGACAGTAAAACATATTTAGATGTTACTTATTTAATATAGTAATTGATACCATTTTCTTAAAAAAATTTTAAAGGCTAAAATTTGAAGTTTATTATTTTATTAAACTTCTTGTTTTTGTGAAAACCTGTACCTGAACTGTAAACTGTAATGCTTTTTTACAGTTATTTCACAGTTTAATATGTTACCATAGACATTGCCCTACCCCACTCATATGGTATTGGTTTTATTTGTGCAGGTCTTAAAGGAATAGTTTACCCAAAAATTTAATTTGGGTAACACTTTATTTTAAGGTGTCCTTGTTACACCTGTTACATGTACTTACTATTATAATAACAATTAATTATGCATAATTACATGCAAGTAACCCTAAGCCAAACACTAATCCTAACCTTAAACGTACTTAAATGTATAACTACACTGTAACAAGGGCACCTTAAAATAAAGTGTAATCGAAAATTGTCAATAATTACTCACCCTCATGTTGTTCCAAAAGCGTAAGACCTTTGTTCATCTTTTCTCGGTAATGGTGGAATACGTGATTTGGAGAAGGAGAAGAATTGTTGAATAAAGTTGTTATTTTTGTTTTCTTTGCACACAAAAGGTATTCTCGTAGCTCTGTAAAATTGCGGGTGTACCACTGATGTCACATGGACTGTTTTACCGATGTCCTTACTACCTTTCTGGGTCTGGGAACGTTTCAGTTGCATTGCTGTCTATGCAGAGTCAGAGAGCTCTCGGATTTCTTAAAAATATCTTAATTTGTGTTCTGAAGATGAACAAAGGTCTTCCGAGTTTGAAACGACATGAAGGTTAGTAATTAAAGACATAATATTAATTTTTGTGTAAACTATCCATTTAAAAAAAGTTAAAAATCTTAAATTTGAGCTTTGAAATCCTGCAGAGATACCGTTTAATCTTTTAATTGAACACTGCAAGATCAAATAAATAAAAAATTGTACATAGATAAATCATTTAAAATAAACACTGCAATATTTCATACAAAAAAACACTGGAATTTTGTAGTGACTTTAAATCTACAGTTGTATAATGTGGGTCAGTTAGGTTTTGTGTGGCTATTGGCTACTACAATTTTGCCACTACTGTAAAATACATATATAATACATTGTTTCTTTTTATGGAGCTTTGACTCAGACATGAATAACTGGCACATGAACAGCTCTGTTCATATGACTTTACATCAGTCAAGTATAAAGTTCACACAAAAACATGACGATGCATTGTCATTTATAGGTAAAAACTGTGTAAAATGCAACTCGTATGATAATCTTCACTCAAAACTCAAAAAGTACACTACCAGCCACAAATCTTTGAACAGTAAGATTTGTAATGTTTTTTTAAAGGGGAAATCTCTTCTGCTCACCAAGCTTACATTTATTTGATCCAAAGTACAGCTAAAACGGTACAATTTTGAAATAATTTTACTATTTAAAATAACTTTTCTATTTGAATATATTTTTAAATGTAATTTATTCCTGTGGTCAAAGCTAGTTTTTCAGCATCATTACTCCAGTCTTCAGCATCACATGATCCTTCAGAAATCATTCTAATAAGCTGATTTGCTGTTCAAGAAACATTTTTTATTATTATTATCATCAATAATTTAATAAAGTTGAGTACATTTCAAAGATCAGCATTTATCTGAAATAAAAAGCTTTTGTAACATTAAATACTATACCATTCAAATGCTTGGAGACAGTATATTTATTATTTATTTAATGTTTTTTTTTTTTTTTTTTAGCAAGGATGGTTTAAATTAAACAAAAGTGATGATAAATACATTTATAATGTTACAAAATTTTTCTTTTTCGGATAAATGATGTTCTGAAATTATTAATCAACGCAGCAGTTTTTGAGCAGCAAATCAGCATATTAGGATGATTTCTGAAGGACCATGTGACTGGAGTAGCCTAATGATGCTGAAAATTTAGCTTTGATCACAGTATTAAATGACATTTTAAATAGTAAAAATATTTTCAAAAATGTTCTGTTTTTGCTGTACTTATGATCTAATAAATGCAAGCTTGGTAAGCACTAAAACTATTAAACATATCTTCAAAAACTTTTGACTGCTGGGATTAAATGTTGCTAGTAGTAGTTAATTTGTTTATATTCAGTTTATGTTTATGTTCCCAGTGCAGTCTTCCTCGTGATATGGCAATAATGTTTAATGCCGTAATAAAAGCATTTACAGTGCTAGGTTTTGCCGGATTTTAGTGATGTCACGTAACTACACCAATCAAAATGCAGCACCGCTCCAGTAGGAAGAAAGTTTAAAATGTAGGACACTCACAGATTTCCATTCACACATCAAGGTAAACTGGTGGACTGGAATCATGTTCGGCTACAAACTCTCTGTGCTACTCTTCGCCGTGTGTTCTTTGAGCAAATGCAGCGCTAGGTTTGTGAACTCCTGCAAATATCCTCCTTCACAGTGGTGCGACTCTAAACACATTGCAGTCGAATGTGGGGTAAGTGACTCATGCATCACAGATCAAAACAAAACTTAAGACTGCGTCGTTGCACTTCCTAACATGAAACGATTAGACGTGTTTTATTGTAATTCCCTTTTGTTAATAATTTTACCAGCACGAAAACGTAAAACAGCATTTGAAGTTACATTAGGTAACGTTACGTTAGGCTACATTTCAATATGGATATGCAAATTGTCCTGACGTATTTTTTACACTTCTCGTTTCATGCTGGGAAATCCCAGCTTTTTTTGGACATCAAGACAAGAGGGCAGACGCCCGAGTAGCGTAAGTTAAACGAAACTGAGCATTTCCCTTTATTTTCTTCCTTCTTAGGTGCTGGAACAATGCACGAATTTCAACCTAACAAAGACCAACGCTGACAAGGTCAATGTGAGCCTGTACTATGAGTCTCTGTGTCCTGGATGCAGAGAGTTTCTAGTAATGCAGCTCGTCCCAACCTTCATTATGCTGCTGGACATCATGAATATTGATCTGGTTCCATATGGAAATGCACAGGTATATTTACTCTCCTCAACTTCTGCTCATACGGTTTACCTCAGTATAAACATCACATTACTTCGATTTACACATTTTATGATAGTATCTATCGCTATTTGCACTTAACAAAGTGTGAACGAGATTATAATTACTTTTATTCGCACCTTGTGATCAGTATTAACACACTTACCTCATGGTTTTGCGCGGCCATATACTGCTAATTTATGTTGTCTAAACCACAGAAAAAAACGTGTGGAAGCTGTTAAATCAAATAGAAAAGGACTTAAGGGTGCAATTTTTGACAAACTAAAGCTAATATGTGGTAAAATATTAAGATATTAGCCTAATATTTCACCTACCTGACAGGAAATGATAAGATTCTTGAAATTCTAGTTCAGTTTGGCCAACCACAAACGCATTTTGTTCCTCAGACAGTTTTTCACACTCTTCTCTTTAATTTGTTATAACTTTTGGCAGTCTATAGTACTTCAAATGTTTTTCCTGGTCCGACCGATTAGTACAGCCAAAAACATGACAATAATTGGTCATTTTCAGCAGCAATAATTAGCAAATGTGCAAGTTTCATTTGGTTCAGTGACATTGTTTACATTCAGTGCTGCCAATATGGCTGATTGATGACTCGTTGTGAAACACAGTAAAAGTAAAAATTATAAGTTAATTAAATGTTAAAATGTTGTTTTTGTAATAGGAGACAGAAAGTCAAGGGAAGTACATTTATACTTGTCAGCATGGAGAGGATGAATGTCTAGGTAACCTGATTGAGGTGAGGTTTTACCATTTATTTCACCTCTAAAGCATTTTAAACCAGATTGATGTTAATATTATTTAGAGCTGAAATAATTATAGACATTTCTGACATTTCTATCAGACCTGCCTGTTGAATACATTAGGACTGGAGGCTATTAAAGTCATTTTCTGCATGGAGTCTGGAGAAGATGTGCTGAAAGCTGCCCAGCCTGTAAGTGGTCATCTTTATTTTACCTTCCCTTATTTTATTATTTTTTTTATTGTGAAGCCTGATTCAGTGCACACCCGGCCTGCATTTATTTAAGCCAAAGTACAGCAAAAACTTTTTATGAAACATCTTTTAAATGTTTTTACTATTTAAAATAATTCTCTATGTGAATATATTTTAAAATGCAATTTATTCCTGTGATTTCAAAGATACATTTTTAGCATCATTATTCCAGTCACATGATCCTTTAGAAATCATTCTAATATTCTGATTTGCTGCTCAAAAAAGTATTGTGTTGAAAACAGCTGAGTTGAAATTTTTCAGTTTTTTTTTTTTGTTGAATAGCAAGTTCAGAAGAACAGCATTGATCTGAAATCTTTTGTAACATTATAAATGTCTTGATCAACACTTTATCAATTTAAAGCTTCCTTGCTAAATAAAAGTATTAATTTCATTAATTTACGTGCTCTTGTTTGATTGGTTATTTATTGTAAACCCTGTTGCAGTGTGATGCTAATCTGTACTTCTTATTTCAGTGTCTTGGAGTGTATTTTCCTGAAACCACGTGGGATTCAGTCATGAAGTGTGCGAAGGGAGATGAGGGGAATAAACTAATGCATCAAAATGCTCTGAAAACAAATGCTCTGAAACCTCCTCATGAATATGTGCCTTGGATAACTATTAATGGAGTAAGAACTTTTTTTTTTTTAATTTACAAGGAAAATTAATGTGTCCTGGTAATTAAATGGCAAAATCTTGTTCCTGCAGGAACACAGTGATGATCTTCAGAATAAGGCGATGAGTTCTCTCTTCACTCTTGTGTGCAGCTTGTACAAGGTTTGTTCGCAGGCCTGATCATTGCAGAGTTTTATCTTGTCACTAAAGAGTCTGTCACATGATGTTTTCATTCTTTGTGTTCATATAGGGTGACAAACCACCTGCTTGTGGTCAAGGGTCGAAGAAGGAAACCAACAGTTACTGCATGAATTAATCAGTCACTGTGATAACAGCACTACTTTTGTCAAGAATGGAAATATAAGGGAATACATGCTGCAATTTATTAGAATTTTTTTTTTTTTAGTTTAATAATTTTTTGTTGTTTGTATGTACATGAAAACCTCATTTTGAACATTGGTTTCTGCTGCAAACTACAACTGGTGACAACCATATTTTATAGTCTCATTTTACGTCATTTTATATACAAAATTAAAGCAATTTCCATCACATTAACTAATTGTTGTGTTAATGATTTAAGTAAACAGGCATTGCTAAAGTGTACTTTACTCAAGAGAAATGCTTCCTCAGGGGTTTTACATTTGTGACCCTGGACCACAAAACTTAAAGGATTAGTTCGCTTCCAGAACAAACAGTTACAGTTAATGTACTCACCCCCTTGTCATCCAAGATGTTCATGTCTTTCTTTCTTCAGTCGTAAAGAAATTGTTTTTAAGGAAAAACTTTCAGGATTTCTCTCCATATAATGGACTTCTATGGTGCCCCGAGTTTGAACTTCCAAAATGCAGTTTAAATGCAGCTTCAAAGGGCTTTAAATGATCCCAGCCGAGGAAGAAGGGTCTTATCTAGCAAAACGATTGGTTATTTTCTAAAAACATTTACAATTTGTATACTTTTTAATCTCTACACAGTATATAAATTGTAATTTTTATTAGAAAATAACCGATCGTTTTGCTAGATAAGACCCTTCTTTCCTCGGCTTTGATCGTTTAGAGCCATTTGAAGCTGCATTTTGGAAGTTCAAACTCGGGGGCACCATAGAAGTCCATTATATGGAGAGAAATCCTGAAATGTTTTCCTCAAAAACATAATTTCCTTACAACTGAAGAAAGAAAGACATGAACATCTTAGATGACAAGGGGGTTAAGTACATTATCTGTAAATTTTTGTTCTAAAAGTGAACTCCTTTAAGTAGCATGGGTATATTTGTAGCAGTAACCAAAATTATGGGTCAAAATTTCTTTTATGCCAAAAATCATTAGGATGTTAATTAGAGATCATGTTCCAAGATATTTTGTAATACTATGTGATATTTCCTACCCTAAATATATCAAAATGTAATTTTTGATTAGTAATACGTATTGCTAAGAACTTAATTTGAACAATTTTAAAGGTGATTTTCTCAGTATTTTGATGTTTTTCACCCTCAGATTCCAGTTTTTTTTTTATATTGTCCTATCCCAACAAACCATACATCAATGAAAAGCTTATTTGTGTATTTATTCTTATTTATCTCCAAATATTGACCTTTATGACTGTTTTTTCTGTCCACATTTTTGCTCATCATTAACCCGAGTTGTTACACATTATTTTGACCTACGAAGTCAAAATACTAAACTTCAGAGATTTCAAATATAACAGCTACCGTTAATATAAAAAATAATAAGCAAGGGTATTATTTAAGTAAGAATGAAGCACACGAAAATCAAGAAATGATGAGTAGGTAATCTGTTATCAAACGAGGCAAATTATTGACGGGTCAAACTGATGTGGCGGCGTCTGCGCGTGTTGACGCAATCTTGATGTTCTTGAGCGCAACGCCATTACGCGTGTGACTCTCGTCACCGGCTCTTGAAGACTTCTTGGTTCCGTTTGTTATATGGATGAACTCTAAAGATGTGAATGTGTTGGAGAACTAATTGCTACTGAACGTAGGCAAAAGGACAGTTTGGGAATAACGGAACAACTCTTACGTTTTATCTGTCTGTGTGAGAGTATTAAGGAAGATGCTTTTCTTTCAGTTTTAAGTTAGCAACACTTCTCAGCGTTTAAATATGTTTTAGCGTATCCCATGGCATTTATCCTGGAGCAAACGGACTGAAGTTGCGAATGAAGTCGTCAAACACTGATCGATTTGAAACTTGAGAAGAATTTACGTGAAATCGGCCTAAACATGATATCTCGTCAGGGTAAGGACTTTCTCATAAGGATCGCCGGTTACTGGAAGCCGCTTTTCAGAGGCAGGTTTCTCATTGTGACAAACACCGTGAGTTGTGGAGGAATGCTGGCAGCGGGCGATTTGATCCAGCAGACTCGAGAGATACGGAGGACACCGGGCCGAACACGTGACTGGTCGCGTACAGGTGACGGCAAAACTAATGATCAACTGATTTTACCAAAAGTTTGGTTTGTTATAAATTAGCTCATGTTTTTGCTCATTTTTGTGCTATTTGGGTAATTACATAAAACTTTTATCTTTTATTTTCGAATGTTATCGTGTGAATTTGCTGTCATAAGAAGTAACGTTAACGCGAGATTTATTAACTCTCGCGGTGTTACGCCCCCTGTAGGTTGTATGTTTGCGGTCGGATGCTCTATGGGTCCTTTTATGCACTATTGGTACCAGTGGCTCGACAAATACTTTGTAGGCAATGGCATTAATAATGTCTGCAAGAAAGTGATCACTGATCAGCTGGTCGCATCTCCAGTACTGGGGGCCTGGTACTTTCTAGGTGAGATATTCCTGCTGATTTCCATTCAAAAAGTTGAGAGTCTCCGAATGTTTACAAATGCACTAACCTTACCTGTCAAAGTTTGTAGTAAGTTTTAAAAATATATATATTTATATGTACAAAATGGCTACTGTTGTTAAAATATTGTGTGAAATAATTGTCATTTTAAAACCATTTTCTAATTAAATATATTTTAACTTTTTAGCATCTTTTGACTTTGAACCATAGTGACACTGAAAACTACAGTATGGCTTCTGAAAATTCAGCTTTGCCATCACAGAATAATCTACACTTTAAAATATATTAAAAATGAAAACAGTTGTTTTTAATTGCAATAATATTTAACAATATTATCTGTTTAGTTAAATAAATACAGATTTGGTGAGATTTCTTTCAAAACATCAAAATCTTTTATTCTCAGAATTATACAGTAAGAATTGTGATTTATAAAGTCATAATTCTGACTTTTTTTTCACTAGAATAGCATGATATAAACTCAGAATTGCAGCATTTTTTTCTTGCAAATGCAAGTTATCTCGCAATTTAAACTTTTTTAAACTAAAGTCCAATTTAGAGGGGGAAAAGTGTTCTCAGAATTGCAAGTTTATATCTGACAATTCTGAATTAATAACTTGCAATTTTATATTAATGTTATAAAGTTAGAATTGTGAGATATGAGTTTGCAATTCTGAGTTATAAAGTCATGATTCTGACTTTTTCCTTGCAAATACATTTTTATTTCGCAATTCTGACTTTTTTTCTCGCAATTGCAAGTTTATATCGCAATTCTGACTTTTTTTTGCAGCTGCAAGTCAAATTTTGAGGGGGAACTGTATATCTTGCAATTCTGACTTTATAAACTCGCTATTTTCACTTTTTCTCAGAATTGCGAGAAATAAAGTCAGAATTGATATTCACTTAGATTATAAAGTCAAAACTGAAAGATATAAACTTGCAACTCTGAAAAAAACTGTCAGAATTGCAAGTTTGTCAGGTGTCTGACTTTATTTCTCAGAATTGTGAGTTTATATCTTGCAATTCGGACTTTATAACTCACAATTCTGAGAAAAATGTCAGAATGAAATGTGAAATGTAAACTCGTAATTGTGAGAAAAAAGTCAGAATTTGAGATAAAAAGTCGCAATAACCTTTAAATTTTTTTTATTCAGGAAACAGGCTTCCATAATAGTGATATTTAAAATTTATAATGTGAAATTTTTTACATCTGCTTATTTATTTACGAAGGAATGGGTATGATGGAGGGTCACACATTATCTGAGGCACAAGCAGAATTCAGAGACAAATTCTGGGAGTTTTACAAGGTAAGTTGCAACAATAACATCTGTCCTTCGTTCAACCTTACTTAACCAAATGTTAATAGCTGACAACATTTAATAACATACTTCTTTTTTTTTTAGGCAGATTGGTGTGTTTGGCCAGCAGCTCAGATGATAAACTTCTACTTCTTGCCACCAAAGTTTCGTGTCCTTTATGTGAATATAATTACCCTGGGATGGGACACTTATCTCTCCTACCTCAAACACAGTAAGAAAGTTTGCATTACTTAAAGATGATCTAATTAATAATATAGTCTTAGTGATAAGGGTTTATTTAATTCCTGGCAAGATAAAAATCAATGTGACACTCGCTTCTACAGGGTGTAGGCTTTCTTGTAACAGGTGATGAATGACATTTGTGTTTTTCCAGGAGACCAAGTAGAGGCCACAAAAGAAGCTGAGTGACCTGCCTGAGGATGTCAGAAGAAAGAGAATATTTGAAACAGCTACAGTCACGAAAAGAAAAAAAAAATTAAATCTTATTATTCAAGACTGTTAATGGACAACTTTTCATTCTTAAAATTTCATAATAGTGTTAATAGAATTTTATCCAGTAATGCCAGGTATGATGCACATTTTGCATTCCACTGGCATTTTGTTTTTATTGTTTTTGGATAATTTAAAAAGTACCGAAAAGTTAATTATAAACGAATGGTTACAATTACTATCATGATCATAAATTGCCTTTACATGTATATTTTTTCCTAATTAATGTGTTTATCTGTTGGATAGAACTTTTGATCTCTGCTTTGTCATTATGTAAAACTACTTGAATTTGATTATTTAATGGAAGAAAATAAAATTATTTTTGTGTGAGAGTCAATTAGAGTCAGATTTAATATGTAAACATGAGAACTTGAACTTTGAGGTTGAATCCAAATCCAAAAGAGTACTTTTATTCATCTATCAAGGCATCCATCTTGCAGTGGTGTGTGACAGTTGTTGACAGCACATGAGCTGCTCTGCAGTCAGCACGGACAAACCTGCTGAGTGAGAGTGACAGGACACTGCTCGTCTTCATAGGGGCTTCCAAACTGTGATAAAACACAGGTGTCTTGGCAGGATGTTCTCACAAACCATTTGCTTTTGAGCTATAAAGGTTACTTGCTACAGGCTTGGAAAACAACCTTTTTAGGAAGAGACCAGAATGTGCAGCTCTCACGGATTGAAGATGTGCTTAAAAAATTAAATTTGTGAAATGACATATTTTTGAAGAAAAACACAATACATCTGGCCAGATCTTCTCAGTTTTAGTGGTAAGTGTTAGTATTATGTTTGTACATTAAACTAGTTGTTTTGATTATTATTAATTTGGCCTGTTTATTGACTGTTGCTTAGAGTTTATGATTTTTATATCATTTAACTGTATAGTCTTGTCAAAAAAAAATCCAGGCACCTTAAGAAAAAAAAAAAAAGAGTTTCTACTTTCTGAATAGATTTATTGTCGTTTATCATGAAGTGTGTGTTTTCAGAGTTGCCTCTGATTAGAAGAACATGAAGAGAAGCTCTTCTTTGAAGTCTTTCTGGACATCAGAGGTGGGTTATATCAGTTCATCAGAGCTCACAGTCATCCTGTCTGGTTTGATTCTCAACAGATTCACTGTGACTATGCAGATCACCCATTTATAACAATTCATTTAAGTTCACCCTAACATTTCTATATTATTTAAATAAACTAAAAGGAAATACCTCTATTAGGCTATTTAACATCATATATTATCATTAGGTTGTTACCTTCTATGTCAATATTAGCCTTCAACTGTTTTACGTGCTGTTCCCCTGGTGAAAAAAACAGCTAAAACCAGCCTAGGCTGGTTGGCTGGTCATAGCTGGGAGGCAGGCTGGTTTTAGAGGGGTTTTGGCCATTTTTCCAGGAGGCAGGCTGGTTTTAGAGGGGTTTTGGCCATTTTTCCAGGCTGGTTTTAGCTGGTCATAGCTGGGAGGCAGGCTGGTTTTAGAGGGGTTTTGGCCATTTTTCCAGGCTGGTCAGGCTGGTTTTAGCTGGTCATAGCTGGGAGGCAGGCTGGTTTTAGAGGGGTTTTGGCCATTTTTCCAGGCTGGTTTTAGCTGGTCATAGCTGGGAGGCAGGCTGGTTTTAGAGGGGTTTTGGCCATTTTTCAAGGAGGCAGGCTGGTTTTAGAGGGGTTTTGGCCATTTTTCCAGGCTGGTCAGGCTGGGAAACCACCAGCTAAAACCAGCCTGACCAGGCTGGGAGACCAGCTTAAACCAGCTACTTCCAGCTAAGACCAGCCTAGGCTGGTTTTAGCCGTTTTTTTTTTTTTTTTTTTTTTTTTTTTCTTCAGCAAGACAGATATTATGTATGGGTGCTGGTTATTTACCGTCACTGTTTTATTCAGAGAGAATGGGAAACCCAGCAGGGCCTGCTCGGATCCAAATCCATGCCCAGTCACCGTACAGTCAAGAGGACCTTTTCAGGGGTCCTCCAGCTTCCCCGTCTGTCCCGTCGGCTGTCGGCTCAGGGAGATTCAGAGAACGCAACCCGCAAGGCCACCTTCAGCCTCGGCAGCGCCAATGGCCTGGAGTCCGATACTTATCAAAGTTCATGGTAAGCTTTTCTTTTTTTGACTAAATGCTAACTAGTGATTTTACGAAATGTTTTTAATTCTGGGTAGTGAGTGACGACGTACTTAGGCAACAGTTCGCGAAGAATGAGGAAAATCTTGTTTTTATCGTCGTTTGTAAACAAGTTAGGCCAACATGTGATGTCAGGGGTTAAAGGAACTTTATACTAAAACAGATTTTAGATGATAACGTAAAAACACATGACCGTTCGTCATGTACCTGTTTGCAAAATAGTGGCTTCACGTCAGCAACTTTGGACGGTGACGGAACACTTACTTGCTGTTTTTGTGTATGTTGTTGAGTGACTATAAGCTAAAAAGGCTTATAATTTAATTCAAAGTACAGTGAGCTACATCAGTACTTTTATAAAAGTTAATACATCCCTATATACACTTCAATATTTCACTAATTGATGTAGCGTCCAGAGACAGAAATTGACGTTTTGCATGAAGACAGAAGAGGGAGCCATTGTTTCCTAAAGGCAAAACGAACAAAAACTCATAAACATAGTTGGCAAATGTGCAGTTACACATTCTGAACTTGTATTTAATTATTTCCCAAACTAACTTTTCAGGTAAATTAGTGATATCTTAAAGATATAGACCCTAAAAGTATATATGTGACCCTGGACCACAAAACCTTAAAGTCTTAGCAATGTGTAGCAATAGCCTAAAATACATCGTATGGCTCAAAATTATCGATTTTTCTTGCAAGGATCTTGTTCCATGAAGATATTTTGTACATTTCCTACCGTAAATATCAAAACTGAATTTTTTGTCAGTTATTAGATTTTCAAATAGTTGCATCTCGGCCAAGTATTGTCCTATCCTAACAAATTTATTTAACAAACAAACTTATTCATCTTTCAGATTATAAATCTCAAATAAAAAAAAAATGACCCTCATGACTGGTTTTGTGGTCCAGGGTCAAAATTGTAATGAGAAGGAGAGTGGGCACATTCTTTATTTACCAGATTACTGTTTCTCTTCATGATTTGTTATTTAATCTAAAAAATGTAGCTACAAAAATACCAAGGATTAGAAATTGATGCATTTTCCCTACATTACAGTGTCTTTCAAAAGTATTTAAACACTTAAAATGTCTGAATGTCATTGCACAGTTAACAAAACACCAAACTAAGCCAAAAAAAAAAAACAACAGGTGTAGTTTAATCACATTAAGTATGAAAATGATTCACTATGTCTGACGAACAACAAGTATCTAGATGGTTTTTGTGCTGATTTCAAACAAAGATGTCTCTTATGTTCACCAAGGCTACAAAATAGTAATATGTATGTGACCCTGGATCACAAAATGTTTTATTAGGATAGGACAATATTTGGTCAATAAAATATATTTGGTTTAAAAAATCAGGAATCTGGGGGTGCAAAAAAATCTACATTTTGAGAAAATCGCCTTTAAAGTTGTCCAAATGAAGTTCTTAGCAATGCATATTACTAATCAAAAACTAAGTTTTGATATATTTATGGTAAGACACTTACAAAATATTTTCATCGAACATGATCTTTACTTCATATCCTAATAATTTTTGGCGTAAAAGAAAAATAGATAATTCTGACCCATACAATTTACTTTTGGCTATTGCTACAAATATATCCATGCTACTTAAGACTGGTTTTGTGGTCCAGGGTCACATATTGTGAAATATTACAATTTAAAATATAATTTAATCCTGTAAAATTCTGGAATTTATTCAGGTCCACAATAATTTTGTGGAAATCGTGCTTTTTCGGAATTCTTTGATGAATAGAAAGTTTAAAAAACAACATTTATTTGAAATAGAAAACTTGAAAACATTTTGGAGCAATTTAATCCATCCTCGATTTTTTTTTAGGAGAAAAAGGTAGGCTATATTGTTTTAAAAAATGAAAATTTAAAGAATTTAATTTTTGTTTTGTGATGCAACAGACATTATTAAGTGTCCCTAAAGTATCCAAAACCTTTTTTCGGGGCCACTGCATGCATATTGTTTTTGCGTACACAGCTCATCCGGCAGTCAAAGGATCACAGGGAACCTTTTCCCCTCTGATAATCAAAGCCCATGGGGCCCGTGATAGAGGGCCATCGTGACATGAGCCATGCTCTCTGTCTGACTTTATCTGACTTTGCTTTTTATAGTCAGAGCTTTTTCATGTGACTTCTCCTGGTAAACCTAGAGCATGTGAAAGGCATACGCATTTCTCGGAGGAAATCTGAACGGCGCGATCAGCTCTGCGCTGCACCGCTGGTGCGTTGACTCTTCTGCGCGCCAGGGGACTAGAACAGGAAGTCATTATAGACCAGTAAACACTGGCCCTCGCACACTAATAGTCTTAATGCGGAGGTGGGGCCACTTAGCGAACTCTATCATGGAGTCCACTCATTGTAAATCACACTGCCATATTTAGTCTGTTGGAGGGAAGTCTTCCAAGTTATGTAAACAAAGCGAGTTCACGAGGGGAGATGTTCCATTGCTATGATGGCTGGCTCCATTAATTCGCCTGTGATCTCTGAAGCAAGGCTGGATTTCTCAGCTCTAGTGAAGGGTGAGAGATGTAGACTGTGGTTTTTGTGTTGAGAAAGCAGTGTGAGTGAGCGACCCATGCCACGACTAGACACTTGTTTTGCCAGTGGTGAAGAAACAGGAACTCTGCTGTCATGAACGACGTGCTGTCAGAGAGTCCAGAAGAGGACAGACTTCAGAGGCCCACACATCTCAAACTGAGGGGTAACTCTCCCACCGGCTCCCCCAAAATGTCTCCACGAGACTCTCCTCGGAGTTCGCCTCGCAACTCGCCTCTGCTCTTCCGCAGGCTGATGATGAACCGCAGCATTGCTTTGCAGAGGCGCTTCACTTTGGCTCACACTCCCAGGTAGGATGCAAATCTGAATCTGAATCGCTCGTTTAGCCTCTTACCGGGAGGCTTGGCTTCAAAACACACACACACACACACACACACACACACACACACACACACACACACACACACACAGGAGTCTTGTGGCATAGGCATCTACGTAACACCACATCACAAGGCTAATTTTGTGGCTGCTTGAGACATTCGCCCCCTCGTCCAAAGTTTGTATTGATGCTAACACTTCTAGCTACAATAATAATCACTATAATCAAGGAGGTGGTTTGTCTGCTGTGTGAAGGCATAAAAAGATGTCTTTGTTTGGGAGGATGTTTTGACCTGAAGTGCTTATTGTCAGCCTCAACAGTGATCAAATGAACTGCTTTTTGCATGTAGTTATACTGGTTCTGGCTGTTAAGCACGGTAAAGTCCAAGCTGGTGGTAAAACTAACTCTCAAATAAACTTCCTGAGGGAACAGGCTTTGTTCTGCATTATATTATGTTATGTTTTTAAATAGTGGTCATCATTTTGTAGTGTAGTAATTTTATTTAATGTGATGTTATTTTGCTGATGTTATATTTTTAGGTTATCTGTCTGTTTTTACAGTGTAGTTTTAAGACCTTGATAGACCTCAGTTAGCAGTTGTGTCAAATAGTACTTGTTAGGTTGTCATTGTGGTTTGCAAGTTCTGCAATTTGTTGCCTTTCAGGTCTGACAGTTTTTATTTTTTTACTCTAACGTTCAAAAGTTTGGGGTCAGGAAGATTTCAAATCTTTTTGAAATAAGTTTCTTATGCCCGCCAAAGCTCTTATTTGCATTCATTTGTTTTCTATTTTAATATTTTTTAAATGTAATTTATTCCTGTGATGCAAAGCTGAATTTTCAACATCATTACTTTCACCAGTTTCAACTTAAAGGGATGGTTCGGAGTAGAATTGACTTCATTGCTATGCACTCCGAAGCCCATCTAAATACCCCATCCGAAGTTATTTTTACCTTAGTCGAACATTTATGGAGATATTAGAGTTTTTCGAATTGCTTGTTACAGGAGTGAATGGTACATGTGATGTATCTCGTAAATTGCACCACTAAACGTGCAAGTAATCTTACCAAATTTGTACAGTAGTGTAAATAAGTTATGTACTCACAAAACGCTGCATCAGAACATTTGTAAGTCCACCATGAGTGTTTTAAAAACACGTTTTACCCGAGAACTACTAGTCTCAGAAACTACAAGTCGACGTCACTTCCCTGGTTTGAAAAAAGCACGTAAAAGTCCTCCTACTACATCTGTGTGCATGTCAACTTGTAGGAGGACTTTTTTTTTTTTTTCAAACCAGGGAAGTGACGTCGACGTGTCGCCATTTGTAGGTTTTGAGACTAGTAGGGATCGGCTAAAACGTGTTTTTAAAACACTCATGGTGGACTTAAAAATGTTCCGATGCAGCGTTTTGTGAGTACATAACTTATTTACACTACTGTACAAGTTTGGTAAGATTACTTGCACGTTTAGTGGTGCAATTTACTAGATACATCACATGTACCATTCACTCCTGTAACAAGCAATTCGAAAAACTCTAATATCTCCATAAATGTTCGACTAAGGTAAAAATAACTTCGGATGGGGTATTTAGATGGGCTTCGGAGTGCATAGCAATGAAGTCAATTCTACTCCGAACCGTCCCTTTAAAAACTTTTAGTTTAGCAGCTGCCTTAAAATTTTAAGTTAAATCAACTAATTTCTATTGTAAAAAGTTAAAATGACTTGTAGTTTTGAGCTGATTTAACTTAAAATTTTAAGGCATCTGCTGAACTTAGGTTTTTAAGTTGAATCTGGTGAAAACGTTTTACAGTGTACAATCTTCAGTGTCACATTATCCTTCAGAAATCATTTTAATCAGTTTAATTTGCTGCTTAAGAAACATGTCTTATTATCAAAGTTAAAAACAGTGTTCCTTATTTTTGGAATTCTTTGATAAAATCTTTTATAGTACTGTAGACCGTAAACCTTTAAATGGTATTGTGTGCTACCCCTAATGCAATGTAATAGATATTTCAGCCAAGATGATTTCTTCCAAAACACTCTGAAAGTGGAAAATCATGTGATTTAAACAAGATTGACATGAATAAAAGCAGTTAAAACTGGCCTTTTGGAAGCCAGCACCAAAATACATCTCTAACGCCTGTGGTTTTGACATGTTACAGCCTCTGTTTTGAGCTGTTTCTGTGTCTGTTAAACTTCCAAGATTTGAGGAAGTCAAAGCCTGACAACAGTGTAAACATCCCCAGCTATGCACACACACGCAATGCGTGTTGAGAAATCATTAGCAGAGCACCTCAGAGGAGGTGTTGTACTTGAAAACTGTGAAATAGACTTCAAATATTTATTACCTGATTACAGCCATCAAGTATTTTTGCCAAGAGGTGACCAGTGAACTCAGGTGGTGTTTATCAGAGAATAAATCTGCAAGAGAACCATTTGAGCTGAAATGTTTAAACACAGGTCACCATGTTCATGTCAGATGGTTTGTGGGATGTAAGTGGAAAGAGTCAGCCTGTCGTCTGTCTAATGGACGCTAGAGCAGTTCTCTTGGCTCGGCGAACAGTGGAAGTCCACACGGGTCAAATGTGACTTTTAAAGCTGAAAAGATCTGTCTTGTGTGTGTCAAGGATTTGGGAGAAAGAATGAAACAGGCTGTTGGAGAATTATGGCAGGATGGTGTAGGAAGAGGAATGATTAAACAAGCCATATCTCTGTCAGAATACTGTCTCCAAGAGATGAAGCAAATCGGAGCAAGAGACTTTATTTAACATTAGTGTCAGGAACTTTAAAGTGTTTTTAACAGAATAATACAGGGTTATAATAACAGGAGATCTGTTTGCTCTGAGAAGTCCTTCCACAGAGTGGTAATGTATCTTTAGGGACTTTTCTGGTTCTTAATTCAAAAAGTCCGCTAGAGATGAACACATCTCACCGTGGCAAATATTTTGACCCATGAATCCCTCAGTATTTAGTGAGCTGTATTTAAGTTCAGTGTGGATTCTGAACTGTTGGAGGAAATATAACTTCCCCTGGTTATCTATCACCTTGTTTATTTACTAAACGTTTTTGACAACCAGAATTCGAAGGGTGTGGCTTTGTTACTGCTTCTCTTCAGAGATGTGTTTTAGATCTAGAACTTGTTTGCAAGGCGCACGCTGCTCTTGACATTCTTCTTGAGCATTATGCTGTCATGATCTGCCTCTCAAGACTGTTTGGCCAATTTCAACAACCTGAGTTCAAGCGCCTGCAGCGGCCCTCATCCTCGCCTCACCCGTCAACAGATCAACTAAAACTTTGTCTCTTCTGTCCTACTGTCACTTGCTGGCTGCCAAAATCATCCACACATATTTTTGCATAAATATAATAACTAGGTTCTTTTGTAATGGGGGTATTTGACAAATAATAACTTTGTGTTTTCAGATGTAATATTAAAAAATCACTCAGAATCATTCAAACTTAAAACTGTTCAAACTGCTTGTCCTTTGTAGAGTAATAGGATGGTGGAGCCAGCATCTCGGACCATTATTATATTATATTTTGACAATTTTTTTAAGGTTAATGCTGATGATTCTCTTTCGTTTTCCATTATGTGGAAGCCTGTAAGACTGGATAAATGAACAGCAGAAGTAGTGAAGTATTGATTTTGAATTTGTATTTTAAGCGAAATATGTATTTGCAGTTAATAATGAGGATAGTTATACACCACATTCACCTGAATTACTATATCAAGCCATATCACACTGCTACTCATGTTGATATTGCCTTTATACAACTGTTCGATGGCACGAGTGTGTAAATACATGAGAAACAACAACGGAGTGTCTTTAAAACACTCTTTCATGCTAAACTACTTCCTTCTGCCACGGATTCAAATCTCAAGTTAACAGTTTAACAGCAAAGCCCAGGTCTTCATTACTAATTATAAAGGATCACTTTAGAACTAGCAATGAAGGAATGAGTTGCTTCATTGAAAACGTATTGTTTTACTGTATTAAAAGCTCACTGTATTATTTAGAGTATTATGAAAAAGAGATTGACTGAGTGAGTGAGTGTGATTACCTGCATCTGATACAGCATTCATTTTTCAGCTCAATCTCATATTCATAATAAAACATTAGTTTAAATGCCCACGGATGAAAGCGATATCTTTGTCATACTATCCTTTCATCTGTCTCAAGGTGATTTCAGTCAAAAGTACAAAGGCAGTGCTCTGCCATACAGCTTAGAAGTTACATAAAATTAAAACATAAAATGAGATTTTGCCCTCAGCCAAAACTATTTGCTCTGGAACATTATAAATTATAAATTAATGAGGCCAAAGACTGTCGTTAGATGTACCCAAAATGAATTATATCTCATGTTTAACCACTATAGAGACATCGTAGCCTGTGGCAAATTCCAGATCTGGCTGAGGTAAGGCTGCTCTTGGCGGGTTCATAAGCGCACTGGTGCTCACATCTCCGAAAACATTGAAGCAAAAACTACATTCCATGACACAAAAACAGTATTATTTATAATATTATAGTGAATCTGGGCATCCTCTATGACACTTGCTATAAGAAGTACCACAAGTGCAGTGATACACACAGTAAAACAGCTGGAGCTCCGATATCACTAAAGTATCACACCCATATCATTCAATCAGATTCAAGGACCAGAAAGAACTTTTGTATAAATAAATAAAATAAGGTGTTTTAGGTGTTCAGATGAACAAAATGTGGTATAACATGGTATAGTAAAGCATAGCTTTTAGCATAGCCATAGATTTTTCGTTTACATTTTTTTAGTGTTTAGTGCATTTTGCAGTTCTTAATGTGGATAGTCAAATTGCAGGACTATTTCCACATTCACCTGAATTACTAAAAAAAAATGATTATTTGTTTATGTATAAAATATAAGATAAAAAATAAAAGGAAAGTGATGGTAAAATGTCAAGTCAACTGCAAGATTGAAGGAGCTTCTTTTGTATATGGAATAATATATATTGTATCCACAAGAGGGTAGAGCTGAGTGGCTTTTCCCTCACTTGACATTGTCATTTTAGTACCTAAAGTCAAAACCCCTTCAACATTTTTTACATTATCACAGTTTATTCGCTATAGTTTAGAAAATGGTAATAAAATATGACAAGAACTCAGTGTCAGAACAAATTTTTCTTGATAATGTCAACCAAAAATTCAGACAACTGTTATTATGACAATATTTACACAACTATCACTACTTTGTTGACCAATTACCGAGCAATGCTTTTTTTCTGTTCAGTCTGTGGTGAAAAAAAAATAAATTGCATTAGCAATTAAAGAAAAAACACAAATTTTTGGTACCAAATTTTTCTTAAATTTACTGGTAGTTCACTGTTTGAAGAATGTTTAGGTATAATATGTCACAGTTTACTTTATTTTGCTATCCTCACTCTCATAAATGAACTAGTGTCCTGTTACCCGCTAGTAAAAAAAATATATCAAAAATTATATCTGGTGTCTGTATAATTTTTGGTTTGACTGTATGAGTTTGCAAGATTTTTTTTTAATGATCTTGTTCTTTTCATACAGACCATCCAAACCACTGTTACCTCAGTTAATGTAAAGACAACAAGCGTTTTATATTCTACACAAGTTATGCTGTGTTATGAAACATTTTTCCTGTCATAATTCTTAACACACACACAAATAAAAAAATGGGAACAAATAAAATTAATGATTATATTTTAAAAAGTACAAAGAGTTGAGTTTAGGATGTTGAGCCGCTGTGCGTACTTACTACCTCCCTCTATGTATTGGATTTAGCCACACACAGTGTCATTATTTGGCTGCAGGCAGGGTCCAGTTAGTGTTGCATTTGGAAATAGGCCAGTGACGTAGAGGACTAAGGTTATTACTTTTTAGTGCACTTGAAGACATTAAAGCAGCAAGTTGCAGATGTTGAGCCTCATCTCAGGACACCCCACCTATCACAAACCGACCCATGAAAAATACCTTATATACACATGCAACAGTGCTACAGAGTGTTTCTCTCTGTGTCCCTCTCTCCCCTTCCCTCCACCCTCTATCTTTCTGTCTCTCTCTCTTTCTCTCTCTCTCTATCAAAGGCTGGTTGTTTCAGGCCAGAGTTTAGTTTCAGGGCTTTGGATTCAGAGAATGGCACCAGGAGGCTGGATGGGACGGCACACTCTCTGGAGCATCTGATGGGATTACGAGCCTCTTAACTCAGACTTTTATGCAACTAGTAAAATATCAGCAAATACTTTTAATGTTTAGGAGCATACTTTTTTTTTATGCACTTTTTTGTTCCCTGTTCAGTGTGGCGATTTCCCAAAGACTTTCATCCAGGACTTGCTGCTCTGTACAGGCTATGCTAGGCCTTTATTCTGCTGATATAGTGGATTTTTGTTGATATCAAGCATTCGTCTTACGATTGTTTTCACTCTGTTGAATTTTTGTTCATCAAGATTGTTGCCGCATTATGTTTCTCAGTGGATGGAGACACTGGGCACATAGCGGACATGAGATCAAGACAAGAAACCTTCTGAGGTGTTGCTTTTAGTTGCTGTCTAGACACACAGCCCAGACAGAATCGGACACACTTTCCGAGTTTTAACTCTAATATTCAAAAATTAACACAACCATCTTTCACCATGAGCAAAGACCTTCGTTTTCCCAGGAAGACAATGCAGATGAACTTTTCAACGCGGCGGCACTCGTGCATCGGGTATGTATACGCAACAAAAGCAACATTTATAGAGTCACAACCTTAAATTGAGTTGGTCATATGCTAAATGTACTTTTAAAGCTTTGTTTTAAAATGTATTATATAATGACCTTGGTGGAACTTCCAAGGCAGAAAAGAGCTTTGTTAAAGCATCTGTCATTGTCCCATGTTGTAAATGACATTTTTGCTTTGTTTGATGAGCACTTTGACAATTTAAAATAACTACAGAATGAGATTTACACTCTGCGTGAATATGTTGTCTCTCAAGTGCTCAGTCCTGGCAGGTTTTTCTTGTGTAAGAAGGTCTTGAAGCAAACCAGTCCTCTAGGTTTCTGACATCACTAACATAAGCTCTGAAATGATGAGTGCACCTTCTAGTGGAGAGAGAGAGCTGCTCTGGAGTTATTTAGACCTCCCTCTTTCTCTGCAAGCACTGTTATACATAGTATGACAGTGTTAAAGCAGGCCGAGAGCAGCGCTTGCTATTATGTGTAGCTGTTATATCTGTGGCCTGGACAGCCCGAGGCCAGTAGAGGTAGGGAATCGATGGTCTGTTGATGTTCGCCTGTAGCGGCCACTGTGGGTAGCATACTGCGACCTTACGCGCACAGTTACCTCTGTACTATCCAGCATGCCTGGAATTACCTAACAGAAAAAATAAAAACAGTTTATTTTATTTGTGTTTAACCATAATCTATTGGCTATCAGACTGATAGTGATAACATTAAAAAGTCATATTTATCGGCTGATGCAGCTGATCATTATTTGAAGATTACAGTCAAGACATCAGGGATCACAGCCGCCGTGCAGTGATTTTATTGGTATGCCTAAGCGGTATTTATCTCTTGTGAAGTAGATTCGGTTGAGCCTCTTTGAAACACTGCCACTCTTCTGTCAATGGCTATCTAAAGGACCTGTCACAACTCCGCACAGCATATCACAGTGTTACACTGTTTACAAGAGAGGCTTTTCATTTAGAGACAACACTCTTAGGCTCCACGTGACTCAGACAAAGCTGTGACTTGTTTCCTCTAAGCGTATCACCACAATAGCCATTTAAAGCAGAGCAAGCAGTGTTGTAGAGTATCAGCATCAAAATACAGGACTGGATATTTACCTCATCATTTATCACATTGGCGCCACCTGTAGAGCATCAACTAGTGATGAGAGCTTTAAAACATTGCTTCATGAGGCTTCAAAAGCACTTCTGAATGTTTTGATTCGGGTTAGTTGTTTGAAGGGCACATTAGACTTGTCAAGTCATGCGAGTTCAAGAAACTAGGCTTTGTTACATCATACGAACCGTAGTTTTGAAACTTTTTGAAGTGATATGGTAGGACTGTTGCCTAATATGTGACCCTGGACCACAAAACCAGTCATAAGGTTAAATTTGACAGAACTGAGATGTATACATCATATGAAAGCTCAATAAATAAGCTTTCTATTGATGTATGGTTTGTTAGGATCGGACAATATTTGGCCGAGATGCATCTATTTGAAGATCTGGAATCAAAATACTGAGAAAATCACCTTTAAAGTTGTCCAAATTAAGTTCTTAACAATGCATATTACTAATCAAAAATTACATTTTGAAATGTTTGCAGTTGGAATTTTACTAAAAATCGTCATGGAACATGATCTTTACTTAATTTCCTAATGATTTTTGGCATAAAAGAAAAATCAATAATTTTGACCCATACTACGGTATGTATTTTTGGCTATTGCTACAAATATACCCCAGCGACTTAAGACTGGTTTTGTGGTCCAGGGTCACATATATGGTTTTCATTTGTAGCAGTAGCCAAAAATACATTGTATGGGTCAAAATTATCATTAGGATATTAAATAAAGATCATGTTCCATGAAGATATTTAGTCAATTTTCTACCGTAAATATAACAAAACGTAATTTTTGATTAGTAGTATGTATTGCTAAGAACTTCATTTGCACAACTTTAAAGGTGATTTTCAATATTTAGATTTTTTTACGCCCACAGATTCTAGATTTTCAAATAGTATTTCAGCCAAATATTGTCATATCCTAACAAACCTTACATCAATGGGAATCTTATTTATTTAGCTTCCAGATGACATATTAATCACGATTTTAAAAAATGTATCCTTATGACTGGTTTTGTGGACCATGGTTACATTTTTGGTTTAGCTTTGACTGCACTTGAGCCTTGCTGAAAGCTATGCGAGTACACAAGACTTAGAGTATGTTTATACAACAATGATTATACTAAAAGCAATTGTATTTTGTGATTTTGAAAAAAAAAAAAAAATCCCTGTACAGATGATAAGTTGTCAAAACGATCCCTTTGTTTTTTGTTTTTGTAGTTTACACAAAGACTGAACCATTTTCAAAAAAGTTTGTTTTCAGGCCCCCAGAATGCCATTGTTGTATAGAGGGTTTGCCCTTATGTCACTGTTTGATCAGTTACCCGGATGCACCACCATTTTGGAGATACTCAGATGTAAACAACAGCATGGATTGCAGTTAATGTACTTCCAAATACGTTGTTTTGCTAATTTATGCTGTCTAAACCACAAGGCAAAAATGTGCGGAAGCTGCTAAATCGTAGAGAAAGACTTAGTAAGCAGGAAAGGTGCAACCTAAAGTTAACAGGTGGTAAAGATACGCACAAGCAGTATTAATTAAGATATTAGCCTAATATTTTACCTGATTGGAAATTATAAGAACAAGCAGGAATGTTGTCCAAATTCTTGCCCTGGAAATCCTGGTTCAGTTTGGCCAACCACAAATGCCTTTTGTTCCTCAGACAGTTTTTTGCACTCTTCTCCTTGATTTGTTATAACTTTTGGCAGTCTACAGTACTCCAAATGTTTTTCCCACTCTGAGCAATTAAAACATGACAATAATTGATATGGTTTAGCAGCAATAATCACCACAATATGCAAGTTTTGTTCAGTTCAATGGCATTGTTTACATTTAGCGCCACCAATTTGGCTGATAGATGACGCATTGTGAAAATAACTCGGAAAAATTGAACTTTTAACTTAAGCTCTCAAGTTTTTTAACCTTCTCTGAATGGCCACTGCCTGAGAATGCTAAACTGAGCTAAAACTCAGAATGACTTGAATAATATTGGGTATATTTTGTGCTGTATCTCAGACTGTGTAGATTTTCATTGCACTGGCTCAGCAAATAACGCTTACATCACATATTAGAGTAGCACCTTGTTGAGTCTAAACCGATGTCGAAAGAGAAAGTCAAGTGAGGTGAACCAATCACAGGACAACAGTGTCAATATCCAGTGGGCCCAAAAATAAAACCTCAGCGCTCAGAATAGTCAATAGGCGCTGATGCTGTGACTGGAGTCGCTGTGCGTCACTGTTCTGCTCCATATTTTCAGCATGGCTGCTTTCCCCAATGACTCCCACCGCTCATTGATCTGTCAGCCTCTCTCACTGAGGACGGGAACCCTGCCAACCCGTCTGCCTTCTCTCCATTAGAAACCAGCAACTTAATAGAAGCTGTCAGAGCAGTGTTTTTGGAAATCTGTTACAGTGCTCTTAGATTATAGGCTGGTGACATCTACTGGTGAAATGGTGTAACTGCGAAAATCACATAGGAGATCATTTTAAGTCATATTTTGCTTGTGGACATAGAATTACCAGAAGTGCAATTTAGACGAGCACTGACTCTAGCTTAAACTAAGATGGTTTGCTGGTCTTAAATGGTCTCCCAGCACTTAACAAGTTTAACCAGCTGAAAAATGTTCAAACATCTTTAAAATCAGCTAGAAATATTGTTTAGGGCGTTTTTTTCTAAGCAGAGATGAAAAAGTAGGATGTTATTGCCCAAGCTTTGTTTTGTTCTTCCAGATGGTTACTTGTAATACATGTCTCACCAGCAGGGGATGCAATGGTCTAATGTAAATGCATCACATTATAAATAAATGAAGGTCAGTTTACACATCTACCTGTTACAAATCTAGAATACAGTTTATTAAGTTCTTAGAACGAAACCAGTGCTTCTAGGACTATAGTTTTAGTTGCGAAAGGCTTCCTCGCCTGAGAATTATGAGAAGAGCTAAAATCACACTATGATTTTTTTCCACAGTCCTGCTTCACATTTTATTCCATTTTGTGGGGTATTGACTTTTATGCAATGCTTTCCTGATTTCTAGCAAAATTTATCACAGGAATTTTGTGTCAACGCTTTCAGCTGCTGGCCAGACATGCGGTTAGCCAAGCATCACAGTGTGACAAGCCTGTGACGTCAACACAGTGATGCTTCATCCATGCTGTGACGTCTGGCTGGAAATTCATGGAAATTCAGTCTCAGTCTTGGTAAAAGCCATTTGTTCGCCCACGGTTAGTGCTGTTAAACTGGCACTTCAGTCAGTTTTCAGTCAGTTCAGGTGTGCAGACAGTGTAACGGTGAATTAAATTAAATTATCATTTTGATTTGCTTTAGAGTCGATGCAGAAGCAGGGCAAAATTTGTACTTTTTTTTCTGTGCTTGGATGAGGAAGAAAAAGACTCCTACCAGTACTGTACCAGCACAGAGACATTTGCCAGGTATAAACACTGAAGTCTGTTTGCTATCTAAAGCTGATAGATTTCCAGGACACTGACTTCAAGTCTGAACGCTCACATTATTACCCAGAATAATAATAAAAAATGAGCACTGAGGTGAGCAACAGAGAATTTTTCTCTGTGCTGCAGAGCCAAGAATAATAATAGACATCATCTTGACCTCGGGACTTTCATTCCTCATACGGTAATCTGTTAAGAAAATTTCATTTTTACGCTGGGTTTCAATCTGTCACAGTAATTGGTTATTCATTGCACTGTGGAAAACTGTTTTATTAATTCCTGGAACATCATAACTACAGGCTGTCATATTGACATTATCAACATACAGCAACTGATCATTCAGTTTGCCTGAATTATTAGTATTTAATTTAAAGATCTGAAGAATCTATATCATGTATCTCTTTGTCAGGTTTATTAAACTAGATAGTTTTGAGCTTATTCCAAAACATCTTTGCTAAAACTTTATCTAAAATCAATACAAACCTGACCACTGGCTGCACTTTCTATCAAAGCAGTCCAGATTACCAGTTCTGTGGGATGATCTATGATCTTTCAGTTTTTGATGGCTAAAACATGCAGTTTGCATGAATATTAAAGTCTTTCCAAGAATTGGCCATCATTATTTTTTGGATCTTGATTATGACATCCTAACAAACTGTTATGACTGAAACATGTAGACAGTCCAAACAAGGTCATTTGCTTTAGCCAAAGATCTTTATCAGCCCTCATGCTGTCCAAATCATTAGCAGTGAGAAACGGCTACATCCTGGCAGTTTTAGCTGAAGTGAAAGATTTGAGGGGATTCTTTGTTTCATCAGACAATATCATTTGCTCACAAATCATGTTTAGATAATTCAAGAAAGAAACACCTTTTGACTCTGAAACCATAACTAATACACTAATAATACAAAATAAATAACTTTTTTTGCATTCTGGAAAAAGGGCCACAAGAGGCCGTGGATGTGATTTTTGTACCATTTGTTTATTTTGTGCTCACTGAGAGAAAGTTTTACTTCAGGGAAACCAGCTAAACCACTTTGTTTGAGGTAGCAATCATAGCAACAATTCACTACTCATGCTGGTCTCCAGTAAGTTGATTCCCCTTGAAGTTCCTTGAGATCTCAAACTAAACTTGTAATCCATCAAGAGTGAATATGAAGATTAAGGGCTTAAAGATCAGCTCAGGAAGTTATATGCGTGTCTCTTACAGTTCTTGGCAGCAACAGCAGGTTTTCTATTGTTATCTCGGGTTCACTGTAGATCCTCTCTTGAGGGGAAGGAATAAACCTGACTCTCTTCCTTGTCTCAAGGATTTTGGTTCACATTTGTGTCTGGACGTAAGAGAGCCACACAGCTGAACAAGTCATTCTCATGTTCAGCTGTGTGATGATACTTAGATTTCTGTTGTTTTTATTATCTTACTGCGGAGCAAGCACACTACTGAAAATAAAGGTTTGTTATTTTTCCATTAAGAACCTTTACTTTCCACACAAGGTTCTTTATAGTGGAAATCATTCTTTAAATAGAAGAAGAAGAAAAAACGGTTCACTGAATTAACGGTTCACTGAAAGGTTCTTTGAGAAACTGAAAATGGTTCTTCTATGGCATCACTGTGAAAACACCCTTTTAAAGAGGAAACTTTGGATCCTTTTTATTTTTGACCTTTTTAGTTTTTAAGTGTTTAGATGTGAACTTTTTGCTGTGTCTGTAGTTAAAGGATTAGTTCACCCCAGAATTGAAATTTCCTGATAATTTACTCACCCGATGTTCATGTCTTTCTTTCTTCGGTTAAAGAGAAATTAAGGTTTTTGAGTTGATTTTTCTCGATATAGTGACAGGTGTGCGCAGGTCACATATTTAGCTTCTGGAATATGATTTTTTTTTTATCAGGGTAACCACGCCAGAAACGTGTATTTTACCTCCCAGAACATGATTTTTCCCAGGGAATTCCCCCCCAAAACGCAGTTGAGCTAGTTTTGAGTAACAGTTGGGTGGGTTTTGTTGTGAAAACTTGGCAACCCTGATCAACTAGTTGAAGGTCCAAACTGCCGTTTCAATGCAGCTTCAAAGGGCTTTACATGACCCAAGCCGAGGAATAAGGGTCTTGTCTAGTGAAATGATTGGTCATTTTCTAAAAAAACAATAATTTATATATTCTGTAACCACAAATGCTTGTCTTGCACTAGCTCTGTGTCCACGACTTTACACATTACATAGTTACAGTGGAAAGGCCACGCATGACATAAGTGGAAGTACTGACCCTGTGTTTACAAGGTGAATGTGCAAAAACTAAGTCAAACGCCCTTTACAAAAAAAAAGGGTAAAATGACGACAGACGATTTTGAAGTTGGAGGATAAAATGAGACCTGTTGCCGCAGGTCATATATTTAGCCTCTGGAAAGCGATTTTTTTCCAGGGTAACCCAGCCAAAAACATCTATTTTACCTTCCAGAACGTGATTTTTCCCAGGGAATCCCCCCCTAAAGTGCAATTAGGCTAGTATTGAGTAGCAATTGGGTGGGTTTTGTTCTGAAAACCTGGCAACCCTGATCAACTAGTTAAAACTAAGTCAAACGCCCTTTACAAAAAAAAAAGGGTAAAATGACGACAGACAATTTTGAAGTTTGAGGATAAAATGAGACCTGTTGTCGCAGTTTATATATTTAGCCTCTGGAAAGCGATTTTTACCAGGGTAAACCCGCCAAAAAACATGTATTTTACCTCCCAGAACGTGATTTTTTCTGGGCTACCCCCCCCCCCCCCCCCAAAGTGCAATTAGGCTAGTTTTGAGTAACAGTTGGGTGGGTTTTTTGGTGAAAACCTGGCAACCCTGATCAACTAGTTAAAACCAGAGCCATAGAGAAACAGAGTTGCGACACTTCCATAGGCTTCCATAGGAACTGAGGAATGCGGAAGTAAAGCTTGTCATGGAGCGGCCAATAGTTCCAAACAACCAATAGCTCCTCCATAGAAGCCCATTCATTTCAGCGCTTCTCAAGCACAGTCGCCGGTAAATTGAAGAAATTACTGCATTTTTTTTTTTTTTTTTTACATTTTAAAGCATCAGTTGACCTCTCGGAAAACGGGCCAGTAGTGGTATTTTATGAAGCGTGTTATAGTTCATGTTTATCTTTAAAAAATAAACAGTTATACTGTAAATGCAGTTAGATAACGTGAGAAACACCGTAAAAGCGACCATAACCAGATACTAGTTGTCATATTTTTACATTTTTAGTCTTTCTGCAATCTTTCTCTCACTGTAGGAGGTTGAATGAGTTTCAGTAAAGACTGCATTCAAGAAATCCGATAAAAATGTATGCTGAATGCAATTCGTTGCCTTGTGTTTTTTTTAAACACTATTTTCAACTTTTCTATTATGTTAAATGCCATATTTGCTTGCCTTTTATAATATTCAGTTATGTTGTATAGTTGAATATCATAAAATAACACAATAACTTTTTTTATGTAACATTAAATCGTTAAATCGAAACATATAAAAAAGAGAGTGTTTGATCATGTCCAAATACACATTCAAATGTATTTTACCTTAAATATCACACTAACTATAATATAAATACTATATTAGAAAATGTTATCTTTTAAATGGTCAGGATCATTATTGCACATATTATTTAGTACAAAAAAAACCCTCCTCAAAATATTAACTAAATAGAACTGAACTATATATTACAATTATTTAATTGAATAAAAGTTACACTTAAGGTGTTTGGTCACATTTGACTGCCAAAAAGTATGAGAACATATTAATTATGTCTCTTTATCACTCCCCAGAATAAAATACGATTGTAAAGCGTATTCAGAGAAGTTATCAATACACAATCAATGCACATTATGTGTTAATAATTACTCGAAATTGCTGCAAATATAGTAAAACGGCTGTCTGTCCTACTTAAACCCATTCAAACACATTGACAGCGTGGAGCTGTTTGGAACTATTGAGAGCTCCATGAACCACGTGACCGTGCGGCGGCGAGATCAAAGCGTGTCGCAACTCTGTTTCTCTATGGCTCTGGTTAAAACTAACTAAAAAAAAGGGTAAAATGATGACAGACGGTTTTGAAGTTGGAGGATAAAATGAGACCGTCGCCGCAGGTCATATATTTAGCCCCTGGAAAGCGATTTTTACCAGGGTAACTCCTCCAAAAAACATGTATTTTACCTCCCAGAACATGATCCCCCCCCCCCCCCCCCCCCAAAGTGCAATTAGGCTAGTTTTGAGTAACAGTTGGGTGGGTTTTGTTGTGAAAACCTGGCAACCCTGATCAACTAGTTAAAACTAAGTCAAACGCCCTTTACAAAAAAAAAAGGGTAAAATGAGGATAGACGGTTTTGAAGTTGGAGGATAAAATGAGACCGTCGCCGCAGGTCATATATTTAGCCCCTGGAAAGCGATTTTTACCAGGGATCCCCCCCTAAAGTGCAATTAGGCTAGTTTTGAGTAGCAGTTGGGTGGGTTTTGTTGTGAAAACCTAGCAACCCTGATCAACTAGTTAAAACTAAGTCAAACGCCCTTTACAAAAAAAAAGTTAAAATGACAACAGACGATTTTGAAGTTGGAGGATAAAATGAGCCTGTTGCCGCCCTACTCTACCTTTTTTGAACCAATAGAAAATGACCAATCGTTTCACTAGATAAGACCCTTATTCCTCGGCTGGGATCGCGTAGAGCCCTTTGAAGCTGCATTGAAACTGCAATTTGGATCTTCAACCCGTTGATCCCCACTGAAGTCCACTACGTGCAAAAAAATCCTGGAATGTTTTCCTCAAAAACCGTTGAATTTCGATCTATTTTTGTCTGTTTCTTTGTTTATTTCTTACATTTTTATTTTACTCAGCACCTCGCTTCAATCAGCTGCAGAGAGAGCAGGAAAGGGTTAACTTCTCCCGGAGGCAGGAACTCTGCTTTCTTTGGTCCCACCCTCTTTCTTGAGTGTGATCTCACAGTAAGGCGAGCTCCAGCCGTCTGGCGGCAATGGGCCAAAGAGTCTAGCTAAAATATGGCACAGACTCTCCTACATGAGTCCAGCTACCACACAGAAGCCTGAGGTACCTTCACTCCTTCACAGGATATCTACATGAGAAGTTAGACTGGAGTTGACCAAGAAGATCCATGTGTAAATCTTGCTGGAGCATCTCTTGAAGTTGCACACACGCTTGCAGAGTGAAGCATGGGTTTGGACGAGGCCCGTCACTCAAACTCACATCTCTGTTCACTCGCAGATGTCTCACAGAGGAGGTGAGAGCTGATGGACTGGTAGAAGAGAACAGTGGATATCATGCTTTGTGCTTGCTCTTTTTCCTTCAGAGTTTAATAATGTAATAACCAGAGGCAATGAGGAGTCATTTTGATCCACGAACAATGTTTACTTAAAAAGAGTGAAAAGAAAGTCTATTTGCGTGAAGGAATTACATGAGAGACATCACCGGGTGAGGGTGCCGGCAAGATGAGCGTGCCGGCAAACTGTGGATTCTCTTTCTCAGCTGATCGGGCATTTAAGCCACGGAACTGGAATTTGTATGGCTCTCCGTGTGCTGTCAACAGACCCATCGACATTGTGCAGAAACGCAGGCGGTAATAAGCTTTGATGGTTTATATTTGTGATTCTACTAGACAGCATTACGGATAAATATAGTAAAAATTCTTATATGAGTGCAACTTTTTTTCCTTGCAACAACATAATTTGAGTGAAAAATATTTAAAAATTAACATTCACTTAAAAATGTCTCTTTTTCGCTTTAATGGGAGCAGGACTCGAGCTGCATGAGCTCCATAAGTTCGTGTCAGTGATGATCATGTTTTCCAGCTGGATTTTTATAGATCCAAAGCGCATCTTTAGCGTCAGTGAAAGCAGAACAGCTGACTGTCTGTACAAAGTTACATGATTAATGACGCAAGTGAGTTATTTGATTAAAATACATACAATTTGAATAGAATTGAATAGAAGTCTTATTTTATTATAATAAATACCTAAAATATATATTTTTTAATTGATGAAAAGAAATACATTTGTTTATTTCCAGGTTTGATTTTAAATCCCAGATTTTTAATGTTGACATTTAGACCTCACTATATATTTCCAAACACTTCAATCTAAGGCCGTCGTACTGTTAACAGGATGTTTTTTTTTTTCTTTACACCTGGTGTACAGACAGAGACAGATTGTTATGTGGTTTGGCTGCATAAATCTTCCACTATGTCCATGGAATAACCTGTTGATGTACTCTGACCCATGGAAACTCTTTTTAGGCGGGCTCTGACAAGATCTAGTAGTTCTCTAGTGTCTGATGGCAGTAAAGCACTATGATAAATGAGCAGTTATTCCGCCAGGGTTTTGCATTACTCTGTGTGAGCAATCGGTGATCATGAGTATTTTCTGCTTTTGCATTTATTGTCTGGAAATCAGTTCATCTGTAACTGTTCCACCAAATGCCAAACATGCCATGCTTACTGTTTTACTGTGAACACCCAGCATTAAAAGGGATAGTTCACCCAAAAATGACAATTCTGGCATAAATTACTCACCCTTATGTCGTTTCAAACCCATGAGACCTTCGTCATCTTCCGAACACAAAATTGATGAAATCCAAGCTTTATGACCTGCATAGACAGCAACTACTGCGTTCAAGGTCCAGAAAGGTAGTAGGAACATCATTAAAGTAGTCGTAAAATTTAGGAGTTGATGAAATCTGAAATTTTATTTTTTCTGTTTTATTTATTGTAGAATTTTTATAGTTTTAATGGTTGAATTAAATTTTATTAATCAAAAAGCATTGATTGAAATTATGAAACTTACACAATTTAACAGTAATTTATTAAAAGTTTAACAAAACTTACCATTTTAAGGCCCTATGTTATATTTTTTTTCCTCAAATTCACTTTTATTTTTACCAAATTTTCCATTTACCAAATGTATTTTAAAGGTTTCATTAAATATTATTATTATTATTATTATTATATTATTATTATTTTCAATTTCACAACTGAATGATTTTTTTTTTAATTGTGACTTTATATATATAATTTTTTTTATTATTATTATTTTTATTATTATTATTTTTTACTTTGAGGCAGAAACAGGCTTTTAAACTTCAGAGATTTGGCAAGCTCTGCAGGGCCCTATTAGATCTTTTTTAATTTTTCCCCAATTTTTTTTTTTTCAAATTCAGTTTTTTCCATTTAAATTTTTCTTGATTCCTTTTTTTTTTTTCATTTGAATTTTTCTAGAATTTTTCTAGTTGTAATGGTTAAATTAAATGTTATTAATAAAAAAGCATGTCTATTTAATTGAAATTATGAAACTTACACAATTTATTAAAAGTTGCATTTTTAAGATTTTTTTATTTTACCAATTTTTTCATTTACCAAATGGATTCCATTTTAATGGTTTCATTAAATATTAATAATAAAGCATCTCTAATTTATTTAAAAAAAAAAAAAAAGATTACTATCACTATATTTCTGTCACAGAAATTTATTTTGACAGGTTGCTGTGAAGGCCTTGAAGTTTCTATAGTCCATGTGACGACAGAGATTCAACCGTAATTTTATGAAGCTACGAAAATAATTTTTGTGTGCAAACAAAACAAAAATAATAACTTTATTCAACAATTTCTTCTCGTCCGTGTCTAGCATAGAACCTGGAAGAGCTGTGCTTTGTTGTACATAAAACTTCTTCGTAAACATGTCTTAAGATTTTAAAGGAACTATCTGTAATAGTACCCGGATTGTAAGTTTCTGTTGTTACAGAAGTTGAAGCTTAAGCATATTTCCTGCAGCATTAGCTCTACCAAAGGAATTTGGAAAAATAATGACTGTTTTCACACAGGTTTCCTGAACGCTGCCCTGTTTTCCGTTGGTCAGACAAACAAAACCTGCTTGAACTCATACCATTGGTTGAGCCAGTGTTACTACGAAGAGATGCCCAAACAAACAGAGCAGTGTTTTGGTAGCACAGAGTGTTGACACTTCATGGAAATGACTTACTTTATAATTGCTTTTTCATATTGACCCAGGAAAAGATTTGAACACTGAAAAAATAGCACACTTTAACTTCAAAGCAGTTGCGCATCAGTTATTGTTATTCGTTATTAAGTGACAAAGTGCATTTTTTCTTGTATATTGGATATAGACAAAGGCTAACATATCATCTTTTCTCATGGTCGTCTGCAGAATAAATCTTTTATTTGAATGTCTTATGAAACGCAATGTTCTTTGTCTTAGTAGAGTGGTAATATTATAGGGAAGTATGGGATTTATGAAATACAGAGGAAATCTGCTTTAGTCAGAGGGGTTTTTGATTTAAAGAGAACTGTGAAGCGTCTTGTCCTCCCACAATATCAGCAAGGCTGCAAAAACCAAGCCAGAGACAGTACACTCCTTTTGGACACACACACATGTGTTTCCCACTCGAATAGCCATCAATGTCAGTGTTGACAGCAGGATTACAGATAAAAAAACATGTGTTTCCATTTCTTTCCACCAATTATTTTTTTAGGCCGTATCTTGCTTTATCAGATAAAGTACAGGGCATCTGGGAATTAGAGACTTGGATGAAAAATCAAACTTTTATTACAACTGATTATTTTAATGGAAACTTGAGGGAGCATATTACTGCAGTGCTGTATATTGTAGCATGTTATAGCCAGTGGTGACACATTGATCCAGGTTTTAAGAACACAACCTTGGTCAGTGTGCAGGTATTAAATTACAAGATACTTTGGCTTTGTGTGTCACAGTTGTGATTTTATATCGTGCAGTGTGTCTTTAACTCTGGTATTTAGATTTTTATGTACCCACCTATTTCTTTAATACGAAAGTAAGCCTAAGGGTGAGACTTCGGGTTCATTAGCCACTATAGGAAAATAACTAATTGTTTTCACTACGAACCAGTGTTTTCATAATTAAGATAATATATTAAAATAATATGGTAAGACACACCAGTTTGCAATATCAAGCAGCAAAACGAGCTGTTTTTACAGCAAAAAATAGCTGGATGCAGATGAGACCGAAAGCCAGACCCATAAAATCTACAAATGTCCGTGCCTGCTCTTACAGGGAGAAAAAGGTGGATACCAATATTTTATGTTTTTCACAAGTGTTCATCTTTCAAATTTGACAAATCTATTATCTCAGTGTGAATTTAAATCTTACATTTTATCTTAACAACTTGTAAATGCTATAAAAGTTATCCATTATAATTTATATCTCATGATATGAAATTTCTCAACTGAATGATTTTTTTTTTTATTGTGATATATATAAATCTAAATATAAATACTGGCTTTTTTTGAGCCAGAAACAGGCTTTTAAACTTCAGAGATTTGGCAAGCTCTGTAGGGCCCTATGAAATCTTTTTTTTTTTTTTTTTTTTTCAAATTCATTTTTTTCCATTTGAATTTTTCTAGTTATAATAATTAAATTAAATGTCAAAAAGCATGTATAGCTAATTAAAATTATATTAAAAACTTACACAATTTATTAAAAGTTAAATTTTTAAGGCCCTATGTTTTATTTGTTCTCAAACTGTTTTATTTTTACCAAATTTTCCATTTACTAAATGGATTCCATTTTAATGGATCGTTAAATATTAATAATAAAGCATCTCTAAATAATTATTTTTAAAAGAAAAAAAAAACTATTACTATCATTACATTTAGTAAGATATCCAATATAAAACTTTTATTTCGACAGGTTGCTGTAAAGACCTTTACGTTTCTGTTTATATATAATATGACAATATTTTTCTCATAAGAGATGGTAAAATGCTCATAAAGTGACTCTAGAGATTTCTAGAGTTTCTAGAGATTGTTTCTAGAGATTGTTTATGCATGCATGTACGCATATTTTAAGGTGGCAAAGGCAGAAAACGTCAGGATTCATTTTTAAACAGTCTTTTTGCGGTTTAATATTCACAAACACTAGTTCATGTCACATTTTGATTTAAGCGTACTGACCTTCTTTTGATTTATTCATCCAAAATTTGGCAAATTCCGTGTTATACAGTAAATTCCATTTTTATTACTGGATTCCATGATTCCGTTCACAACATCATAGGGCTCTTGCTCTGCTTTGAATTAACATAGGACTAAACATTTCAAGCTTTATCTTTTTATCTTGTTATTGCTTTTTCATCAGTATCATTAAAAGATCAGCTAAGACATGAGATGACCAAGACCAAAAAGTCCCAAAAAGTGTGAATTTATCCCTCAGTGTCTCTTCTTGTAATTTCTTCTTGTGCAGATTGTCAGGATCTGTAAAGCATTTGTCAACCATTCAACATATTTTCTAGAGCCCCATGTCCAGAAAAATGATTTATGGAACTTAGTGGATTATATTCACTAGAGTCTAGGAGTGCCACGTCTTCTCCTGTTAAATGTTAGCTGCAAGGTTAAGGCAACTAAACTCAAAACGGTTTGCTTGGAGCACCTTGCGGTTATTATCTAAGCGCTTGGCCTTGTGTTGCTAAACTGTGTGACCTGACAGAATATTGTTCTGTAATAAATATGTTGAACGGTGTTAGTGTTTTCTTAATCTTTATTAGAAAGGTTTGCTCTAAAGAATTCTTTGAGAATATCCATTTGTCTCCCTGTTGGCCAGTGTCTTGGCGGTGTTAGATTGCAATCGTCTGAACATCTGCAGCTCATTCTTCTTGTTTTTTTTCAAAGTGAAATGTGTCACATGGGATTACTTTTTTACCCCCAAGAGCTACAGCTATTTTCAGTTTAAGCTGACCTATTATAAAACGATGCTGGTGTTGTTTAAAACGCATGGGGTCTTATAGCTCTTAGTGTTTGTATGTACGCAATTCACAGTATCACTTGCAGATATTTCTGAATCCTACTGCAGTCAAGTGATTTTAGTGCATCCCCAAAGCTATATTAGATTTCTTTTCTCCATACCATGACAAATTTTGGTTAGCTTTCCCATCACTTTAGATTACTTTCATAATGTATGTTTTGCTGGTCTGTTGTTTTCTTATGGTCACAAAATGATGGTAGGATAACAGACTGAGCCCTGTCCATGTCCTCTGAGAGACCCTCTGCTGTGTTCACAGAAGTGTTCAGTCACAGACCCTGCATGGAAAATCTGATGCACTTCCTTAACTCTGTTTGTAGTGATGGTCTGGCACGATGCATGAGTCAACATGTATATTTTTCCTCTGTTTTTCATTTTAAGGATATTTTAAGATCTCATATAAAAATCCCAATTCTTATTATTCATTAAAATATATATAAACTTCTTATTCTAACATAAAAGGTCTTTAAAGTTGTGTTTTGGGCCGTTATGCTTTGGCACAGTATCTGTCTAAAACCGAAAGCACAATATGGCTTAATTCCTTCATCAAATCTGTTTTCGCTGAGCATTTCAAAGTGTCACTGAAGCTGGAGTTTTCCTTCAAAATAAAAGCTCTATTGCTGTTTTCGTCAAATTAAAAGCTCAGTGTGAATTGCTGACAGCTAGCGGTTTAAATGGGTAACATTAGTGCAGTCTAGCGCTACCTCCCTAATAGTTGACTGACTGTTAGTCGATGAAAAGAGGCTTGGTTGACCAACATTTTATTAGTAGCTTAGTCGCAAAAAACCCCTCTGTTTATTTGTGTGCACTCAGAATAACAACGAAACGTTGTGATTTTTGTAAAATAATGAAAGCAAACAGGATGCACTTTCTGCCATCTCGGTCTCTGTGAACTTAAGTGCAAAACTTCGAAACTATACGTATACTTGCCTTACAGACATAAAAAAGATATCTATATAGAGTGAAATGTAACTTTTAACGGAACACTCCACTTTTTTTGGAAATAGGCTCATTCTCCAACTCCCCCCGAGTTAAGTTGAGTTTTACCGTTTTGAAATACATTCAGCCGTTCTCCTGTTCTGGCGATATCATTTTTAGCATAGCTTAGCATAGATCATTGAATCCTATTAGACCAATAGCATCGCGTTCAAAAATGACCAACGAGTTTCGATATTTGTCCTATTTAAAACTTGACTCTTCTGTAGTTATATCGTGTACTAAGACCGGCGGAAAATGTAAAGCTGTGAATTTCTAGGCCAATAAGATTAGGAACTAGACTCTCATTCAGGCGTAATAGTAAAGGAAGTTTGCTGCCGTAACATGGCCGAAGCAGGTGCAGTAATATCACGCAGCACATGTGCAAATGCTAAACTACTAGCTGGGAACTAATTTCAGGTGCTGCGTGATATTACTGTGCCTGCTGCGTCCATATTACGGCAACAAACTTCCTGGACTATTACACCGGAATGGAAGTGTATAGTTGCTAATCTTATCGGCCTAGAAAATTTTCTGCCTGTCTTAGTACACGATATAACTACAGAAGAGTCAAGTTTTAAATAGGAAAAATATTGAAACTCGTTGGTCATTTTTGAACGCGATGCTATTGGTCTAATAGGATTCAATTATCTATGCTAAGCTATGCTAAAAGTGATATCGCCAGAACAGGAAAAAGGCTGAAAGGATTTAAAAATGGTAAAACTCAACTTATTAATTTGGAGGGAGTTGGAGAATGAGCCTATTTCCAAAAAAAGTGGAGTGTTCCTTTAAATGAACCAATTAAAATAAAAAACAATATTCTTAAATTATGTAATCCCTATGAAACATGCATACATGCGCATCCACTACTTCAGAGATGATGAGTCAGTGTCGCCGACTTCATCTCTTAAGCCAAAAACAAAGAAAGCGCTAGTTTATCAAATTATTAAAACATTAATGTAGTCTTCTTGCTGTTTTTCCTAATTATTATATCTACCGGTGCACTGTGGCAAACTTTTTTTTGCGTGTGCTTGAGCACTTACTAGGCTATGTAAGCAATTAAAGGCTCATTATTATGATTTATATGGTTTATTAATAAACCAATAGTCGACTAATGCTTAAACTGAATGACCAGAAAAGTCTTTAGTTGTCGGCAGCCCTACTGCAGTCCAAATTTAAAAGATCTCTTTCCAGTGTAGAAATTAGGAAAGAAGTATTGTAATGTCCTGTAGTGTAAATCAAAAAATAACATACCTATGAAATATTAATTCTTATTTATTTTACAGTGCAGTTGTTTTACAATATATGGCTATTACTGTCATAGGAATAACAAAAATATTAATTTGTTGTTATTATTATTTCTAATTAGTTTGGCTTCCTAAAACATCAGTGTAAATGTAATTTAGACTAAGACAGTATATCACTGTTGGAGGTTTTAATTTTAAACTCTTAAAGTGCATTAGATAGAATAATTTAACTTTAAAATGCACAAAATTAAATTTTTGGCTTCAAAATGTTTTAAATATCGCACCGTGGACCTCATATCGAGATATTATCATATTGTGAGATTTTAAAATTATTACATCCCTAGTAAAAAAATAAATAAATAAAACTTGAGTATCAAATTAGCATATTAGAATGAGTTTTGAAGGATTGATGCTGAAAATTTAGCTTTGCTGTTACAGAAATAAATGACTTTTTAAAATACATTAAAATAAACAAAATTTTTTTTCAATTGTAATAGTATTTCAAAATAATACTAATTTTGCTGTATTTTGAGCAAATAAATGCAGACTTTGCAAGCATAAAAGTTTTTTTTTTAAGTTTAAAATGGTAGTGTATTAATATTTTATGCTGAATTCACCTAACTAAATTAGAATGCACAGAAATGCATCAGTAAATGCACAGTAAATATTAAGGATTATGCAGGGCTGAATGTGCCCGCATAAAGTTTGTTTACATTAACAGTAATAAGGCTAGTTTTGAAAACTACACTGTGTGTCAAAGTTCAAAGTGAAATGGACATTCATTCCTGTAAATGCAATTGCACTCTTTGTAATAATAACATATATTAAAGTCACCACCAGGTTGCTGTTCAGCAAGAAAATGTACGTGGAAATACCAGTGTAATGCGCCTTCAAACATATGACTTAATTCTGGCCAACCCCCACTCATGCTTTAAAATGTCAGTCTAAATCAGAAACAAACCAAGCTTATTTTTAATCTTGACCATAAATGTTCAGTGGAAAGCTGAGATCACAGCGCTGCCCCCCTTCCTTTGGCTCTCTCTCTTTCTCTGTGCACCCTATTGTGCCTCAGAAATCTTTATACAATCTCTGCAGCTCTTACCGGTATGGATGTGCTCCCCATTTTATGTGCACAATTAGGAAAAGGCAGCATGCACAGAAACGGTGATTAAACAATCGAGGACACATCCTCTGCCCGCAGTGTCTACGCACGAGTATGTGACCTGCTGGATGACCCTGTAATTAGCAGCCTCATCAGATCGGTAACGTCTCCCGTTGTGCTTCTGTGAGACTTCAATCTCAACGTGAAGCACCAAGAAGAGTCTTTTTAAATCTCAAATGCATGTTCACTTGAGGTTAACTGTGCTTTTTAAACTCTTCGACCCTTAAACGTTTGAGTTTTAGTAGCAAGCGTTTTATTTGTAAGGCCACAGCTGTCTTCCAAACCTCCTGTGGTATGTTCATGTATGTCTAGGCCCCTGGGTGTTCATTGACGTCATGTGACGTTGTGTCTCTCTTAAATGTCATTTTTTTCTTGTTGATTAGAAACAATGGAGAGAGGAACAGGATGAACAGCCTTCTGGCTGCGTCCCAGCGGACTGGTTATTCAACTACGAGACTGAACGACTACGTGAGATTCATATGAACTCGTGGCTCTGCCGCCTTCTTTTCTTTACATGAAATGCCTCATGGAAGCATATAAACAAACAAGCCTCAATGTGGGGCCGGCGCTCTTCCTTTTCTTAGGATGTCTAGCGATTGTGCGTTTGGCTAAAGTGTAGAGCCGGGTGGGACAGGCCCGGCTGGTGCAGCCCTGTAATGTGCCCGGGTTAGGACTGACGTAGCACCAAGGTCTCGTGACGCATGCTGGGTGTCAAGTGTTTAGATACTGACAGTCAACAGGCAGCATATCATACGGCTGCAGGGGATTTAGTATCAGCTCTTTGACTCCTCACGCTGGAGGTGTTCTTGAAATGTCTGAAGGTTTCTGCGTGAAGGCTTTGTAGCCAGTTGGTATCCACTTAGAATCAATTTCAGCCTGTTCCTGAAGGCAGTGATAAGCTGAGGGGTGTAAAATGACACTGAGGTTACAGTGTGGATACTGTTTCAGACTTATGATGAAACCATACAAAAAAAAAGTTCCTACATTTAATTCCATTTCGGTAACACTTTACAATAAGGTTCATTAGTTAAGATTAGTTAAGGACATTAGTTACGTAAACTAAAAATAGTTGATGCAAATGAACAAACAATTAATGACTGTATTTTTATTATCTAACAAAGATTTATAAACACTGTCATAAATGGAAATGTGTTCATTGTTCATTCATGTTATTACATTAACTATTGACACCTTTTTGTGAAGTCAAAAGAAAAATGTTTTTCTTAGCTTGTGAAATTGAGCTTCAGATGCTAAATCCAACATCCTAAAACCCCCAAATATCCCAGATTTCTTACATTTTAAATTTAGCGGCAATGCATTTTGTAGTTGTTTGACACTTTAGAACAGTAGTTTACAGACTTGTCACTGATGCTACTTTTATAGCATTTTCATCATTTTTTTTTTACGTTTTAGTTTTTCATTTATGTGTTTGTTTGTTTTTAGTTGTACCGCATAGGGTGATTACATCCAACTCAATAATAAATTATTATTGTTGTGGTTTTTGTTATTTTTAAATTGCAAAAGAACAGAGTACAAATATATAATCCTATAACCAACTCTTGTTTTATGGACTTATTTATTAATTTTATTTAAATAAATAAATATTTTTATTACTGTTATCATCATCATCATCATCTATATTATCTTGAGTTGCCTATAGTCACCATGTTGTTTATTAATTTGTTCCTTTTTTTTATATCAAGTTTAGGTTGGCTATAGTCATGTTATTTATTTTTATCATCAAGTTGCTTTGGCTGTAGTCACCATGTTTGTTTGTTTATTTATTAATTAATTTTTATTTATCATCAAGTTGAGTTGGCTATAGCCACCATGATATTTTTTTATTAATTTATCATCAAGTTGAGTTGGCTATAGGCACCATGTTATTTTATTTATTTATTTTAAAATCCTTTTATTATTATTATTATTATTATTGAGTTGAGTTGCTATAGTCATCATATGTTTTTTTATTATTTATCATCAAGTTGAGTTGGCTATAGCCACCATGATATTTTTTTATTAATTTATCATCAAGTTGAGTTGGCTATAGGGACCATTAATTTATTCGTTTTTTTATTATTTATTTATTTTATATCATCAAGTTGATTTGGCTATAGGCACCATGTTATTTTATTTATTTATTTTAAAATCCTTTTATTATTATTATTATTATTGAGTTGAGTTGCTATAGTCATCATATGTTTTTTTTATTATTTATCATCAAGTTGAGTTGGCTATAGTCACCATTTATTTATTTTTTATAATCACCAAGTCAAGTTGGCTATAGGCACCATGCTATTTTTATTTATTTACTTATTAAATTATTTATTTATTTATCATTAAGTTTAGTTGGCTATAGTCACCATGTTATTAATTAATTTTTTTATTATTATTTTATCATCATCAAGTTGAATTGCTATAGCCACCATTTATTTATGTTTATTATTTATTTATTTATTTATTTTATCAAGTTGAGTTTGCTATAGTCACCGTGATCTTAATGTATTTATTTTATCATCATCAAATTGAGTTGGCTATAGGCACAATGTTATTTTTATTTATTTAGTAATTAATTTATTAATTTATTTATCATTAAGTTGAGTTAGCTATAGTCACCATGTTTTTTATTTATCTATTTATTTATGTAATCATCTTCAAAGTGAGTTGGCTATAGTCACCATGTAAATAATTCATTAATTCATTCTTCAAGTTGATTTGGCTATAATCACCATATTATTTATTTTATTTTTTTTTATTTATTTTATCATGATCAAGTTGAGTTGGTTATAGTCAACATACACTTGTACTTGTAATTGTACTATATACTGTCATCCTCCTTTGACTGAAAAGGCCGGCTTCACACATACCTATTCTATCATGAGCCACAGGAGGCGTCCTATTTCCGGAAAAACAGCCCATTTTTTCCCACAGCATTACAAGCACAAAGACTGCTCACACGACCCACTCATCTCATTGGTGGAAATGACCACTATTCAATGATTCAGACAGATGTCACAGCAGTGTAAAGACTATTAAAGGAATAGCTGAAAAAAAAACATAACCATATATTTTTAGGTTGAAATATAGATTTTTCATACAGACAAAACTGTGATAATAATCATATCTTATTCACCTAAATATAGATTACTAACCTTACATGAAGCTATAAAGCTTACACAAAGATCTTGGCAAAATGAGGACCAGTATTTCCCTTAATTTCATTGACAAAGGATTTTTCCCACACTTACCTTTGATGGAAATACAGATTTCTCATTTCAGTTTCCAATACATTTTAATGCCTTGGTACAATATTACATCAATGATAATAATAGTAAGAAAAAATCAAGCATTTGAACTTTGGTGATATCACCAAATACAAACTGTGATTAATACACTTAATAATAGGATGATTTTGCTATATGCACATTGCGCTGATGTAGTTTCCACACGCAGTACAAAAACAGCTTGAAAACCCCAGCTTCACTAAATGATGAAATTCCCACATTCCCTTCTGACGATGGAGGATGTCTTAAAATGGCAACGTGGAAATGTGTGGGTGGCTAGATGTGTGAGATAAAAATAGCGCAGAAGAAATCTCCATAAATATTCATGAATGGGGGGAAGAATCTGAGGCTACCTGCAGCTCTAAAAATAGCGCTTCTGCTTGGATCCCTCGCACAGAGACGGGCTATTTATAGCAGCAGCTCTGCAGAATTGCACAGGGACCCATAGGAGACACAGCATTAAAGATGAGGGACGGAAGCAGAACCAAGTGGAAGCGACAGCCTCAGCCCCAAGCACAGGTATTTTTAGAGATGGATACGGTGTCCCCTCACGCCAGAGCATACAGTAGTGTGACTTAAAGAGATGCGCTGATGTGTATGTGTGTGTGTTTTCGTCCATTCAAAAGAATGCTGCTCTCTCTCTCTGTCTCTGTCTATATGTCTCTTGCTCTTGTATGCGGTCACATGAATGGGGTGCACTGGGTTGATTATGTAAGACAATGTTAGAGACAACCGTCTTGTCCTCATGCAACATCTGTGAAAGATGTGAATTAGGACATTCGGCGGAGATGGAGATTGTACTTATTTTAGCTGGACGAGCACTATACCTTTCAAACTCGCATGTGGTTTGCATGTGTTCAAGATCGGAGGTTTTTAAATTGTAGTCCAGAGAAAAGTTAAAAGAAAATAGTTAAAAATATACATTATTGAAAAAAAGTAATATTATTATTGTTATCATAGTATTTAATATAATTATCATCATTGTTAATGAAATTCTTATAAATGATATATATGATTTAATATTAAAGTGTATTTATTATAAATTG
>NC_133370.1:27290041-27330949 GCF_049309525.1 Garra rufa | reverse complement strand
CTCATTCACTTTCACCATGACTAGACTTACTAGATCTGTGTGGAATGAGGTCGAATGATGTGCTGTTTTGATATTCTGCCAGTGTTGCTGTATACCGTGGCATTTAAAGGGATACTCCACCTAAAATGTAGAATTCTGTTATTATTAACTCACCCTGCATTCTGCAGAACACAATAGAAGATATTTAAAGAATGCTGGTAACCAAACAGTTTTGGATCCTATTGACTTCCTTTATAACTAACAATATTACCAACATTCTTCAAAATACTGTTGCACACATTGAAGACTGACACGGAATAGAAGAAACTGTTGAAATAAGTTATTTTTGTTTTCTTTGCACACTAAAATTATTCTATTAGCTCATAAAATTAAGGTTGAACCACTGATGTCACATGGACTATTTTAATGATGTCCTTACTACCTTTCTGAGCCTTGAATGTGGGAGTTGTGGTGCGGTCTATGCAGGGTCAGCTCTCAGATTTCATCAAAAATATCTTAATTTGTGTTCTGAAAATGAACAAAGGTCTTCATTTTTGGGTGAACTATGCCTTTAACAATGTTCATGTTATGAAATGTTTAAATATTATGTAATTGTGGTCACACAACAATATGAAACGATAGGTCTTCAAAGTGAAAGCTTCATTTTCACAGCAGATAATTAGAGCATTTCCTGAAATGTTAGTAAACTGTCTGCTGTCCTGTAGAAAAAAAAATTGCAGGTCCCACAAATTCTTTGGTTTTCCAGCATTTTTGTGTATTTGAACCCTTTTCAACAATAACTGTATGATTTTGAGATCCATCTTTTCACACTGAGGACAACTGAGGGACTCATGCAACTATTACAGAAGGTTCAAATGCTCACTGATGCTCCAGAAGGAAAAAAAAAACATGCTTTAGGAAACCAGGGGTGAAAACTTTTTGAATTTGAAGATCAGGGTAAATTTAACTTATTTTGTTTTTGTATCTTCTGTAGCCAGTACTAAATAAAAAAATATGATATTTAGCCAAAATAAGAAAAACGTACACATCTCCATTCTGTTCAAAAGTTTTCACCCCTGGCTTTTAATCTAAAAAAAACTCTATTTTTCCACTGTGTACCACTTCCATAAACACCGCACGCATAGGGGCTGTCATTGTTGTTTCGCAGACAATGTTATGCCAGAGCTCGGAACTTGGTGTACATCGATCTAGTACGAGTTCACGAGTGGAAAGTCACGGGTTTGACTGCCTTTCAGGTGCACTTTCACGGGTAGAAGGTTGGAAAAACACGGGTAACGGGTTGCCTGGAACGCGGCATAAGCCTATGGGCAAGACTTCCAGTTTATTAGCCATAGGAAAATAACAAGAAAAATAACATGTAGTAAACGGTAAAACTTTTTGTACTACAAACCAGTGTGTTCATAATTAAGATAATACATAATATGGTAAGACACCAATTTTCAATATAATAAGAAAACGAGCTGTTTTATACAGCTAAAATAGCTGGATACGGATGAAACCAGAAGTCAATAACATTTACAAATGGTCGCGCCCACTCCTATGGGAAAAATAAGATGGAGTGTCTTTTATTCGTGGTGACATATTTCAGAGACAATTCAGAGTGTGCCAACAGTAGCAGCGCCATGATTATTTTTAATTTTACATTTTAATAAAACAAAGTGCCGCTCCTTTCATTTAAACCAGTGTGCGTCCGCCTGTTATTAAAAGCTTAACGCCTAAATCAGTCAAATCATATAATTTGACTGTCATAAAAGGCAGTTTTACTGTGGGACATGCTTTATTTTAAAAAGAGTTATTAAAGTGTTCTTCAGGTGCGTTCTGTGCGCATACTCCAACACAGAATTAAACTCAAACAACTTGGGGTTTGAAGCGTGCACATACATGGTCAAAATACCTTTTTGAGTTGAGTACTGATGAGCGCCGCCATGTTGGATTCTTCCGTTTGGATGCTCTCGTCTTCCAGTCTCCAAAAAGAAAATCCATTTTGAAACGGGTAAAAAAAAAAAATGATCGACTGAATTCATTGAACTGAAACCTTTTCAGTATAGACCTTTTTCCTGAGTAAACGATGAGCGCCGCCATTACGAATTCTAACGTCAGATTAGAATGCTTTTCTGTTCCGGTTTCCATGGGAACCCATTCAAATAGCGTCCATCTGTTTTTAATGTAGCTAACGTCTGCTGCTTCGTGTCATCTACACACTCATTAAAGTGAGGCACTGACAAATGACGGTCATTGCGACATTACCAAGTGATGGCGCTATGGAGCCATGTGCTTTTTAAAAACATTTTAATAGGTTTAACATTAGTTTATTAGCTCGGAATATACCCTAATTTGACTAGAAACAATGCAGACCGGAAATGCAAAGCATTCTTTCAGTTAAGAGTCGGACTTACTTCCGTGTTCAGGAAAAAACGTCTATAACTAAATAAAAAACCGTGGGCAGGGTTAAGATGTGCTGTTGTAGGCTGCCACAGAAACAGCAATACGCTTAAGAAATTCCTGTTTGTTTTGCGTACCAGCAAATCCGTCCGTGTCCGGCGCTGTATGCCTTGCATAAACGACGAGAAAAGAAAACAAGCACGGTTTTAAGCGCTTAAGTTAAAATAATGTGTGCGAAATAATAAAATAATGTATGCTCTTATCATTTTGTGGACAAAATCATGCGCAGTTAACTTTGCGTTGCTTCATGTTATCTTCCCACTGGCAGCCAATTTTTTATTTATATTTTATTTTCATATATTGTTGTTGTTGTTTCTGTTGCCTGCCGAATGTACTAAAGTGATTATTTCCAAATTCGACATTCAATAATAATACTCTAATAAATCGTAATCTGGTTCGTTTTGACTGACAACGCAATTCGCAATGCGCACGCTCCGGCCATTCGCGCGTCCGCCAAAAGAATGCAAGACTCGAGAATGGAGCGCCCAGGTGGAGCAGAGAGTCGAAACTGTCCTGTTCAGTACTTCATTTACAGGTCAGATACATCTGTAAATAGACTATTTACTATTTGTTTTGTTTACTTAGTTAAGCATTAACGTTAAACTGCTTGCAAATATTATCAATAGTAGTCAGTTTGCTGCAAAATTAACAAAATAGCGTAGCAAAGAGTAGGAACTTAGCCTACAAATATTCACATTGTTTTATAACACGTTTAGAGGGAGCTAAGGCTAACAACAATGCAACCCTTACAAAAATTAACCATGTTTTCACTAAAAACCAAAAACCATTGTTACTATAGTTAAACTATAAATTAACAAAAGTTTTGCTACACTTTATGGTATTTGTAGTAAAACTCTGGTTATACAAATTGTAATCAAAACACGGTTACTACTACTATACTTTCATCATAGGCCTAATTAAACCATGGTTAATTTTCCTAAGGACAAAACATGACCCATGATAATGCAAAAAAAATAAAAATAATAAGTATTAGGATTTTACTAAAGATATATTCAAGATGTAGCTATTATTGTAGGCCAACAGTTTTGACATTTAGGCAAGATAAAACAATAGCACATGGTCCTAATGTAATACTTACATTTTTATAAAATGGTAAATGGAAGTTCAAGAGATCATCTTTAATTATGTTGCGTAGCACCAGCCAATGGATTATACTTTTTTATGTGATAATAACAATGGCTTTACAAAAAAATAATAATAATAAAGTCCATTGTTTCAGAATTTGTTGTGGGTTTTTGGGATGGCCTGGATGAGTGTGAGATTTCCCAGCCTGAAATTTTGTCCCAGTCCACCCCTGTTAAACGATGACAGGTGAGTTACTTCTAAAAAGACGATCATTGCAACAATGCAAAGTAACGAAACTATGGCGTCATGTGCTTTTTAAAACAATTTTCATGTTTAACGTAGGGATGCTCATTTCGGTTAATTTTCCTGACCGACAACCGCTGCTCGTTATCCGAACATTAACCGTTAACTGATAAAATTAGAATAATAAATTAGTTTAAAATAAAAATAAAATGCACGAGTATCTGTGATGATACATTAAAAATACAAGCAAATATTTTATTTTAACGTGCAAACAGCAGCATACAGAGCAACAACAAAAACTGTATTGACATATACTTAAATTATCACGCATCAGCAGCGGTTCTGAGAACAGAGAAAATCTGAATGAAAAAAAAAAGAATAATATAAATAGGCCTACACTAAATATGTATAAATTAAATAACTACCTAATTAAGATGACAAAACTAAAACACACTGAATCCTTTTATGCGCTTTGAAGAACTGTACCGGTCTTATTCTTCTCGTAGGACATAAAAATATATAGCAGGCCAGCCAATACCTCAGTGTGCCTAGTTTTTAACATGTCCACATGCTGTACGGATAGGCAGGACCACTGTCTGTTAACTCTTAGATCCGCGGAAAAAAAACACCATCACAAAAACCCTTTCAATTTGCGGTTCGGGACTTCCATCCACTGTCATATGCGTGTGGAGAAGCGCGTGTTTTACAGAGTTCAGCAATAGCCAATCACAGACATGTATGTTGATTTGATTATCACTGTGGCCAATCAGAGGAGGCTATGTTACAATCCACTCACCAACCAAAGTGCCGGTTTCAGTTTTGCTGAAACTACACTTTCGCGAACTCTCTTATTAAAACAAAGAAAGTGTTGGCATTATATAAATAAGAGATTAATTGTGCAGTGTAAAGGTTATTTTATTACTTTTTAATAAGTTTATGAGATTGCGATGAACTACTCTAGGATGAGTGATAGCTTTCCAGTGATTGTAACGGGAGCGCCTATTGCGCACTTTCTAGACTATAATTCATTCAGAATTTGAATACATTCACTCACGGATTCATTCTCTGATAACCCAATAACGCCACTTGCCATTGAGTTGCATATACTACATCAGTTTACTAAGTAAAGGTGAAGCAAAATATGTCTGTACAGCCACACTGCACGTGTCGACATGCGCACGTGAGTAAACAGATAACTTACAAATAGCATTATTTCTTTCACCATGCAGCAAATGTAAAAAAAAAAAAAGAATAGAAAAAAACCCTTTTAAACCGTTTAACTGATAGTAATAATCGGTTAAAATTCTTACTGTCGGTTAACGGTTAAACGGTCAATATGAGCATCCCTAGTTTAACGTTATATTATCGGCTTGTAAAATATTTAACTTGACTAGAAACACCAGAGACCGGAAATGTAAAGCATCGTTCAAGTGAGACAAGACTGGAAAAAGGTGGATACAGAAAAATGTTTTCTTGCGTTCCTATTTAATAAAGTCAGTTATGTCTTTCATAAATATAAACAACTGGGAAAGAGATGCGTGTCAGTGTGTTAGATCTGTGCATTTTGTCTTAAAGAGATAGCAGCCTAAAACACACTAATGACTGTCTGTCATGTTTATCAAACAACAAAAGACAAAAAATAATTTCCTGTTCTTGACTGAATCACTTTATAGCTTTAAGATCAATTAAAGTTCACCTCAGGTTTTAATGACCATTTTGACAACTGATTGTTTATGCAATACTGTGTTTTTTTACACTGTGTAGATAGGTGCCTCATAGTCTTGTTTTTGCTCTTGTTTAAAATTGGGACGATTGGTATCATCCAGAATTTTAGTATTGGTGTACTGCTGTTAGATAACATGGTTTCAGGTTTTACACAAATGTGTGGAGTAATGTAGTGCACTTAACTTGTTATTCTGATGTATTTATTTACGTAATTATGTCATGTAAATCGGTATTAAGTTACATAGTTTTGTTTACTAGTGGTCACATACTTTTGGTCCTCACTGTATGTACTGTAAATGCATCTCTTTTTCTTGAGTGATGTTGTGTCAGAGCTGCTGGCTAGGTATTAGTGAGGCTTTGAAATGTATCCTGAGTTTGGAGTCTTGGAGATCACAGAGACTGTGGTATACTGTGTGTCTAGCTGTGTCATATTAACCCGCAAGGCTAGTGCTTACATCTAGATTGACGCAGGAAGAGAGCATCTCGCTGCACATTTGTGTGTAACCATTTTTATCAAGGTCTCAGTGACCTTCTGCACTAGTTCAGGTCAGGTCATTGACACAGGGTGTGTACTGTGCATATAGAGACGCTGGAGTTTATCTCATGGGTGTAAAAAAAATCATCCTAATAAAGTATCCTAGGTGAATTAAGTAAATGCTTTCTTTCTGTTTTTCCTTCAGTTTTGATGTCGAGAATGGGCTGTCGGTGGGCCGCAGTCCTCTGGAGTCCCAGGCCAGTCCAGGCTCCGGCCTTGTGCTGCAGGCCAATTTCCCTCACAGTCAGCGGCGGGAGTCCTTCCTGTATCGCTCCGATTCTGACTTTGACCTTTCACCAAAGGCCATGTCCCGAAACTCATCTACGGCCAGCGAGCTGTGAGTATGATCCTCTAATAACACTTAGGAAATGTAAAGACTTTACATATTATGTCATTTATGATAGCTTTCAATTCTTTTAACAAATTTAACTTTTTATTTTTTTAAATAACTTTATTTTTTTAAATATATATATTACACTACCTTTCAAAAGTTTTGTTTTAAGATTAAAAAAAAAAAAAAAAAATATATATATATATATATATATATATATATATATATATATATATATTAGGGCCGGGACTTTAACGCGTTAATTTAGATTAATTAATTACACAAAAATAACGCGTTAAATTTTTTTAACGCATTTTAATCGCACTAAGTTTTGCACCGCGGAACGTTTCTCACTGGGTGAGATTCGGCGGACCGATTATACTGGAGCACAAACTAGCGTTCAGACAAGCCAAAGAACTTATACCAAAGAAGCTGCGTCCGTCCTAAATAGTATTGAATGTCCCAAATCGTAGTATGTTTAAAAAGTATTCCAAAGATTCCCGGATGGTCTACTACTTAACGATTAATGCACACTCTTAACTGCTAATATTGCCCGCAACACACTGCGCCGTGAACGAGGATTCGATTAGAACTACAAACACGCATAAAAAGTGTTAAAAAACTACAAACATGGAGGATATACGCGACCAACGGACAGGTAGAGAAAGGGGTTTGAGTGATAAATAATCAGTGTGTAACCTGATAAAAACTATTTTTTTAAATGTTATCCGCGTTATATTCCATGTGCAGCAACATTTATAATGATAGGTTTGGTCATTAACGTTTAAATGCATAATTAAGCAAACACAAGAGCAGAGTTCTCGGAATGAAAGACTCGTTAAAGAACGTGCCTCTTGCTACCCTATGCTTGCTACACTTAATGGCAATATTGCACTGGTCTGTTGGACTTGGTTGAACAAAAATAAACAATATTTTGTTGCTTAAGCTTATGTATTCAGTCATTATTCAATGGTATACTAAAAATCCATGTAAAAATCTTAATTCTCACTGTTCTCAGGTCAAATATTTACATGCGATTAAAATGCGATTAATTTCGATTAATTAATTACAAAGCCTCTAATTAATTAGATTAAATTTTTTAATTGAGTCCCGGCCCTAATATATATATATACTTTTATTCAACAAGGATGCATTACATTAATAAAAAAAAAAAATGCTAAAATATAAATATATATACACTAAGATTTTTAATGTTTTTCAAAGAGTTCTCTTCTACTCACCAAGCCTGCATTTATTTGATCTAAAATACAACAACAGCAGTAATATTGTGAAATATTTTTTACAATTTAAAACAGCTGCTTTCTATTTAAATATATTTTAAAATATAATTTATTCCTGTGATCAAATCTACATTTTCAGCATCATTACTCCACACTTTAGTGTCACATAATCTGTCAGAAATCATTCTAATAAGCTGATTTGCTGTTAAAGAAACATTTATTATTATTATTATTATTATTATCAATATTTAAAACAGCTGAGTACATTTTCTTCAGGATTCTTTGAGTAGAAAGATCCAAAGATAAGCATTTATCTGAAATAAAAGAACTAAAAGACCTTTTGGGGAAAGAAATGGTAGAAATGAATACTTTTATTTAACAAGGATGCTTTAAATTGATCAAAAGTGATGAAAAAGACATTTATAATGTTACAAAAGATTTCTATTTCAGATAAATGCTGTTCTTCTGAACTTTAAATTCATCAGAGAAACCTGAACAAATTCTACTTGCTGTTTTCAACCACATAATAGTAATAATCTTTTGAGTAAATCAGAATATAAAATGATTTTAAAAACTCAGCTTTGAAATCACAGTAATAAATTACATTTTAAAATCTATTCAAATAGAAAACTGTTATTTTAAATTGTAATAATATTTCACATCATTACTGTCTTTACTGTGTTTTTGATCAAATAAATGCAGCCTTGCTGAGCATCAAAAGGCATAAAACATCCTACAGACTTCAGAATTTTTAAATGGTCACCAGTCTCAACCAGGAAAAAACAAATATAGTTTTCATGTGCGTGTTGTTTGAGTCACTGCAAGCTTCATGTGTTACAAGCTGCACAATTGTGTACTTGAGTTCTGTTAATTAGGACTGTAACCGTTTGCCTCATAACAGATGTGACTTACTCCAGCTGGTTGATTATGTCTAAAACACAGTTCTCCCAAGACACACTTTTTTAATGGTGTATTACATGAAATCATATTGCTCGGTCATTTTGGAAAATCCAAGGCGCTGGTTAAAAACTCCTTATTATTACCACTTCCAGCTGTTCTTTCCATCTAAGCACGCTTGCATGTCAGCTCTGGTTTGCCGGGATCTAGAGTCGGAAAAAAAGGCCACCGCATTCTTGTTTTTCTGCAGTTTATTTTTCCAGCCTGCGTCAAAGCTAGTCACCCAAATCGAAACACCTTAAGGCTGGTTTGCACCGCCCCAATAAACAGCTGTTTGTCGGAGTGACGTGAACTAGTGGTCACCAACTCTTGCTTGTCTTTTCAAAGGGAAGAGAGTTTGAAGCACTGGGAAGTCAACTGGCTTAATCGGTGAGAAGATGTAGAGAAATATTGACCTGCTCTTGAAAGGGATGTCCTGCATTTCTCCATTACAGAATCCAGACCAGTCTAACCTCAGAGCTGCCCCTGTTTACTCTTCACCGCTTTGGAATATATGAATAAAGACGCAATTCCCTAGTTCGGCTTCTCTCCCGCTGCTCCTAAAATACACGTGCATGACACACCCTATTCGAGCCCATCTGTGTTCTTATTACGTATTCCCATGCGCTTTTAATGTAGGATATCTAATATCCCATTGGAGAATCTGAGGTGCCTTCCTTGTGCTGAGCTGTTGCTGTATTTCCATCCAAACTGCATGTTAATCAAAAGCGCATTACCGGCCGCTTGCTTTTTTGAATGATGGTGTGCTGTAACCTGAAGCCGACCACATCCTTAAGTCCCCGCATTAAAACTCTTAGTCATTCTTTTTCACTGATCCTTAAGTAATTTTATGTGCCTCCTTTTATTAGTTGGAGATTAAAGGGCTGTCTTTTCCGATATGTAATTTTAATGTTTGATTTGTGATTTGTTAATGTCTTTTTCTCTTACAGACATGGAGAAGACATGATAGTTACACCATTTGCACAGGTTGGTATTAGAGCGGGCCTTGAAAATCTGACATTAATGGGCATTTATAGACTTTGCGTCATGTGGTTCCTCTGTTAAGGAACATGGTAGTCAAACTTTTAAAACTTTTACAAACTTAAACTATTTTAAACTATCTGGTCAGACTTTCTCAAGCCAACTTCAAAGTTTGTTTCGACGAACTTTTTTATCTAGTTTGATTTAATCTGCTAATATTTAGAAGTGTCTTTTTTGTGTAAATGGAGTGTGCTGCCTTTGGCATTGGTGGGAACAGCCCTTCCGCTCTTATGCAGCTTGCTTTACGTGGGATTTGCGTCACCGCTGTACTCGGTTTACAAAACAGGCTAGGAATTCAATACCGCATTTGTCGATATGGATGCTGACAGATGTGAAATCTGCATGGCTTTGGAAATCAGATACCCTTCATGTCCTTTCGAAACTCCAAAAGAGCTGCAGAATTTCAGACAAGCCAGACGTTTTACACAAATCTTTCATTTTCTAGGTCACCTCACTGTGTAAAATTTCTTCTCTCTCACTCACTGCGAAAATCGTTTTTATTAACCTGTTTTATCTTGCTTTTACTATATATACAAGTCTTTACTATAACTTTTTGCGATTTAGCACATCCTTGCTAAATAAAAGTATTTATTTCTTTCAAAGAAAGAAAGAAAGGAAAAAAATGACTGACTCCAAACTTAAAACATTAGTGTATATTGTTAGAAAAGATTTCTATTTTAAATAAACTCTGTTCTTTTTAATGTTTTATTGATCAGAGAATCCTGAAAAAAGAATCAGGGCTTCCAAAAAAAAAAAAAAAATTAAGCAGCACATCTGTTTCCAAAACTGATAATAATCAGCATATTAGAATGAATTATGAAGGATCATGTGACACTGAAGACTGGAGTAATAATGGTGAAAATTCACTTTTGCATCACTGGAATAAATTCTATTTTAAAGTACATTTAAATAGAAAAGCACTGTTTTAAATTGCAATAATATTTCACAATATAACATTTTTTTTTTTTTTTCTTTAAAAAACATTACAAATCCAACTGATCTCAGTCTTTTGAACAGCAGTTTATATAAAATAGAAAAGAAAAATTATATACTGTTGTATCATATATAATAAAGTGTTATATTAATGTTATGTTTACTAAATATTATAAATTTAATTTAATGAAACAATTTCACATTTATTTTACATTTTATAAATTAATAAGTTAAGAAGACATTTTTTAAAAAGTGCTCTGGAAGCATCTTACACAGTTTGGCTTCATCTTAATATTTTTTAAGGGGTTTCAGTATTTTGCTGGATAATAGTAATAATACAATCAAAATCACTAATTTCCCATTTCTATAATGACCAACACAAATTACTGCCTGCTTTGAGATTTTTTTGGACGTTAAGTAATGGTGAAAATACCAGTAATTTGAGCGCAAACGTTCGTAAATGGCAATGCGTGATTAATTTTAATACTCTCCTCCCATAAATTTTGCGTCTGAAAGAGAAACTCCTACAGATGCAGATCAATAAGGCCAGGCGCAAAAATAACTCTGTCCACACCTTTCCAGTGCTAATTCTTCACTGCGCTTCTTTAGGAAATCCTGACAGTACTTTTTTATCGCCAAAAGACAGTTTGTGCTGGCGCATGCTGTTAGTAAATCTGGCCCTAAGTTGTGAGTTGAAATAGCTTTAAAAAGAAAGAAAATACTAAGAATATGTTCTTGGCACGGACCTACATTATTGTTCTTCTCATAGGTCCTTGCCAGCCTGAGGACTGTGCGGAGCAACTTTGCTGTTTTGACCCATCAGCAAGACCGTGTCCCGAGCAAGTAAGGCCTAATAAACTTTGTAATGCCTGTTCAGATGCTTTTAAAGTCATGCTTGATCTCCACTGACACAAATCTCCACAGGAGGTCAACTGGAAGCAACCCACCATCCATGTGCAAGACAAGCCTACCAGGTTAGGCAACAGCACAAAGATTATTTTTAAAACATATGATGATGAATACATTTCAGCAGTCATGAATATAACAATCCTGTGCTGTATTTTGCAGAGGAGCCATTTCAGAAGTTGGCAGTGGAGACTCTGGATGAGCTGGACTGGTGTCTCGAACAGCTCGAGACTCTCAAGACGCGTCACTCAGTCAGTGAGATGGCATCCAACAAGGTATCTGTTCTAAAATAAACGATGATTCATTACTGACAGGCTTCAAATATCCTGATTGTCACCCTTGCCGTAAGCGCTAATAACCAGCTAACACAATACATCAACACTTGCTGATAACAGTGCCCAAATACTCAACATGCCTCCGTATGAATTACACAAGTGTCAGAAGTCTTTTTTTAGATTGGAATGGGATTCATGCATGTTGTGAATTGCTCCCATCCCCCGTTCACATCGTGTGCTGAGAAATGTGAATGAGAGTGGAGTCATGGATGAATCTGCCTCCCCTCACCCGCTCTATCGCCCCTCATTCCTGCTGGGGATTTTATAGCCTGTATGACGTGTGATTAGCCCACCCACGCAGCAACCACGTGCGCCGCGGATACATACTCTCACACACATGCGCGCATATGAACACAAGTTTGGGTGTTTTCACTTTGGCTAACAGCTCTGACGTGTCTGCTGGGCAGTCAGGAATCACCCTGCACTGGTTGAGGCGAGAAGTATAAAAACTGAGCTTGCAAAAACCTTTCATTTTAGGTTAAAATAAAGGTCCTGCAGGGCCATATTTTCATACAGTTTGGGTGAGATGGGATGATTTTTGCAAACAAGCTCATATTTAGAGGTGCTGCATCATACAGTATATCATTAAAGAAAATAAATTGAGCATTTTCTAATTTAGCATTGAAAATCATTAAAGAGGGATAAGATGACCCTCTGCCAGGGGCAAGAAGAATTTACAGTTGATGTCTTAAGTTTACATACACCTTGCAGAATCTGTAAAATGTTAGAGGGATCATACAAAATGCATGTTTAGTACTGACTTGAATAAGATATTTCAAATGAAAGACGTTTACATATAGTGCACAAGAGTAATTGTTGAATTTATAAAAAATTACCCTGTTTTTTTTTTTGTTCAGTGATAGTTGTTCATGATTCCCTTGTTTGTCCTGAACAGTTAAACTGCCCGCTGTTCTTGAGAAAAATCCTTCAGGTTTTTCAGCCTTTTATCTATGTGAACCCTTTCCAACAATGACTGATTTTGAGATCCATCTTTTCACACTGATGAAAACTGAGGGACTCATATGCAACTATTACAGAAGGTTCAAACGCTCACTGATGCATTAAGTTTTTGAATTTGAAGATCAGGGTAAATTTCATTTATTTTGTCTTCTGGGAAACATGGAAGTATCTTCTGTAGCTTCTGAAGGGCATTACTAAATTATTTCATTCTGTTCAAAAGTTTTCACCCCCGGCTCTTAATGCATTGCTTTTCATTCTGAAGCATCAGTGAGCGTTTAAACCTTCTGTACTAGTTGCATATGAGTCCCTCAGTTGTTCTCAGCGTGAAAAGATGGATCTCAAAGTCATACAATCATTGTTGGAAAGGGTTCAAATACACAAAAATGCTGAAAAACCAAAGAATTTGTGGGACCTGAAAGATTTTACTGAAGAATAGCGGGCAGTTTAGCTGTTCAAGACTAATAAACAAAGATCACGAAACAAAAAAAGCTCTGGATCATTCAGGTAACAACACAGTACTGAGAATCATAAAAATACCTTGCATTTTTGTATGATTTTTCTTATTTTGGTAAAACCAGTAAACATTTAGCAGATTCTACAAGGTGTATGTAAACTTTTGACCTCAGCTGTATTTCTGCAAATTATGTCAAATACACTTTTTTTGGATATTTTGTATGATTTAGTTTTTGAAAAATGTACCTTTAAAATAAGATATTCTATTTGTTTTTTGTTTTTTTCATGATGAGTTAATGTTATGATGAATAGTTAGGAGAATTGAAATGGATTGCTGTCCAAAAGTTTGTAGTCAGTAAGATTTTTTTACAAATATTTTTGAAAGAAGTCTCACTATGACTGCAATTGTTTGTTCGGAAATGCAGTAAAAGTGGTAATATTGTAAAATATTATTATTTAAAATAAATGTTTTCTATTAAATTTCCAGCATCCATTGCTTCAGTCATCAGTGTCACATGATCCTTCAGAAATCATTCTAATATGCTGATTTGCTGTTAAAAAAACATTTCTTATTATTATCAATGTTAAAAACAGCCATGCTGCTTAATTTTTGAGTATCAGTGCTAAATAAAAGTATTAAAGGATTAGTTCACTTTCAGAATAATCATTTCCTGATAATTTACTCACCCACAAGTAATCAAAGATGTTCATGTTTTTCTTTCTTTAGTCGAAAAGAAATTAAGGTTTTTGAGGAAAACATTCCAGGATTTTTCTCCATATAGTGGATTTCGATGGGTGTCAATAGCACTGTTGCCAAGTCCGCTTTTTTCCTGCAGAATTGGGCTACTTTAACACTGTTGGCGCGGGATGTTTTTCATGTACAAAGAAAAACAATTGAAGCAACCCCAATAACGTGATATTTAGTCCCTGAAATGCCCACCAAAATATGTGTATCTTACCTCTCAGAATGTGTTTTCCCCAAAATGCGATTGGGCTAGTTTTGAGTAGCAGTTGGGTGGGTTTTGTTGTGAAAACCTGGCAACTCTGATCAACGGGTTGAATGTCCAAATTGCAGTTATAATTCACCTTCAAAGGGCTCTACACGATCCAAGCTGAGGAATAAGGCTCTTATCTAGTGAAACAATCTGAAAATTACAGATTGTTTCACTAGATAAGAGCCTTATAAAACCAATAAACCAGAATATTTTTATTCTGAAAGTGAACTAATCCTTTAATTTCTTTCAATAAACGATACTGACCCCAGACAGTGAAGGATAGTGTACATCTAATTCAATATACAATTATATAGAATAACATTTAGTGAAGTTCTTTAGAAATTATCTATAGAAAAATGACCCATCTTACCCTCAGTATGACCATTAACGTGATATAAAACATTCAGAATATAAACACACCTCACATTTGCTTGTTTTCCCTGCTCTGTGTCAGAGCGAGCATCTATTTATTTCCCTCGCTCATTACGATGGAGAACACATCCACACACATGCGCGCAAAGCATGAAGCGGCTCCTGAAGCTTTCATCTTCAAACCAAGTGCACATGGTGCAGCCCCAGCCCCCTGTATCCACCCCATCCAGCCCCTGCATGTGCCCTGGAGCCACGAGCCAATCGCTTGCCTCCCCCTGACCCAGCCTCTGTGGCAAAACCCATCCGATTGGCCGGCGTGCGGCAGCGAGTGGGGAGCTACCTGCCGGGAGGGAGAGAGGGGGCTGCTGGGAGGAGCCTGATCTCTATGTTTACACATGAATCAGGCAGAGTAGGAGAGCAGAGCATGCGGCAGCGATGCAGACTCGCTCCAGCCAGCGGCACACGCTCTCAGCCTGCCACAGGTGCAGCCCGTGGCAGCTGGAGCTCCCGGTGCTGGGCTGAGCTCTGCAGTGCCGCCACATTCGCTTTGGACTGCTGTGGAACTGGGCAGCTCGGGAGATCTGGAACGTGTCTGTAGCATGTGCATGTGGATGGAGACAGCTTCTGTTTTGTTAAAGCTTCATTTGGTGCTGAAATGCCAGACGTCAATTACTTGCTCTCTGTGTCGTGGATGTATGTTCAGGTAAGGCTCGTGTTCTGTCATTTTGTCTGGGAGAAGCTCTTGCATTGTTTTTATCTGAAGTTGAGAAGGGTGCTCTCGTTGACACTCTATAAATCACAGATGGTGCAGCGTGTTGCTGTGAGGATGTCAGTTTGGGTGTGCTGGTTGTGTGTGTATGTGTGTGGCTCCTGCTGTACATTTTGCTGCCTCAGTTGGAAGTGTTTCATTCTGAAACCTCGTGTATGATTACATAATAGCACTACACAGATGAAAGGCACTCCTCCTGCTTGGTCCAGCCCCTCATCTTGGGTGACTCTAGCAGCTGAATGAAGGCCTGCTGCCACTCTTTAATGCAGTTGTATTCAGATATGAGTCATGTGATGTTTTACACCTTGACTTTTTTTTTTTTGTAATTGAACATGTAGCACATCCAGTATGGAAATTCTCTAATACGTTGTATGATTTTATTAAAATGAAATACAGGGTGGATTGGAGATGCTGATTCTCAAGAGCATGTGTTTTGTTCTTGTGTCGTGTTCTACAGTTCAAAAGGATGCTGAATCGAGAACTGACCCAGCTCTCAGAGACTAGCAAGTCAGGAAACCAGGTCTCAGAGTTCATCTCCAGCACCTTCTTGGGTAAAACCGATCATTTCAAATTACACTAAAAATATTGTTTTGTGAAAAAACATCTAAAATGATTTATTTAATTTCTGTGACCCTGGACCACAAAACCAGTCTTAAGCAGCACGGGTTCATTTATAGCAATAGCCAAAAATATATTGTATGGGTCAAAATTATTGATTTTTTTTAATGACAATTATTATTAGGATATTCAGTAAAGATCATGTTCCATGCAGACATTCTGTAAATATAGCAAAACTTAATTTTTCGTTAGCAATATGCATTGCTAAAAACTTAATTTGGACAACTTTAAAGGCGATTTTAGCAATGTTTAGAATTTTTTGCACCCTCAGAATCCAGATTTTTTAAATAGTTGTATCTCAGCCAAATAATGTCCTATCCTAACAAACCATACATCAATGGAAAGCTTATTTATATTCAGCTTTCAGATGATGTGTAAATCTCAATAAAAAAAGACCCTTATGAGGTTTTGTGGTCCAGGGTCACAGTTTTTCTAGTAATTTACTATAATTTTTTGAGATTTTTGTAATTTGTATTTTTTATTTTTCTCTTTAATGTAATACATTTTTATTGAAATTTGTTTATTTTATTTACTTATTGTTGTTTTGTTTTTTTATTACCTGTTTATCTTTTTTTAGGATTAGGTTCCATATGTTTGTACTTAGTGCTTTATAGTACTTATTAGTACTTAGTACATAGTGGTAACACTTTACAAAAAGAATCGGTAACACTTTAGAATAGGTAACACATATTCACTATTAACTACAACTTTTCCCTCAATAAATTCCTAATTTGCTGCTTATTAATAGTTAATAAGGTAGTTGTTAGGTTTAGGTATTGGGTAGAATAAGGTCATGTAGAATAAGGCTTTAATATGTGCTGAATTAGTACTAATAAATGACCAATATTCTAGTAATTTGCATGCTAGTAAGTCGTAGTTAATAGTGAATAAGTGTTACCTATTCTAAAGTGTTACCAAAGAATCATTAGTTAACATTAGTTAACTACATTAGTTACCATAAACTAAGAATGTACAATACTTGTACAGCGTTTATTAATCTTAATGTTAATTTCAGCATTTACCAGTGCATTATTCAAATCACAAGTTGTTTGTTAATATTAATTAATGCACTGTGACTAACATTAACAAAAATGAATAACTTGTGTAATAAATGTACTGTTCATTGTTCGTTCATGTTAGTTAATACATTAATGTTAACAAATGACACCTTATTGTAGTGTTATCGTATGTATTTTATATATTTATTTACATTTTTGTATTACCATTTTTATTTCAGGTTTAGGTTCCATATATTAGTACTTAAACTTATTTCAGTTAGTTGCTCATTTTTAAAGTAAATATCATGTCTAATATTTATGTTATTTATCAGACCAAAAACCAATTTTGGTAAAACTTTACAAATAGATGTCATTTGTTAGCATTGGTTAATGTATTAACTAACATGGACGAACAATGAACAATACATTTAATCTTTGTTAATGTTAGCTAATAAAAATATAGTTGTTCATTGTTAGTTAATGTTAGTTCACAGTGCCTTAACTAATGTTAACAAACACAACTTTTGATTTTAATAATGCATTTAAATGTTGAAATTAATATTAAGATTAATAAATGCTGTGGTATTGTGACTAATGAAACCTTATTCTAAAATGCTACACAAATTTTACTTAGTTTTACTTTTAGTTGTGAGAGTGAAGACTATTTTGTGCTTCAATAAAGCTGAAAATTTTGACTTAACATGTCTTGACTTTTATTAGTGGTTTACAAAATTACTTTTCTTTCTTTTGAATCCTAAAACTTTTCATTTATTTCCAAGTATAAACTATGCTTTCCCCCCAGGTTTTCACTGTGCGTTTACTGAGCTGTCCGTCATTGCATGTAGTTATAAAAATGAATCTGTATTGCAGAGAAGCAACATGATATGGAGATTATGTCCCCCCCGACCAAGGAGAAGGAGAAGAAAAAGCGGCCCATGTCTCAGATCAGTGGAGTGAAGAAACCCACACACAGCTCCAGTGTTGCAGCATCCAGCATCCCACGCTTTGGCATCAGCACTGACCGGGAAGATTTGCTGGCCAAGGTGAGCTCTCACGGCCAGTAAAACCCCCTATCAGCAGACTAAAATCACCATGGTGAACATGGACTTTATCTGCAAACAAAGCCCAATGCTGTTTTTAATGGCATCCAACTCTCTTCTGCAGGAGTTGGAAGACTTTGACAAATGGGGTGTGGATATTTTCAAAATATCGGAGTATTCTGGCAACCGACCGCTAACAGTAGCAATGTACACAATCTTCCAGGTACAAAATGTGGATTAAAAAACATTCTCATGTCGTTTTGGTCAAAACATTACAATAACAAATGTCTTGTAATCCACAGGAAAGAGACCTGTTGAAATCCTTTAAAATCCCTGTAGACACATTTATTACTTACATGATGGCTTTGGAGGAGAACTACCACTCTGATGTAGCGTACCACAATAGCATCCACGCAGCAGACGTTGTCCAGTCCACCAATGTCCTCTTGTCCACCCCTGCCCTTGAGGTTTGTCTCAGGCAACTCCCTTTTCATCATCTGCTCATTAGTCTCTGAAGCAAGATGTTTCATATTTGCAATTCTGTTTTGCTAGGCTGTGTTCACTGACCTTGAGATCTTGGCCGCAATGTTTGCTAGTGCAATACATGACGTGGACCACCCTGGAGTGTCCAACCAGTTCCTCATCAACACAAGTGAGTGGCCACGGCAGAGCAAGAGCAACTTGTCATTGTGGATGCACACACTGAGTTGTTGACTAAGAACGTAATACTTTTTTTAGACTCGGAGTTGGCTCTGATGTACAACGATTCTTCTGTTCTGGAGAACCACCACCTGGCTGTTGGCTTCAAACTGCTGCAGGAAGAAAACTGTGACATTTTCCAGAACCTGACAAAGAAACAGAGGCAGTCGCTACGCAAAATGGTTATAGACATGGTGAGGAAATGGAGGCAATGACGAATCTGTGAGGCAATGATGAAGACATCCAAGTCTGAGAGCTACAACCAACACGTGGTTTTATTTATTTACCCAATGTATTTGACTTTTTACAGGTCTTAGCCACTGATATGTCAAAGCATATGAACCTGTTAGCAGATCTCAAGACTATGGTAGAGACCAAGAAGGTGACAAGTCTGGGCGTGCTGCTGTTAGACAACTATTCTGATCGCATTCAGGTATATTTTGAGCCATTTTATATTGTTAGGAATTCATTTTTGCTTCAGAAGTAATAGTTTGTAATTAAAAATGTGTGGTTAATATTTAGGTTCTTCAGAACATGGTACATTGCGCTGACCTGAGCAATCCAACAAAGCCCCTGGAGCTGTACCGTCAGTGGACGGATCGCATCATGGTGGAGTTTTTCACTCAGGGGGACCGTGAGAGAGACAAGGGTATGGAGATCAGCCCCATGTGTGACAAACACAATGCTTCTATTGAGAAATCACAGGTGAGTGTGGGAAAATGAGAAATGATATTCCACAAACTGGCCTTAAAGGGATACTTCACCCAAAAATTCCCCAAAAAACTTCTCTTCTGGCGTCATTCGTAGGAGTACCATGACGGAAGCTTGTGGTGCTGCTGACGCAGGAGCCGTTTTTCGTTTTTTTGGGTGAACTAATCCTTTAAAGACTTTGGGCCTCATTCTGTCATTTAAAATAATCTGTAATATAATATAATAATTGAGTTTTGAAATTAACAAGCTGAAATAAAATATATATATATATATATATATATATATATAATATATATAAACTTAAAAAGACAATTTGGCAAAGTTGACAACTAGCTAAATCAATTTAAGTACTACAATTTTTAAAACTAAAACTGAAATAACAATAAATTCAAGCAAATAATAAAAAATAAAACTAATACAAATGGCAAAAGCATAACAAAATTTCTTTTTCTTTTTAACTTTTGAGGTCAAAAGTTTACATACACTTTGCAGAATCTGCAAAATGTTAATTATTTTACCAAAATAAGAGGGATCATACAAAATGCAAGATATTTTTATTTAGTACTGACCTGAATACGATATTTCACATAAAATACATACATAGTCCACAAGATAAATAATATTATATTATTAATATTTCTAATAATTAATAAGTAATAAAACAATTACCCAGTTCAAAAGTTTACATGCACTTGATTCTTAATACTGTTGTTACCTGAATGTTATGTTTTTTTTTTTTAGTGATAGTTGTTCATGAATCCCTTGTTTGTCCTGAACAGTTAAACTTCCTGCTGTTTTTCAGAAAAATCCTTCATGTCCCACAAATTCTTTGGTTTCTCAGCATTTTTGTGTATTTGAACCCTTTCCAACAATGAGTGTATGATTCTGAGATCCATCTTTTCACACTGTGGACAACTGAGGGACTCATATGCAACTATTACAGAAGATTCAAACACTTACTGATGCCTTAGTAGGAAACACAATGCATTAAGAGCTGGAGGTGAAAACTTTTGAACAGAATGAAGATGTGAAAATTGTTCTTATTTTGTCTAAATATCATTTTGTTTTATTATTACTGCCATTCAGAAGCTACAGAAGACACTTACATGTAAATTTACCCTGATCTTAAAAATTCAAAAAGTTTTCACTCCCCTGGCATTTGAACCTTCTGTAATAGTTGCATATGACTCTCTCAGTTGTCCTCAATGTAAAAAGATGGATCAAAACCATACAGTCATTGTTGAAGGGTTCAAATACACAAAAATGCAGAAAATCCAAAGAATTTGTGGGACCTAAAGGATTTTTATGAAGAACAGCAGGCAGTTTAACTGTTCAGGACAAACAAGGGACTCGTGAACAACTATCACTAAATAAAAATAAAAACAGCTGTGGATCATTTAAGTAACAACACAGTATTAAGAATGTAAACTTTTAAATGGGCTTATTTTCATAAATTCAACTATTATTTTCTCTTGTGGACTATACGTAAATGTCTTTTATGTGAAATATCTTATCCAGGTCAGTACTAAATAAAAAATAACATGCATTTTGTATGATCCCTCTTATTTTGGTAAAACAATTAGCATTTTGCAGATTCTGCGAGGTGTGTGTAAACTTTTGCCCTCAACTATATGTTACATGACAAACTATTTAATTCTAATATATTAATAGCTTACCAATTATTAGTGCTTAAATTCACTGTTGTAGAATGACAGCACAAACTCATATTTACCGCTCATTCCTCATCCATCAGGTGGGCTTCATTGACTACATTGTGCACCCGCTGTGGGAGACCTGGGCGGATCTAGTTCACCCTGACGCCCAGGATATTCTCGACACTCTCGAGGACAACCGTGAGTGGTACCAAAGCATGATCCCCCACAGCCCCACCTCCACCCCTGAGGAAAAGGGCGTAGTCGGGATGGGAGCGATGGGTGGAGGCATCGCCTCAGCGGGGGAGAAATTCCAGTTCGAACTGACCCTAGAAGAGGAAGGGGAGTCAGACGTCGAGAGTCCCGTGGACGAAGACTTCACTTCCACCGCACAGGATTCCTTCAGGATAAACGCAGAAGCCAAACATCCGTCTCCCCGCACACCGCACTCCAACCTGAGCGCTCGCTCCCCCGGCTGCAGGACAATGTCTTTTAAGATGGGCGAGCCGCCAGACAGCGAAGATGAAGATAGAGAACTTGACCAAGAAGGGAAAAGCGTGTCTTGTCTGCGTCTGGGAACATAACACTAGTGCACTTTTTCCACTGCATTCTTTTTTTTTTCTTCTTTCGTACCTCTTCCTCAGCACCTCCCTATCCCTCTCCATCCCATTCTTAGCTTCCTCGGCCGGAGGCGACGCAGAGAGAGCAAAGGAGAGGTAGGAAAGCTTCCACGGGACGTTTTTTATACGGTAGTCACCTTGCACTGGAGAAAGCTCCTACTCGACGCTTTCTTAAAACGTTCTCGGTCTCGGGACTTCCGGCTCAAGCGTAAAACTGCCTGTGCGTTACGGACTGAGAGGAAACGTCCTCAAGTGTCTTCCTGTGACATCCCAGGTTTAACGTTAACGAAGAACAAGCGGAGCCGTCCGAACATATTGATTGCTAAACAGGACACTTTTTATGTGAGACGTATGTGCACTAAAATGTTTTTTAAAAGATACACTGTTGACTTAAAGCTGGCCTGTTATTAGCTGAACAAAACAACCTAACCTTAACACAACAGAACATCTCAGGATTCAAAGAAACGATTGCTTTCATGTAGCAAACAGCTTGAGGGTACCCACATAGTGACCGCCGTCTTCCTTGGTTCACTATAAAATCTATAGACTGAAGTCGAGCCATGATTGTGATCTTTTGTATTTGTATGTGACGCCACCTAGTGCTTAATAGTGGAACTGGAGCCACGTTTATAGGATTTACCACTCCAGCCGAACACAGTGGCTCTCTATTGTTGTTCCTTTGCACAGATTATACTCATCTGACCCTTCTCACCTTCATTTGTAGGAATGCTGCTTTAATTTAAGGCATTCACATGGTTTACATACGCTTCTCGTTTAATTTTCTATTCTGCTTTATTCAAAGCTTGAGCGTCAGCATTAGTACATCGCATTTCACGGCTTGCTTCTGATATTCTAGGTAGCACTTTAGGAGGTATCTTTGTCGTTGCCAAACGTCGCTCCATCGGTAAGGGCTGGAGTCATTGTTAGCGTACAGATTGGCAGGGTAACCAGCATGTTTACGCGCCCTGCGTGTAAGTTGGTCTCTGGGAGGCTGGTCTAGCTTGGAAACCCACATTAGCTGTATAGGAAGCGAGCAGTGTCCTTAAACCACATGTGTACTTTTTCGCTCTTCTTCTGTGCTGGTCACACTGAAAAAAATCTGAGGTATCTTAACATCTTTACAAATGTATGATGTCTAAACAAGAGTGAAGAGTTTTGTTCTAAGACCAACCTGTGCGCTACAACACATTAAGCCAAAGTTAGTTTTCTGTGCCAGACCTTTTGTGTTCTTTGGTTTTTGGTCATTGATCAGTGCTCTGCTCTTCACAGGGACATAGCCAATGACAGTACAAGTGCCAAGCAAGCATGATCCATGCTGTACTGTAATTTCCATGTTGCCACTGGCTAATTTCCATCAATGACATCTACTACTGTCAGTAACGTACTGATTTGAGCATTTAGTTTTCTTTTAGTTCTTTTATTTAAGAGTATTCATGATTAATAACAGTCTTTCGGACTCAGTTCCGGCTATTTGTGTCCTTTTTATACCATGGTATGAATTTTAATATTGGATACAGTGGAATCTTTGTATGTAAATGGGCTTTTAATTATTGGCTATATGTTCATTTTAATGTCAGTCTGTGCTCTTTGTAGCAATGTTTCATGTGGCGAAAGAAACGCTGAGTGGTCATGCAAAGTTTCCATACGGCACACCTCTGTTTGGTCTTTTTCTGTCGCAGATCTGACAATCCCAAAAGTACTGTTTACCACTACAACGCTGTTACTAATGTTGCTGTGATTGTTTTCCTGTTCCCAATGCCAATAAACAAAGAAATATTAGTAAGCTGTTTATGTGTTAGATGGGAACGTATTTACACAATATATATGTCTTAAGTAGCAAAGGTATATTTGTAGCAATAGCCAACAATACATTGTATTAGTCAATATTTTTCTTTTATGCCAAAAATCATTAGGATATTAGGTAATGATCATGTTCGATGAAGATATTTTATAAATTTGCTACTATAAATATATCAAAAGTTACATTTTGATTAGTGATATGCATTGCTAAGTTTAGTTTTTTGGGACAACTTTAAAGGCGATTTTCCTCAATATTTAGATTTTACTCAGATTCCAGATTTGCAAACGGATGTATCTTAGCCAGATATGGTCCTATCCCGCCATACGTCAATGGAAAGAGTATTTATTGTATAAATGTCCATTTTAAAAAATGAACCCTTATGACTGGATTTGTGGTCTATGGTCAAATATAGATAAAAAAGGCTTTGGTAGATCATAAGATTAAACAAAAAATTGGAACTGGGCAAAAAGTTTAAATAATGATATACATCATAATTAAGACATAAAATTTAATTTATTTTATGAAAAGTCTAAATGTGACTAAAAGTATGATATAAATGGTCAAAATTATAGGATAAACATTTTGGCATTATTTTGAAATGGTGGCAAAAATAATAATGATGACATTAAAAGTTCAGAAAATGGCAAGTCATAATTTATGTCTTGACCATGTCTTTATGTCTTACATTGTTGTCATAATTTTGACTGTCATATTTTATTTTGATTGTCATTATATTGAAGTCAGATTGATGGCAAAAATATTAATTATAACATTAAAAGTTCAGAAACATGCCATGAGTCAAATGAAATTATGACAGTCTCAACATTTCTATTTGTTGTCATAATTTTGACTCATTTTATTTTGATTGTCATTATTCTGAAGTCAAAATTGTGACAAAAATAATAATGACATTACAAGTTCAGAAAAATTACAAGTCATAATTTACTAAAAGTTTAGAAAAATCAAGTGACACAAATTGAAATAATGACTGTCTCAACATTTCTATTTGTTGTCATAATTTTGACTGTCACCTTTTATTTTGATTGTCATTATTTTGATTTTGTCATAATCATAACTTAGTATTTTGACTACTTGTGTTATAATAATGACTTACAATTTCTTACGACTTATGATTTCTTATGAATTCATAGTGGCTAATTTTGCCATAAGTTTAGCTGCAATTTTTAATCTCATAAAAAAATTTCATCTTTGTATTTATGACTTAGACTAGTTTAGACTATACTAGGTTTTAAATATTATAATTATGACTTTTTATTTCATAATTATGACATATTTTATTGAAATTCTAAAATGTAGGAAATTATGACTTCAAATTAATTTCAAATTAAAATACCTCAAAAACAAAAATCTCGGAAATGTTCTTGTTGCTTCATGCATCTTTCTACAAGACCGCTAAATCTCTACGGTGACCGATCGAACGTGTGATTGGCTTATTCACATGTCAGTCATTGTTTAGCCCCACCCCCAGCTGGCTGCCAAAGAGTGACGAAAGCACAATCGCAGGTGCACTGGCAGGGAAAAGGGAACTGCATCCAAACCACACCGAATAAACATCCTCTTAAGGTAAGCTGAGCTTTCTCTGACAACATTGCATTTATTTCGAAATGCTACACAAATCGCAGAGAAACGTCAGGAAATCAATGGTTTTATTTTAAAACCACCGTAACCTTCATTTGACATCGCTAACTGGGATGAATCATAAAAAGCCTCTGCTGTAACCTTATAATCCATCGCTGCGTGCTACAAACTAACATGTCAACCGGCTTTTGACACTCAGCACATTGTCGCTGGCTGTTATGATGAATACTGGCTGTTCGATCGATGGGATGGTTAGTCACTCACTGACCCGAATAAAAATGGAAATCAGTCCGTGGGTTAAGCGGATAGATGCTAACCGGAGCTCAACTGACTTAACCATTATCGGCCATATAGCAGCAGGCAGTCTCGCTCTCACCAGCTGCCGTTTGTTCTGAACGTCTCGATTGGACAGTTAGCTCGTGAACGTAGCAGCGCTTCCCACACGTAAAGGTTTCATGCTGTAATCTTGTACGCCTAGCCTGAGCCATATGTTTGAATTAAGAAATGGGCTACTCAGGTGGCCTGACAAATAACAGACTGAACAAAGCAGGAATGAACATTCAGGGGTTGGTTTGTCCTTATATGGGAAAGAAACCAATTGGTCTTCCATAATAAAATGGGAATATAGAGTAATCTTTTCATAATATTGTTGGTGTGCTCAGATCCTGAGCTAAGCACAGGGTTTAGCCGACACAAAACCTTTAAAATCCCTAGCTACACGGACAGCCCAGCTCAATCCAGGAGGATACAGGGATAGTGCAGGTTACACCTACTATTCACTAGGAACTTGTGTTGTAATTCAGCAAACAGGCTGTGAGTAAGAAAACATATTTGTTTTAACACATTGCCAGGAACTGTTTCTCACACCACTGAACATTGTACAGTATAAGAATGAAATGAAAATGTAGTTATGTCTGTTTTCCTATCTGCAACACCCACATTTTAAAAACCAGTCTACAACCAATGCAAGTCCTTGCTTTACATTTTGTCATAATCCATTACTTGAATGTATGACAGTATGTGACCCTGGACCAAAAAACAGTCATAAGGGCCTTTTTTTATTATTTGAGATTTAAACATCACATGAAAGTTGCTTTCCATTGATGCATGGTTTGTTAGGATAGGGCAATATTTGGCTGAGGTACAACTATTTGAATATCTGGAATCTGAGGGTGCAAAAAATATTGAGAAAATTGCCTTTTAAAGTTGTCCAAATGAAGTTCTTAGCAATGCATAATACTAATCAAAAAAGTTTTCATATATTCACGGTGGGAAGTTTATAAAATATCTTAATCTTCACTTAATATCCTAATAATTTTTGCCATTAAAAAAAAAACATTTTACTACAAATATACCTGTGCTACTTAATATTGGTTTTGTGGTCCAGGGACACATGTGGAATAAAAGATCTGTCGCTGATTCCATTTCATCGCAACTTGTGCATTATGGAAACAGAATAGCAATTCTATGAATCATCTTCTTTGTTTTATTGTTTGTAGATGGCCTCAGCAAATGATGCTCGATATGGACAAAAAGAGTCTGCGGATCAGAACTTTGACTACATGTTTAAGATCCTGATTATTGGTAACAGCAGTGTTGGCAAAACCAGTTTCCTGTTCCGCTACGCTGATGACTCCTTCACACCCGCTTTCGTCAGCACTGTCGGCATCGACTTCAAAGTGAAGACCATCTACCGGAACGACAAGAGGATAAAGCTCCAAATATGGGTGAGGAGTTCATCAAATAATAATTTTCACATTCATTTTTTTTTACTTTCTGCTAGAGTCTTGAGTTTTGTTGTTTGAGCTGTGTTATTTTGATAAAAGGGGATATCGGATGCCCATTTTCCACAAGTTGGTATGTTGGGGTCTTATGTCTGCAACATACTTTGGTTAAAATTCCTCAATGGTTGTGTAAAACAGCAGCCCTGTTCACAGCGACATGTTTCAGTGCATGTGTCTTTAAATGATAATGAGCTACTGCTCACTCCGCCCCTCTCTTTTTTTGTGTATTTGTTGGTACGTTACGATCAAGAACTAATCCACTGCAACCTCAAGTGGCTCTGATGTTGGGAGAAAATGAAGGCTTATTTTTACTTTTACATCCAACTACAAAATAACGTACAACTCGCTGAGGACGGAAATATGTTAATTCAGGACAGTCCATCAGCGGTCATAGGCAGGGCCTGAGAAGTATGATGTCATAATGCTCAGAAAGTCAAAACGGCTTGATAATTGAGACTGTTTAGGTTTTTTGGAGATTAAAAAAGAGTGAATGGATTTTTATCATTGTAGGGTGGTTGTGTCTACACTGCTAAGACACATTTTTATGCAAACACCATGTAAAAGTGAATTTTGCATCCGATGTCCCCTTTAGGGAGTTTTTTCTTAATATATGTGATAGAACTATCAAGACATTTAGACTCTAACTTCTGTATATTCCAGGACACTGCTGGACAGGAAAGGTACAGGACCATCACAACAGCATACTATCGTGGCGCTATGGGCTTCATTCTGATGTATGACATCACCAATGAGGATTCCTTTAATGCCGTTCAGGATTGGTATGATAGTGTTTATTTTTATCCATTTTATCCATAAAATTGACATATTTGCAAAGATGTGACCTAGTTTCTGTCGAAACTTAGAACATGCGCTATATTATCAACAACCAGGTGCGATGTGATATGATTCCAACTACAAGTAATTTCTCCACACTGAATGTGAAATTGCAACCCAGTCACATCGGTCAAAAGCCTTGTTCAGACTGACAGTCCGAATCTGATTTTTGTGCATGTTTGACTGTCCACACTGTGTTTTGCATCTGTTCAGATCGGATTCTGTCTGCATTGGTTTCTATGGCAAAAATGTTGCATAGGAATGCATACTCTAAAAACAGGGTTTTTTTTACATCGTAAGAACGTGTTGTTATTGCGCTGGATTATATTGCGTGTAATAAGGCAGTGGCAAAACATAGGAAGCTGGGATGTGCAGCTTTATTGCATGCTGCAGTCTCCAACAGCAGCAATATATTGTCATTTTCTGCTTGACTTCCACTTCGCAAAAACACAACCTTGTTTATGCAGAGACATTCAGCATGTTTTCTACAAACAACGTATAACATTTTTATGTTTTATTTGGCATGAGAAAGTGACGTAGGCAAAAAAGCTACACAAAATCCAATCTGAAACAGAAATCCACAAGTGCGATTTGAATAGGATTTCAAAACACATAATATGTGACCCTGGACCACAAAACCAGTCATAAGGTTAAATTTTACAAAACTGAGATGTATACATCATATGAAATCTCAATAAATAAGCTTTTTATTGATGTATGGTTTGTTATGATAGGGCAATATTTGGCTGAGATACATCTATTTGAAAATCTGGAATCTGAGGGTGCAAATAAATCAAAATACTGAGAAAATCACCTTTAAAGTTCTCCAAATTAAGTACTTAACAATGCATATTACTAATCAAAAATTACATTTTGATATGTTTACAGTAAGAATTTTACAAAAAATCGTCATGGAACATGATCTTTACTTAATTTCCTAATGATTTTTGGCATGAAAGAAAAATCAATAATTTTGACCCATACAATGTATTTTTGCCTATTGCTACAAATATACCCCAGCGACTTAAGACTGGTTTTGTGCTCCAGTGTCACATATGAATGTGGCTTGAAATGGATTTGTAAAAATCATATTTTACATGATTTTTTGACATTCAGACTTGCTAAATACGATTGGATTCCAATTGGATATGCATATAAATTGGATTTGGACTGACAGTCTAAACATGGCTAAAATGACAATCTCTTCGGTCAAAAGTCAACACAAAATGACTTAATCTATATTCTAAATTCATGGTATTGATCTTATTATGAACAGTTCTTCTTTTTATGTGTCAGTATGTCTGTATGTTTTCTTTTTGTCACAAATCAATCTTGCAATGAAAATGACAATTTTCCAATGCAACATGCACATCTAAAAATCCACTGAACTAAAACCAAATGACATTTGGCATTTTTGCCTTTATTAAGAAGTGACAGGAAACAAAGTGGGCTTCGAACTTGGGACACCCATAGCATATGTCAGCATGCTGCCCACAAGGCTATTGGCGCCGACACTAACATAAAATTGAGTAATATGTAATATATAAATGAAATCAACATTTGGTATGATCATCCTTTGCGTTTAAAGCAGATTTTGCAATAGGTGCATTTTGGAGACATTGCCACAGTTCTTTTGGTTTTAGTCTGGCTCAGTTTCTTCTGTTTTTTTCATGTCATTCCAGACAGACTGGATGATGGTGAGATCAGATCTCAGACAAAAATCTTACTAAATTATTACAATTAATGGCAAAATGCATGTTTGGAAATGTAAACTGATATTTCCTTCTGACACACTACAGCAAAAGATAGAAATAACTGAGGTAAACCATTGTTTAGCTGGTAAAAATACTAGTGTTCTAATAATTTTTGCCACCACAGTACATGGCAAATGTTATCACAACCCACTATTTTTAAAATCCATTAAGTTAATGAATGCAAATATGTAAATCATACATGTATGCAAAAATGTATACAACATGATACACAAGGATACAGTGTCAAAGGCATTTAGCCTATTAAAGGGGCCATATGATGTTGCTAAAAAGAGCATTATTTTGTGTATGTTCTAATGCAATGTGTTCATGCAGACTGAGGTTCAAAAAAGATTATTTTCCACATACTGTACATTATTGTTGCTCCTCTCTGCCCTGCCTTTCTGATATGCTTAGATTTGTACAAAACTCATCGTTGATGGAAACCAAGGTTTTCTCTGATTGGCCAGCTATCCGGTGTGTTGTGATTGACCAAATACCTTAAGCGTGTGACAGAAATGCCCCTTACCATGCCGTTTCTCAGTGCGACGAGACGGCAACAATAAAACCAATTATAAACGAGGCATTTGTTGCATCCAGTGGGGACATAGCTACTGATTATAATGACTCATACTGTCTTTTTATATTATATTTATAATAAGATCAATACCATGAATATATTATATTATAATGACTAATACTGCCTTTTTACGCGTTGCTGCGTTGCGTAAACATAACACCATGTCTGCATTTGCAATCGTAAAACAAGAAACAAGAACTACTCTACACTGCTCAAAACTCGCATTTGAATAGTCAGTACTGAATTACACGCCATCAGTCAGAAGCGCAGACTGTCCTTACAACATCGGAATTGCCCCACTTTATAGCCATAATCTTTTGTGTACAGCTGCCATTGTAAGCTGCTCTCCCAGGTTCAGGAAACAGTCCTCCATGAAATGCACATCACTCACTCGAATATTTGCGCTGTACTGTTCCGGAACAGTGTTGTAATAATGTATAATAATAACTTAACCACTGATTTCTAGTTGCTTCCTCATTTGGAAGGCCAAACAAAGTGCTTTCGCAATGAAACACACTGCGTCTCATTTTAATTACAATAGCATTTCGTTCAAATGCTTTTTCTTAATAAACCCCTGTACTGCTTTTAGGTCCACACAGATTAAGACATATTCATGGGACAATGCTCAAGTGCTGCTGGTGGGAAACAAATGTGACATGGAAGACGAGAGAGTGGTTGCTTCTGGAAGAGGAAGACAGCTGTCTGAACAGCTAGGTGGGTTTTCCTAAACACATTGTTTTCCACTAAAATCTCCATTATATGCAGGATGTTTTCTTACAGCTCTTCGTTTAACTTGAATATAATAGTGCCCTTTTATTTCTTTTGACTGTCACAGGCTTTGAGTACTTTGAGGCCAGTGCCAAGGACAACATTAACGTGAAGCAGACATTTGAGCGACTGGTGGACATAATCTGCGAGAGGATGGCAGAGAACCCAGAGACGGCAGATCCGTCTCTCACTGGAAACAAACAGGGCCCTCAGCTCAGTGAGCAGCCACAGCGCTCCACCAAAGACTGTGCTTGCTAAGGGTCACTCTTAACCTCTTCACCATTCCCAGCAGATTGAATAATGGACCGCTCTATGAACGAAGCTTTGGTAAGAGAAGAGTTGATGGGATGTGGCTGGGAACCTGTTTTCCCTCTGTCACTTTTGTGAGATTGACATCAGCGCATTTTTGTTTCTCTTATATTTGTATTGGTAACCAATGCTCCTCTCATATTAATAATTTGACAGCATATTCAAACATTTTAACATGAATTTGGGTAAATCACATTTTGCTTTGGTACAATATCCACTAAAACATTCTTCTAAATGTTGCTAAATGTTCATGAGCATGTATGTTTTGGGTTTCATCAAGGCCACACAGATATCCTCAATATATTGCCAAGAGATATTTTATTATTTCCAAGACCAGATTGTTGTGTGGAAACCATCAGCATAAAGGCTCACCCCAAGATAGAAACTATCCGAAGCTTGAATTGTTCATAAGTACTGTTTTACTCTTTTAATTTTTAAAATGAAAGAGTGAAAACGAAATGCACACTAAATAATTTGCTCCCTGTTATTTTTTAATAACAGCAGGTCTATTTTGTAAAACATATTATATTAGATTATATAAGCAAAAACTGGTTGTTGTGTGATAATAGATGTAATTAGGAAAAATTAATTATGATGTGCTTAAATGCTTCTTGTTTTTTTGTAATATGAAGGAATTATTGAATTTAAGTGTATTTTCAGTTACTTTTATTCAGGTACCTAGATATTGGTGGACTCACCAATATCTACTCTACTCATTTTACCATAAAAAAGCATGTGAGTGTATGTTAGTATTTCATCCTAGTATATTGTAGTTATTTTGTTTTACAAGTAAAGATAAGGATTACTGTCATTCTACAGGCTTTAACACAATAAGAGCTTTAATGAAAAGAGAGACTTCAAAGGATAGCAGCTATTGGTTTCTAGACAAGACTGTATTTTGAAAAGACAGTAATATTAAAACAATGCATTGTGATTCTCTTGAAGTTCTCATTTAGGCATTGGAAACAAATACCTGGTTAAACAAGCAACATTGATTGATCACTTGTGTCAGTTAAATCACTGGAGTATTAAGATATGTTAATGCACATGGTTATGTTAATTATGTTGTAATTAGATGTTAATTTGCTGCTTTATTTATTGCTTATTTATTTATTGCATTATTCTTTGTTGGATTAAGAAGGCTACTGCTGTAGTTGTAGACCAGACATGGACATCTGAAATATCTCACTTTTCTAAATCACAGAGTTTTAAACATAAAAGGGGGTAGATGTTTAAAAACCTCATGTCTGACTATGTGTTGGTTTTCCCCTATGCAACTGAAAAGCTTTGTTATACCAAATAGTCACTTGATATGCAGGGATACTGTTTGTAAGGTGCGTAACTGATGATTTATACCCTCCATTTATATTCTGTTTACAGTCCATCCTAAACCAATAGCAAACCACTGGGATTTACTTTTTTATACAGGGAAATTTGACACAGTAGTATGATTTTATGCAGCTGTTAAAGTAGAAGCCATCAAACAGAGTTTTGGTTTTGATACTCTTTTTGTAGTTTGGCAGTTTGAGTTTTGTTTTTGTAAATTGTACAATAGTTCCTTCAGTTCCCACACTATGATATGTCATTTAAAAAAATACAAATAGGTTTTAAGCTATGTGCATCATGCTGTGTTTCACCTTGGGATATAATGGTAATAATAAACCACTGTATTTGCAACTGATATAAGCAGGACACTCACTGTCATGAGTTTTATTGAGAATCAAGTGACCACTTGCATCTGTTTGAGTTCAATAAAAAACTATGTTTGAAATCTTTTGTGATTTATTGCTGCCATTGGGAATGATCTCTTGACCTCAGTTGGTTAAAATGATTTAAATGTAGATATATTAACATAACCTTAAAGGGAACCCTGAGTATTAAGACTTCCATGGCTTAATATACTCGTATGTATATGTATAAATATGTAGTAGAAAACCAATGAAAGATTTTTTTAAAAATTATTAAAAAAAATCCACATCATTCATACATATTTTGGACTATGCAGGGTGCCATTATTTTGATGATGTAAAATGGTTGCACTCAGGGAGCTACTGGCATTGCCTGTTGCTATTTTTACCACAACACAACTCGGGGAAAAAAAAAATACTGATACGATATCTACAGCTACTAAAAAAGCTTACAGCTATGGATATAAGCATAGACTTAAAGGGAGTTCACCCAAAAATTAAAATTTGATCTGTCTACCCCCAGGGCATTCAAGATTTTTTTCTTCAGTAGAACACAAACAAAGATTTTGCAGTCTGTCATCATATAATGACAGTCAATGGAACCCACGGCTTTGAGAGTAAAAAAAAAAAAAAAAAAACATAGACAAAACCAAATTAAACCCTGCGACCCTGTGATTTCACAGACTCCCAACTTTTGAGCCTGATCGACTGAAGTTATGGTTGCTTGCTCTTCGCCACTCACTGGCTGTTGTGAACGCGCTCAGGACAACTGGAAATTGCGGTGGATCAGAGGTAAAAAAATGATATAAATACAGTTCAGTTTCTTGCACAGACTGATTGTTTTGTGTGTTAAGACCTCAATGTATCGTCACGAGCCGCAGGGTAGTGTTGTTTTTGGAGGCCGGTTTTAATTTTAGTTTTAGTCTAGTCTTTGTGTGAAGCTGTCATTTTAGTTTTTATTAGTCTTAGTCACGTTCATACTCTTTTTTTTTTTTTAGTCTAGTCAAGTATTAGTCAACTAAAAGTCTGAGCATTTTAGTCTTATTTTAGTCAGAATTATCCATGACTATTTTCGTCTAGTTTTAGTCGACGAAAACTGATGACATTTAGTCTAGTTTTAGTCAATGAAAATTGTATTTTAGTCTCTTTTCCCTTCTTTTTTTAAAAGTTTATTTACAGATTAATTCATTTATACCTTGTGTAAGTAAAATTACATTTTTTTTTTTTTTATTTCTTATGGTTTTCGTAACACAAGTGGATTTATTTTATGAAACTGTCCAAAAATTGCTCGGACATCTGAAGCACTAAAGCAACTTTTTCCACTTTTGACCACAAGATGTCATTAGTGTGCAATCTGTTTGAAAAGCTTCGAGTAATGTACCTTTTTACGATACAGTTGATAGGAAAGCCTCGGTGCTTCAGATGGCGCTAGTGGGGCTTGAGGAAGTGACGTCACCTGCGTCTGCACACAGCATTTAAGTTTCGTCTCATTTTCATCACATGATAAAGGTTCGTTGACGACGATATTTAGTCATAATTTTCGTTGATGAAAGCAACACTACCGCAGGGTTTAATTTGATTTTGTCTGTGTATGTTTTTTTGACTCTCAAAGCCATGGGTCCCATTGACCCATTATATGACTGACAGGCTGCAACGGTTTAACAAATAAACAAGTTAAAAATCTTTGTTTGTGTTCTACTGAAGAAACAAAGTCACCTACATCTTGGATGCCCTGGGGGTAAGCGGATAAACATCAAACTTTCATTTTTGGGTGAACTATCCCTTTAAATCAAATGCCATTCCATTGAATTTTCCCCACAATGAGTCTAAACGCCTCTGGATATTGAGTGAAATCTGTGCTGAGAAACTCCTTCAGTGGCATCTTGATTAACATTGTCATGTTTACATCCTGTCAGGATGGCATCTAGCGTTTCTTGTCTCAGACGTTTGTAAGTAGCTGTGGTCTACTAAAAGCCAAAAGGCATCAGGGCTAAAGTGGAGAGAACAAAACGCAGGTCTTAAGGAAATGTATTAGTCCACAGGCATCTTCTTATTCTTTCTCCTCTTCTTATTGCTGGGAAAAACAGTGAAGACTTACATCACTTCTCTTATTGCCCTTTCACTGAAAATTACAACTAAAAGCCACACAATGTGGCATTGTATCAGTATTTTTTATTCCGAGTTGTGTTGCGGTAAAAATAGCAACCATATCACATCATCAAAATAATGTCATCCCCCATATTCCAAAATATGTAAAAAAGGATGTGGATTTTTTACATACAATGTAAAACATACATTTTCATGGGTTTCTACTACATATTTCAATAAGAGATAATTTGCATTATATTAAGCCATACAAGTCTCAATACCCAGGGTTCTCTTTAAAAGAATAGTAATAAAAAAAAATTGCCTTTTCACTGGTTATTATGAATTGTTAAGGTTGAGCACCTCTGGCCTACAGGGAGCTGCAAGACTGGATGTAATGCTTGGTTTGCTGTCTTATATCGAAGGATTATTATGTCGTAAGAAACAATCAAGAGTTTGATGCATACTCTGCGTCTACAGATTATTTATTTATTATCTGATGGTGGATGAATGACAAGTACACAGATGCTAAATAAAGAGTCTGGGGAATTGAAACTTCAAACCACATGTTAAACTACTGTATAAATTACCTTCTTTCACATCTTCGTCATACCTAAACATTATCTCAAGGAAATCAAGAGTCGTTTAGATCTGCACAGATTTATGGATGGACGTTGCAGTGAACTTGCAAGTCGAGGCCTACAGAAAAAGTTGTAAAACATGTCTGCATTCGGTTTTTGCTTTCAGAGGTTTATGGATAATCCTGCGGATGGGCATGGCATTTGTGATGGACAGATGATGGTATCCTCCACTATGGATTTTTTGCAATATAACAGAAGTTTTGCTGACGTTTCTTGTGGACAGCATGACTTTTCAACCTATACGGATGGATATTTTTCTGCCGTAGATCATGATCATGTATTTTACCAGGAACAGCAGGAGCTTTGGAATGTGAATGGTTATAGACACTTCAGTCCAACAGAAGAGTTTTACACCATGCAGAATGCACAAACAGGTGGAGAAAGGTTTAACAATTCAGACACGGATGGACCTGTTCATCTGAAGTCCAGTCTGAACACAAACTGGTCTCGGTTTACCTGCCAGTGGCTGGAGCGATCCGCAGGTGCTCCACAGTGCTGTAGGAAAAACTTCTGCACAATGAACGAGCTCATCTCTCATCTGACAGCAGAGCATGTTAATCTGTCTGGGCAATCTAGTTACGTTTGTTTATGGGAAGATTGTTCTCGTCAAAGGAATCCATTCAAGGCTAAGTACAAGCTGATCAATCACCTAAGAGTCCACACAGGCGAAAAGCCCTTTCAGTGCTCATTCGGATGTGGAAAGGTGTTTGCACGGGCAGAAAACTTGAAAATTCATGAAAGGACACATACAGGTAACACTTAAATTGTTGTTGTTGTTTTTCTTTTTGATTATGTTGCATGATTTGTTTTAATTTATTATAAATTCTTTATTTGTTACAGGTGAAAAACCTTTCAGATGCCCTTTTGAGGCCTGCGAAAGGCGTTTTGCAAACAGCAGTGATAAGCAAAAGCACATACGTGTTCATGCACCTGAGAAGCAATATAATTGCATGCACTGCAGTAAATCATATTCTCATGCGAGCTCCCTCAGGAAACACGCAAAGGTATATTAGAATTTAAATATACAGCTAAATTAGAAATAAATACAGTTGAGGTCAAATGTTTACATCCCTCTTTCAAAATGTCTAAAATGTTAAAAATAAGGGATCATACAAAATGCATGTTATCTTTTATTTAGCACTGACCTGAATAAGATATTTCACATGAAATATGTTTACATATAGTCCACAAGAGAAAATAATAAAAAAATGACCCTGTTCAAAAGTTTACATCCCCTTGATTTGTAATACTGTGTTGTTACCTGAATTACCACAGCTGTGTTTTTTTTGTTTAGTGATAGTTGTTTATCACTTCACTGCCTTTATAAAAATCCTTCAGGTCCCACAAATTCTTTGGTTTTCCAGCATTTTTGTGTATTTGAACCCTTTCTATCAATGGCTGTATGATTTTGAGATCCATCATTTCACACTGAGGACAACTGAGGGACTCATATGCAACTATTACAGAAGGTTCAAACACTCACTGATGCTCCAGAAGGAAAAACGAAGCTTTTGAACAAAATGGAGATGTGTGTATTTTTTCTTATTTTGCCTAAATCTCATATTTTTTCATTTAGTACTGCCCTTCAGAGGCTACAGAAGATTTACATATTTTGCAGAAGACAAAATAAGTTAAATTTACCCAGATCTTCAAATTAATGCATGGTTTTAAGTGTTTGAACCTTCTGTAATAGTTGCATATGAGTCCCTCAGGACAAACAAGGGACTCATGAATAACTATCACTAAACACAAAGACAGCTGTGGATCATTCAAGTCACAACACAGTATCAAGGATCAAGTGTATGTAAACTTTTGAACGGGGTCATTTTTATAAATTCAACTTACTAGTTTCTCTTGTGGACTATATGTAAACGTCTTTTATGTGAAATATCTTATTCAGGTCAGTACTAAATAAACAATAACATGCGTTTTGTATGATCCCTCTTATTTTGGTAAAATAATTAACATTTTGCACATTCTGAAATCGGGATGTAAACTTTTGACCTCAACTGTATATAGAACTGCATTCTAGATTTTTATAGAGGTCCTTTTACATATCCTATTGTTTGCTGATTTTTTTATGTACTTTGTGATTCAATAACTGAATTAAGTTCTATTCTATCTCTCTTCTTCATCAATGCAGGTCCACCTGCCAGTCATGGAATCTACTCAGAACTACAATTCTGACACCAGCTATAAAGATCCAAGCCCTTTTCAAATAATACTTTAAGGTGTGCCCTAGTGTAAATCTAAGTAAACATTGTTTGTAAAGTCTCCCATTTCTGGTCTGGAGGATAAATTATTAATACATATCATCTTTGACGACTAAAAGCTGTTTGTATGTTAGTAGATCTTGTACGTTGCATGTCAAAACTGTTACATACAGACATATAGTCATGAAGTATATAAATGTGAAACTAGTACAACTGTAGCTTAAAATCGAACACATCACATCAACTTTGTGGTTTTCTTCTAAAGTGGCCTATCATGTTTGCTTGAAGTGTAATAAAACATTAAACACTGCACAGTTCAGTTTCATTCAGGATAATTTTGATCAGCAACTAAATTAAGAGCATTGTAAATGACACAGCAAAGAGGAAATTGTACATTCGTAAATGTTAATGTGCCCACTTTTAGCAGAGGATGTTTCTGGAAAAAACAGTGTGTTCTCTCCCTCTAGACAGAATAAATCCTCCACACACTGATCTGATGTCTCTGAACAGTAATTGCATTCATTAGAACAGGCTGAACCACAGTAATCACAGCTAATCCATCTGTGGGTAAAAGTTTAGCCTCTAATAAATAATTAGTATAGAGTTTACATTTAACTGAAACTGAATTTAAAGGGATAGTTCTCCCAAAAAATGAAAATTCCGTCATCATTTACTCATTCTTAAATTGAATTTCTTGTGTTAAACACATGTCGGTAACCAAACAGTTGCTGGTCACCACTGACTTCCACAGTATGGAAAAAATAAATAAATAAATAAATAAATAAACATTATGTAAGTTAATTGCTAGCAACTGTTCAGTTACCAGCATTCCTCAAAATATCTTCAAATGAAGGTTGATGGAAGTATCATGGTTCAACAATATCACAATTTAGATTAAATAATGACTTAATTCAACTTTTTTCAGTCTTCAATGCACCTTCACGAGAGTACACAACGCATGTGTACTCCGTGTAATGCGGGTTCTACAGTCGTGGCCAAAAGTTTTGAGAATTACATATTGGAAATTGGAAAAGTTGCTGCTGAAGTTTTTATAATAGCAATTTGCATATACTCCAGAATGTTATGAAGAGTGATCAGATGAATTGCATAGTCCTTCTTTGCCATGAAAATTAACTTAATCCCGAAAAAAACTTTCCACTGCATTGTTAAGAAGGCTTCAGGGCATCCAAGAAAGTCCAGCAAGCGCCAGGATCGTCTGCTAAAGAGGATTCAGCTGGTTTCTATGTAAGTACTGTTTACTTCACTTCATGTATCAACGCGATTTGGTTTCGGTTTACTTCACTTCATGTATCAACGTGATTTGGTTTCGGTTTACTTCACTTCATGTATCAACGCGATTTGGTTTCGGTTTATTGATTTCTGAATATGACCTTACCAGCCTACACACAATTATATATATATATATATGGCGGTAATACCGCGCTACTGAGCCACTCAAAATTACCGCAAGGGAAATTCCTTAACCGCGACAGCCCTACCTGGAAACTCCCCAGATCTTAAAGGAGAACTCCGGTGTGATATTGACCTAAAGTGTATTGAATCATGATACCGAGTGTGAACGTACCTTGCATATTTCATCTCGGTTTGTGTCCAGCTGTCCGAAATCTGGGGTCAGTTAGCCGATGCTCACAACAGGCTGTCTATGAGAGTCAACAGGGCATCGGAAAAGCCATGTAAATAAATCACTGTTTTACGCCATTTACGAGGCACAAAGTAGCTCCACACTTCATTGGTAGACTTCCAAGGGCCTTGACATTTAAAACGAGACATTGAGAACTCAGAAAAAGCACCGGTAGTTTATTTACAAGTAGATTTAAACAGACATGTTCCACCAGGAACAGACCAGTCGCCGCCATCTTAAATGTAGTCACGATAAGTCGAGTGTCGAGCACCAAGGAATTTATCAGGTAGATAGAAGTCTACCAATGAAGTGTGGAGCTACTTTGTGCCTCGTAAATGGCGTAAAACAGTGATTTATTTACATGGCTTTTCCGATGCCCTGTTGACTCTCATAGACAGCCTGTTGTGAGCATCGGCTAACTGACCCCAGATTTCGGACAGCTGGACACAAACCGAGATGAGATATGCAAGGTACGTTCACACTCGGTATCATGATTCAATACACTTTAGGTCAATATCACACCGGAGTTCTCCTTTAAAACTTGTGGTCAATCCTCAAGAGGCGGGTGGACAAACAAAAACCCTCTAATTCTGACAAACTCCAAGAAGTGATTATGAAAGAATGGGTTGCTATCAGTCAGGATTTGGCCCAGAAGTTGATTGAGAGCATGCCCAGTCGAATTGCAGAGGTCCTGAAAAAGAAGGGCCAACACTGCAAATACTGACTCTTTGCATAAATGTCATGTAATTGTTAATAAAAGCCTTTGAAACGTATGAAGTGCTTGTAATTATATTTCAGTACATCACAGAAACAACTGAAACAAAGATCTAAAAGCAGTTGAGCAGCAAACTTTGTGAAAACTATTTGTGTCATTCTCAAAACTTTTGGCACGACTGTACATAAGAATGTCAGCTCCTGCGTCAGCAGCATCATACGCATGTGTGGTACTTTTGTGAATGTGCGTCGAATGACACGGAAGAGATGAAATAGTTGAATAAAGCTAAATGAATAACTGATGTCACATGGACTATTTTAACGATGTCCTTACTACCTTGAATTTAGTAGTTGCATTGCTGTCTATAGAGAATTTGCACTTACGTCACAGTTTGATCAGGTACCCGGACACGCAGCCACATTGGCAATACTCGGATGTAAACAACAGCATGGATTGCACAGTTAATGTACTACTGAATAATGTATGCTGTTTAAACTAGGGCTGCAACAACTAATTGATAAAATCAATTATTATCGATAATGAAAATCATCGACAACGATTCTCATTATCCATTATTCGGGTCCGCCCACAGTGCACACTTCAGAGGGTTTTATTTATATTAGGCTATTCTTTTCATTTTTAATTATACAGCACTTAAATTCAATAAAACAAATTTATGTAAGGTGTTTAACAAATTATGTAAGGTTTGTGGCACTGCTGCTCAAAACTAACAGTACTGGTGATTACCAAAATCATTTTTTAGCTTTCTGTATTGGTTAGTTCTCCAATATGCATAAGCTTTTTAGTAACAGTAGACTATTTCCAATGCTATAATTATTGCGGTTATCTATGAAAAA
>NC_133370.1:27204029-27289541 GCF_049309525.1 Garra rufa | reverse complement strand
AAGCTGGTCCTTTGCTGGTTTATGCTGGTCCTTAACCAGGGTTCAACCTGACTGGAAATGATAAGAATAAACAAATGTTGTCAAGATTCTTGCCCTGGAAATCCTAGTTCAGTTTGGCCAACCACAAATGCCTTCTTTCCTCAGACAGATTTTTTCAATCTTCTCTTTGATTTGTTGACTTTTGGCGGTCTGTAGTACTCCAAATATTTTTCCCTGTCCGACCGATTAGCCCAAAACATGACAATAATTGACCATTTTCAACAGCAAAAAACAGCAAAAAAAAGTTTTTTTTGGTTCAGTGGCATTGTTTACATTCAGAGCTGAATATGGCAGATTGATGATGTAAAATCGTGAAAACGCTCTATGCAGGGTCAGAAGCTCTCGGATTTAATCAGAAATATCTTATTTTGTGTCTTATGGGTTTGAAACGACATGAGGTTGAGTAGCCTAATTAACGAGAGAATTTCCATTTTTGGCCGAACTATCCTTTTAATGTTTATTCTATTCGGAGTGATCCCTAGTGATTCTCATCTGAAGGTTTCTCCCACTGGACTGAAGTATCAAAGCTACCTGTCATTTTAATGTGCAGCTGTCAGAAATACCTGCGTCTCTCATTTCCAGCAGTATGACGGGTCTTCAGATGCTCTAATAATGTTCATATGTCGTTCTCATACTTCATTGATTGGTGTTTTCCCTTGAGTGTTTCTTGATTAATATCACTCTTAAAATCAGTCTCTACTGTACATCATCAGTGCAGATTGCCTCACAAAGTTTCGGTAAAGTTTGTTAGAAACTTGACTTACCATGTAAACCTGTTGACATACGGGTAGCCACACGGTGGCAGAGGTGAGGCGCACTTCTTTCTATGACAGGAAGGAGCACGACAAACAATTCAAACCTGGCTGGAATAGAGACGATCCCAGGTATTAAGCCTGTGAAATGGTAAAAAGGAAAATTAAGACTCTTTAACAATAAAGAATATTTGGTAATATAAATATAATATAGGGCCTAAATATTTTGACTTTTATGAAAAGGCACCTTTTTTCATTTAGCTTACTATTTATTTATTTATTTAGAAAAGCAGCCCACATAACATAATGGAATTATATCTTGTAACAAAGTACATTAAAACACTGACATAATTTGCAGTCAAAATGCTTCTGTGTGGTGACAAACCTGTCAGTCGTGATAATCATCAAAAGACATAAGTAACCTGTTCAGAAGTAATTGAACCACTGTTTGAAGCCTCAGGCTGTCTTCTCCATACATGGTTTAGCCATCCATTAGTGAGCTTGATTTGGTTACAGGAACAGTATCATGAAGGACTGCTGCACTTTCCGGACTGTGACTGATGAGTCTACGTGATCAAGAGGACTGGCAGGTGCAGACTTCTCTCCTGTGTGTAAATCATAACCTCAAATGAACGTCATATTGGTTGTAGTACTGTACATTTGGCCTGAGGAGCCTGAAGTGATAGCCAGCTGTTCAATTGTAGATATTATAAACCTCACTTGAAATAACTAACTAAATAAATAAACAACTCCTCCATCTTGAACCCTTGGTCAGATAGTAAATTATGACTTCAAGTGGTTGTGTTCAGCAGAACCGGTCATGGGCAACAATAAATAAATAAAACAACAAACATTCTGCACGTCTTATCGAGTTCAACGCTGGTCAGCTCTTCGTGCTCTCAGTCCCCAAAACAACTGTGCACAAGCGACTCCTGGGCTTTGGGGTTTGTCTAATTTTCTGAGAATGAACTTAATGATCATTCATAATCGCTGGGCCTCATGAGACAGAATATAAAAAGTGAGCTTGTTCTAAAATAAACTTTCCTGGTGATTTCCTTCTTTGAGTTCTCACATTTGCTGTTTGAACAAGTAAGCAGCAAAATGTAAACATCAAAGGATAATGTTACAGAGAGTATATGAAAAAAATCTGAACTAGGCAAATCCAGTTAGCTTAGTCAGTCTCATCTGCTTTTCAGTGTTCTTTGAAGTCTGTGCATGACATCTGTGTCTTTCATTTTAATAGGCAAAGCTGATATTAATTGAAACATAATTATAAAACTGGCCTTTATTCACAAACTACAAAAGAGCAACATTTCAGCAAAACATTTTTACTAAGGCACCTAAAAGCATTAGTGGAAAAATATGTGTTTGCAAGTATCATCATGACTGTACTTGTCTTTTTATGTATTTAGCATTTAACACATGTGTAATATTCTCTCATGCCCTCAGTGAGCGATTGCAGGAGATATTCTGGGCAACGAGGCTCTGCTGTTCATCAGAATCCCTCAGAAGGTGTCGAGTGAAGAGCAACCGGCCATATCAAACTCATGTACTTATTAATACAGAGGCTGCATGATGGGAATACATGTGAGCAGTAGCCAAAACGATGAGCAGGCCTAGATAATGAAGTCTGGGCAAGTCATGCATTATTTTCTTTATTATTATTACTTTTTATTATGTACCCTTGAGAACCAGACAGAGACAGTTTTCCCTTAAAAAAAAAAACAGCATATGCTGGTTGGGTATAATCTGAAGCATGGTAGCTGGTTTGAGCTGGTTTAAGATGGTCTTTAGTTGGTCATTAGCTGGTTTAAGCTGGACCACCCTAAGCCAGCTACCATGCTTCAAAACATACCTAACCAGCATATGCTGTTTTTTTTTCAACAGGGTTAAAATGAAGCAAATGCGTAAGTGTTGTTATCCATAATGTTTTTCTCTTGTATGTGACTCACATCAGCAGTAGCAGCGGAGGGCAAAAGTTAGGACTCACAGACTGACTCATGTTGAAAATGTCCAGGGCATGTAATACCCACATTCACTTCCCGGCAATGAGGTAAAACAAGTAGTTTCTATATTTTAAATAGAGAGAAAAAAAATTTATGCTGTTTAATTTAGCTAAATTTGTTTGCATCTAGAGATTGGTCGGATGTATCATGACACTGCTTTACAGGAGTTTAGCTGAGTAGAAAAAAAATCTTACATATGTACCATGGTAAATATTTTACATATTTATTTCTTAGCACCGTAAGCAGGACAAATGTGCTTTTAGGAGACAACAGGAAAATCTCAAATATCTATGCAAACAAATTTTAAAAGTCCCTGAGGGTTTTTTGGTGTTTGGTTTTTGCTTGGCCTTGAGATGGCCATGTTGATTTAGGTGTGGACAAATTATAGCGCTCTCTGGGGTACAGCTGCATGGGAATCAAGCTGTGAGATTTGGACCATTATACATCATTATGAAAAAACTCAAAACCACAATGCTTTCTTGCTTTCGGTCTTACTTAAAGCTTACTTTAAATAGTTGATGTAAAATACCAAATGAAGAGACTGTTTGTCATTATTACATTTCTCGAATCAGGCAAACTAATTTTCCCTGTATTTCTGTCCACTGCGATTTACAAAACAGTCGGCACTGCAACAAGAAAAACACTGCGAAAAATTTAGTGTTGGCCTAATAGCTGAAGTCAAGTTGTGTGCATCTCAGTTATGGGGTGAATTAGGTTAGACATAACTTTGTGTTATTATGGAAGCCTGTTTCCGCGACTTTTTATTTGCACAATTCTGACTTTTCCTTTTCACAACCCTGCTGAAAGAAACAGCTAAAACCAGCTAGGCTGTTTGGCTGATGGTTTTAAGTGGCCATAGCTGGTCAGCAGGCTGGTTTTAGAGGGGTTTTGGCCACTTTCCCAGCCTGGCCAGGCTAAAGCTAAAGCTAAGGCTGGTTTTAGCTGTTTTTTCAGCAGGGAATTGTGAGTGATACAAACTCGTAATTCTAAGGTTTTTTCTTAGATTTGTGAGATATAAACTCACAATTCAGATTTTTTTCTTAGGATTACATGATATAATCTTGCAATTGCAAGTTATAAAGTCAGAATTGTGAGATATAACCTTATAATGTTGACTTTTTTTCCCCTCAGAATTGCAAATGTGACTTTTTTTCTTAGAACTGCTTGTTTATATCTTGCAGTTCTAACTTTAGAACACACAATTGCAAGTTAAGTCAGAAATGTAAGATATAAACTTGCAATTTTGATGTTTTTTTCTCAGAATTGCATGATAAACTTGCAATTGTGAGTTATAAAGTCAAAATTGTGGGATAAAACTTAAAATGCTGACTTTTTCTTAGAATTGCGAGTTTATATCTTGCAAATATGACTTTTTTTCTTAGAATCTCACAATTCTAACTTTATAACACACAATTGCAAGTTATTAAGTCAGAAATGTAAATTGTGAGTTTATATCTCACAATTCTGAGAAAAGAACTTTACAACTCGCAATAGAGTATTTATCTATCGGCCATATTGGCGGCACGTAAACAATGCCATTGAACCGAATGAAACCTGCATATTTTGCTGATTATAGCTGCTGAAAATTGTAAATTATTGTCATGTTTGGGCTGTACTAATCAGGGAAAAACATTTGGGGTACTAGACTGCAAAAAGTTATAACAAATCAAAGAGAAGAGTACAAAAACTGTCTGAGGAACAAAAGGCATTTGTGGTTGGCCAAACTGAAGCAGGATTTCTAGGGCAAGAATATTGACAACATTCATGTTTGTTCTTATCATTTTCAGTCAGATAAGTAGAATATTAGGCCAATATCTTAATTAATACTGCTTGTACGCCTCTATACCACCTATTAATTTTAGTTTGTCAAAATGTTGCACCCTTTCCTGCCTTACTAAATCCTTCTCTATATGATTTAGCAGCTTCCACATAGTTTCCACACATTTTTTTTACTGTTTAGATAGCATAAATGATCTGAACAACACCTTAAGTAGTACATTTACCGTGCAATCCATGCTGTTTTTCATGCTGAGTTTAAATCTCACAAAAAAGTCAGAATTGTGAGATTAAAACTTGCAATTGAAAGATTACATCTCACAGTTCTTTGAAAAAGAAAAGCCAGAATTGTGAGTTAAAATAAGTTGCAATAACCTTTAATTTTATTTTTTATTCAGGGGCGGAAGCAGGCTTCCATATCTTTTGTAGCCTAAATTGCGTCATTTCATTTTCTAAATGAAAACATTATTACATATATACACTATTAAATGTTATTAAAATATACAGGTAAGATTTTGTATTTCTTACCCATCGGCTATTCATTTGGTGAGGAGTTTTGTAATAAGCAGGATAAATGTAGGCTACAGTCAGTCCGATATTTGATATTAATAGAATTTTGATTAAAAATACAGATGTGCTCTTTAACATTTACCCAAACAAACAGGGACAAATATCCTTAATAAGGGCAGGGGGCATCCACATTGCTCCCTGAAGGCAACATTAACTTTTGAGCACATGGGTGTATTAAATTAGCCTGCTATTGATGCAGCAACACGTAATCCACTTACTATGAGACTTATGCTCCACACTCTCTGTCTCTGGCCAGTCTGTTTGTGAAAAACTGACCATATTATGGTCTTTTTGCAGACAAAATCAAATTCTATCTTACGTATTCTTAACGATATGCTGTGTTGGAGCTGCCTGTACTTCCTTCTAGCATTCATTTTTGTCCAAACACATGGATTAAAGGGAAGATCTCCAGATGCGCTAAATGTTAAAAGTTTCCATGCCACTGCAAAGGAATATTTCTGGTACAAATAGCTGCATTATAAGCGGAAAAGATTGGTATGACCAGATCACGTTGGGAATTTATATTTTAAAGGAACAAAATACTACAAGGATGAAAGACTTCCCTTTGGGAGCTGAGAATAAAACAGCCACCAGAGGCCAGAGTTCCCAGAGGCCTCAAAAAATGAGAGAAAGGCTAAAAGCACTCACATAAAAAAGTATGTAATTTTAAACGCATACTTAAAGGAAACTATCTGAAAAAGGGTTTTATGTGTACTTTGGAACAGTAAGTATTGTGAAAAGCTCTAAATACATTAAAATTTAATTTACTTCCGTACCTTATTCGGTTCTATCTGCAGGATGTGACATCAGTGAATGTCAAATATATTTCCCTCCTGCTTTATGAAAGTGTCTGAATGCAATATAATTAGGCTATTGACTGTGAGCTTGCTTTAATATTCCCAGAAGGCCATTTGTTTGTCTTTTGCTATTCATTTCACAGGTTTAATACCAGGCTCGCCCTGATGATATGCATTAATATAGAGCCGTCAGAATAAATCATGTAAATGTCCATGCTGTCGCACTACCAGTCTGTACCTTTTTTTGTCATTGGCTTAAACCTAATGTGTTTTATGCTAATGTGGAGGCTTTTTACCAAACAGTCCATTGAAGAAATGCTGTTCACAAGCATGTGGAAAAAGAAGAAGAGAACATGTTTTTCATGTTTAAGAGAAAAAGGTGACCAAATAAATGATGGGAAAATCTGTCTCTGCCCTCAAGGGTCTCTTTCTGCCTCTCTCTCACCCCCACTTTTTGCTCCCATGACCATGGACGTATCCGGCCCCCGCAGCGGGTCCCTTGCGTGGTTGTAGGACTATGGGAGAGGTATAAGAGGGGCGTAGAGGCAAAGCACCAGGCACTCTGTTATGACCGAGAGTCAGGACGGATCTCTTAAAGCCAATTTTGGAACTGACGGAGCAGCTTGAATGCCATCTTCACTAAAGGTAGTTAATTATACTTTTAATTATTACCTAAATTTTGCATATATTTAAATCAAATGACAGATTTCAGATATATTTCTGTTTGTAAATTGATCAAACTGACACCTAATCTCAGAAAACACACAGCGAATGTGTCATAGCATGTTTTTTACCGTAAAGCAGCATCTAATGTTTATAATTATGTGTGTTTCCGTTGTCTGTCAGTGTCTCTCCAGCTATTTAACCCACCACTGATGTAAATGGCCGTGTTTTATGTGTTCAGCTCTGAACATTAGGATTCTCTGTCAAGGTAAGTACAGTCTCAGAGGACTTCACTATTCTTGTTTCTCTGTCACAGTTTGAATGCATAAACTTTCCTCCATTCATTTTGCTTAACAGGGCTGATCATATCCATCATTGTGGGGAGTAGCATGATTTTATTAGACCACCGAAATAAAAATAAATGCAAACAAAAATCTCTTATCAGTATGACAAATTACAGTAACCACTTCCTGAGCAATAGCGGATGTCTGATAAGCATATTAAAATAGTTTGAGTGATATTCACAAAATGCGAACCTTGGAATGCAATGTCGTGTGTTATTGGTTGTTGACTCCCTTGGCAGCACGCCTGCATCTACTTACATAATATGTGCTTGTCTTATCATGAAACCAGTGAAGAAACAGATTGAGCAGAGTAATGCTAATACTTAATAAATATAGAATCTGAATTCAGTTTTATTGGCTGAGTAACGAAAAATACACAAATAAAACTACAGTTACCGTTTTTTTTAACAACCAGTTATTTTTACATTGCATGCAGCATGTGATATAGACAATAGACATAATATATCAATATGTCTTTTCAAATGTCTAAGCAAATTTTTGCCTAGAAATATGTAGCTCTTCACTTTGTGCTGAGGGTGAGAATGTGGCTTTAGACCAGCTAGAAACACATGTCTGACATGTTTTCAGAGAGCTTGACCTAGTTTGACCTTTTTCATGAGAAGCTGCCTAATGTGTTTCTATTATGGTACAGTTGTGGGAGCCTTGAGAGGATGACCAAACTTAATTCTCACAGTGCATATATCATGTTTAATACACATTATTTATGTATATTGAAATATTTTTACAAATCTATCTATCTATCTATCTATCTACAGTTGAAGTCAAACATTTACGTACACCTTGCAGAATCTGCAAAATGTCAATTATTTAAAAGAAGTCATACAAAATAATTTTTTATTTAGCACTGACTTGAATAAGATACTTCACATAAAAGACGTTTACATATAGTGCAAAAGAGAAAATAATAGTTGAATTTTAAAAAATGACCCTGTTCAAAAGTATACATACACCTGATTCTTTGTTGTTACCTGAATGATCCACAGCTGTGTTTTTTGTTTGTTTAGTTTAGTGATGTCTGGTTGTCCTGAACAGTTAAACTGCCCACTGTTCTTCAGAAAAATCTTTCAGGTCCCACAAATTCTTTGATTTTTCAGCATTTTTGTGTATTTGAACCCTTTCCAACAATGGCTGTATGTTTGTGGGATCCATCTTTCACACTGAGGACAACTGAGGGACTTAAAAATGCAAATATTACAGAAGGTTCAAACGCTCACTGATGCTTCAAAAGGAAACATGAATTTGAAGATCAGGGTAAATTTAACTTATTTTGTCTTCTGGGAAACATGTAAGTATCTTCTATAGCTTCTGAAGGGCAGTACTAAATGAACAAATATATAATATTTAGGCTAAATGTAAAGGAAAAATGTACACATCTTCATCCTGTTCAAAAGTTTTCACCCCTCAGATCTTAATAGATTATTTTTCCTTCTGAAAGCATCAGTGAGCATTTAAACCTTCTGTGATAGTTGCATATGAGTCCCTCAGTTGTCCTCAGTGTGAAAAGATGGATCTCAAAATCATACAGTTATTGTTGGAAAGGGTTCAAATACACAAAAATGCTGAAATCCCAAAGAATTTGTGGGACCTGAAGGACTTTTCTGAAGAACAGCAAGCAGTTTAACTGTTCAGGACAAACAAGAGACTCATAAACAACTATCACTAAACAAAAAAAACACAGCTGTGGATCATTCAGGTAACAACACAGTATTAAGAATCAAGTGTATGTAAACTTTTGAACAGGGTCATTTTTTTAAAAATTCAACTATTGTTTTCTCTTGTGGACTATATGTAAACATCTTTTATGTACAATATCTTATTAAGGTCAGTACTAAATAAAAAATAACATTCATTTTGTATGATCCCTCTTATTTTGGTAAAATAATTAACATTTTGCTGATTCTGCAAAATGTTCTGTAAACTTTTGACTTAAACTGTAAATGTTTCCATTTAATGCATTGTACCTGATTTAGCTCATTTTTAATATCACTGGAAAGAGCTGTTGAAGCACAATCAATACAGTTCCTTGTGGGTACTTGAAATCAGCAAGCTCCTTTTTAATATAGCTCCTTTTTAATATGAGTAGAGAGACATCTAGTGTTTGTTGTAAGTATTGCACCATTCAAATGTTGGGAAAGAGCATAACTTTTTGCCATATTAACCATCTGTATCCACTCTGTTCTTATAGGGCTCCTTTAGAGATGCAGCTTTTCATGCTGTGAAACTGAGGGTGTGTTTGACAGATCTCCAAAATGGACAACATTACAGCCGACCTTAACGTGGCCCTCAAGCTCACGTGCAACATGACTGGGCACCACGATTTCATCTTCACGTTCATCCCAGTAGTCTACAGTTGCAACTTTATCATTGGAATCGTAGGCAACAGTTTGGTAGTCGCTGTCATCTACTTCTGTTTGAAGCTGAAGACGGTTGCCAACATATTTGTTTTGAACTTAGCCGTGTCAGACTTGACTTTCCTCCTCACCCTGCCCATTTGGGCCATATACACCGCAACAGGCTACGAGTGGCTCTTTGGAGACTTCCTATGTAAAGCCATCGCTGGTATGGCCCTTCTTAATCTATATACTAGTATTTTTCTCCTCACTGCTCTCAGCATTGACCGGTATCTGGCCATTGTTCATCCCGTCAAGTCCAGACGGTGCCGTACAGTGGTGTACGCCCGTGTGACGTGCGTCTTGGTTTGGGTAGTGGCTTTCCTTTTAAGCCTTCCCACAGCTGTTATACGTGGGACCCATTCTATTCAACATAACAATGCGACAATAACTGTCTGTGCCATCCTGGACAAAAAAGATCATCCCAATGTGGCAATGGCAATGGCAGCTCTCAGTCTGATGAAGGGTGTTCTTGGGTTCCTTCTGCCCATCACCATCATCCTCACATGCTATTGCCTGATCGGTCGGTCTCTGCTCAAAGCACGGGACATTCAGAGGAATTCGAGATCGAATGGGGATGAGGTGTTGAGCATGCTGGCCGCCGCCGTGCTGTCGTTTTTCCTTTGCTGGACACCACATCAGATCTTCAACTTCATGGAAATGCTTCTTCTGCTGAAAGTGATCAACAACTGTGATGTCCCTGAGATCATTGACACCGGAATGCCGTTCACCATTTGTATTGCCTTTTTCAACAGCTGTATGAACCCAATCCTGTACGGTTTTGTTGGGAAGAACTTTCGCAGAAACTTGCTGAAGCTCTTGAAGTGTTCCTCCACTTCTGTGGCCTCTCACCCCACCCTCAGTACCAAGATGAGCTCACTCTCGTATCAAACCTCAGAGTCAGTACACCTCTCCGTCACTAAACCGTCCTCACTACCTCAAGCCATATGAGAAAAACAGGAAGTGAATGAATCATCTTTTTAAATTCACTGATTCAATTCAGAAGATGACTCTTGCTTGTTGTGTTGTTGGAATGGGAACAAAATATAGTGATTCATCTTTTTGTATTTTTGGTATTGTGTGTTCAGTGTAAATATACTACAAACTATTCATATCAACATGCTGGTATATGTACATTTTTCCAACAACAATATATATGTATATAAAGAGAAAGTGTTAAGTTAACTTTTACACCTTCCTTGGCAAAGACCAAAACATGCTGAATGTACTACAGTATATATATATTTCCCCCATCTAAGCTGTTAAAGTGTGATTTGTGCAATTTAAATGCTGTATTTTTCACCATTGTGATAAATGAATGAAATCTTCAATCGGCCATATTGGTGGCACTGAACGTAAACAATGCCACTGAACTAAACTTGTCAAAAGTTATAACAAATCAAGGAGAAAGTGCAAAAAACTGTCTGAGGAACAGAAGGCATTTGTGGTTGGCCAGACTGAACCAGTCTGAACAAACATTCGTGTTTGTTTTTATCATTTCTGGTCAGGTAGGTGAAATATTAGGCTAATATCTTAAAGGGGGCACAAGGACTTCACCCAATCCCATGTTAATCTTGAGTGTTATAGAGTAGTACTGCATCCTTCATATCTCCAAAAAGTCTTTTCAGCAGCAGCTGAGTTCCTGGAGGCGCACCGTGGGCGGAGCTAAAGATTGACAAGTACTCGCATGCTGATTGCTAACAAAACACAGACATTTGATGCCGTTTCTCTTACCATCTGCAGTTCTGAATCATGACCAGGATCTTTTATAGCCCTAATGGGCGCGCTCTTCTTCTCGGTCTGGTCTATGTGTGCGCGGGCACGCTCTTCAGGGAGAAATGCCCATACAAGGAGTTCTACCCTTCATGACGTCATGTCGAAAAAAACTTTATGAAACTTGTCCGAATTGTTTTTTTGTTTTGTTTTTTTACTTTTTCCATGTTTAGCATAAGAATCCAACTCATTAACAATGCAAATAACTTAACATGCATTAAACAGCATTGGATCCCCCCTTTAATTAATTTATTTCGTCCAAAAAAAACATGCCCTTTACTACTAAGTCCTTCTCTATATGATTTAGCAGCTTCCACATGTTTTTCCCCATGGTTTAGACAGCATAAATTAGCAGAACAACATATTTAGTAGTACAGTCGTGGCCAAAAGTTTTGAGAATGACACAAATATTAGTTTTCACAAAGTTTGCTGCTCAACTGCTTTTAGATCTTTGTTTCAGTTGTTTCTGTGATGTACTGAAATATAATTACAAGCACTTCATACGTTTCAAAGGCTTTTATCGACGATTACATGACATTTATGCAAAGAGTCAGTATTTGCAGTGTTGGCCCTTCTTTTTCAGGACCTCTGCAATTCGACTGGGCATGCTCTCAATCAACTTCTGGGCCAAATCCTGACTGATAGCAATCCATTCTTTCATAATCACTTCTTGGAGTTTGTCAGAATTAGTGGGATTTTGTTTGTCCACCCGCCTCTTGAGGATTGACCACAAGTTTTAAGATCTGGGGAGTTTCCAGGCCATGGAACCAAAATGTCAACGTTTTGGTCCCCGAGCCACTTAGTTATCACTTTTGCCTTATGGCAGGGTGCTCCATCGTGCTGGAAAATGCATTGTTCTTCACCAAACTGTTGTTGGATTGTTGGAAGAAGTTGCTGTTGGAGGGTGTTTTGGTACCATTCTTTATTGATGGCTGTGTTTTTGGCCAAAATTGTGAGTGAGCCCACTCCCTTGGATGAGAAGCAACCCCACACATGAATGGTCTCAGGATGCTTTACTGTTGGCATGACACAGGACTGATGGTAGCGCTCACCTTTTCTTCTCTGGACAAGCCTTTTTCCAGATGCCCCAAACAATCAGAAAGAGGCTTCATCGGAGAATATAACTTTGCCCCAGTCCTCAGCAGTCCATTCGCCATACTTTTTGCAGAAGATCAATCTGTCCCTGATGTTTTTTTTTGGAGAGAAGTGGCTTTTTTGCTGCCCTTCTTGACACCAGGCCATCTTCCAAAAGTCTTGGCCTCACTGTGCGTGCAGATGCGCTCACACCTGCCTGCTGCCATTCCTGAGCAAGCTCTGCACTGGTGGCACTCCGATCCCGCAGCTGAATCCTCTTTAGGAGACGATCCTGGCGCTTGCTGGACTTTCTTGGATGCCCTGAAGCTTTCTTAACAAGAATTGAACCTCTTTCCTTGAAGTTCTTGATGATCCTATAAATTGTTGATTTAGGTGCAATCTTAGTAGCCACAATATCCTTGCCTGTGAAGCCATTTTTATGCAACGCAATGATGGCTGCACGCGTTTCTTTGCAGGTCACCAAGGTTAACAATGGAAGAACAATGATTTCAAGCATCACCCTCCTTTTAACATGTCAAGTCTGCCATTCTAACCCAATCAGTCTGACATAATGATCTCCAGCCTTGTGCTCTTCAACATTCTCACCTGACAAGACAATTACTGAAATGATCTCAGCAGGTCCTTTAATGACAGCAATGAAATGCAGTGGAAAGTTTTTTTGGGGATTAAGTTAATTTTCATGGCAAAGAAGGACTATGCAATTCATCTGATCACTCTTCATAACATTCTGGAGTATATGCAAATTGCTATTATAAAAACTTAAGCAGCAACTTTTCCAATTTCCATTATTTATGAAATTCTCAAAACTTTTGGCCATGACTGTACATTAACCGTGCAATCCATGCTGTTGTTTACATTCGAGTATTGCCAATATGGTTGCGCATCCGGGTAACTGTCCAAATCGTAAAGCAAGTGCTAACCCTCATTTGTACTGCAGTATTTTAACTCCGAAATGTGTTCCTGTGTCTCATAGCTCCAATAATTAGACCAGGGGTTTACAAACGTATTTATGCCATGTACCCCCAAATATCTCCTTCCAAGAGACCTCCTTCCTAAAATATAAAAGCAAACTCCTGGTTTATCTATTTATAATTGATATATGCACCTTATTCTTCAACGCAGAAGTAAGCCATATGGGTGAGACTTATGGTTCATTATCCGCTATAGAGAAATAATGAGATAAATCACAACACAAAAACCAGTGTGTTCATAATTAAGATAATACATTAAAACAATATAGTAAGACACACCAATTTGCAATATCAAAGTACAGCAAAAAGAGTACAATTTTGAAATAATTTTACTGTTTAAAATAACTGTTTTCTATTTGAATGTAAATATGTTATAAAACTTCAAAAAAAAAGTTTATTTAAAATATATTTAAAAACTTAATTTTTAGCATCATTACTCCAGTCACATGATCCTTCAGAAATCATTCTAATATTCTGATTTACTGCTCAAAAACATTTATTATTACTGTTATTATTATTATTATTATTATTATTATGTTGAAAACTAGGGAGTAGAATTTTTTCAGGTTTATTTGATGAATATAAACTTCAGAAGAACAGCATTTATCTGAAATAGAAATTTGTAACATTATAAATGTCTTTATCGTAAGCTTTTTAAAAAGTATATAAGCTTTTTATTTCAGATAAATGCTGATATTTGAATCTTTCTATTCATCAGAACATCCCGAAAAAGTACTAAACTGTTTGCAATATTGATAATAATAATAATAAATGTTTCTTGAACAGCAAATCAGCATATTAGAATGATTTCTGAAGGATCACGTGACACTGAAGACTGGAGAAATGATGCTGAAAATGTATCTTTGATCACAGGAATAAATTTCATTTGAAAATATATTCAAATAGAAAGCAGTTATTTTAAATAGTAAAACTATTTTACAATATTATTGGATCAAATAAATGCAGGCTTGAGCAGAAGATAATTCTTTAAAAAACATAAAAAATCTTACTGTTCAAAAACATTTGACTGGTAGTTTACATTACCTTAACATTAATGGTAAATTTCTATAAACCGCATTTTTCTACACACACTTAATTTATACTGTTGACAGCACTAGCTTTGTTATTTGTTTATTAATTCATTGTGGTAGTCTAATGATTTCTGACTAGTCTTTATTTAAATTGATTTAATTGACCATTTTTACAATATTTTTCACAGATCCCTTGTGGCTCCCTAGACTCCAGTTTGAAAACCCATGGATTAGACTTGGGATGGGGTCTTTTTCACATATGATGTGCTATCACATTCATCACCATTTAGTCTTGATGTAAATCATCATCTAATAAAAGTTTATTTTTCTTCCACCACTCCGGCTGGTAAAACTGCATATTCTTCTGATAAATGGTATTTTGCAACATGCTATTCTATGTAGCCTAGTCTGAAAATATGTTAAGTGGTGTCTTTTAACAGGAAAAAAAAAAAAATCTATTAAAGTATCCTCAACGTGACTAATTCAAGAATGTTTAATCACTAGATGGCATCAAATTAAAACGTAAATGAGGCCTAATTCACTTTTTTCTGAAAGACAAAAGAGGAACTTCTAACTACATTTGAACATAAACTTAAAGTATCATTTTAAATTACATATATAAAAGTACGCGTAACTAGTTTATTTTTATCTCATACCTGAAAATGTGAGTTTTGTGGCCCAATGTTTTTAAGTGGATAGTGGAAAGTGAGGGGGGCGTGTCTGTTGTCAGAGGTCATGTGACCATGAAAGTCATGTCACTAGTATAAATCCTCTGACAGGCTACGTACTGCTTCTTTCTCAGCTTTTCGCACGGAGGCCTTATATCCGGTTCGGTCTGGCTGCTTCGTGAGCAATGGCAGGTAGGCAACGTTATGGACCGTCACATATCGCCTGTGCCTGTAAAATGAAATAAACAGCAGCCGTGTTTGCGCAAGTAGCATGTAACGTTATACAGCCTATAGCATGCGTTACCTCGGGGGTCGCAGCACTCGCTGGATATCAGTTTCATTTCAGCGTTGTGTATACTGTGCTGTCCTTAAGTATTTGACGTTATACAGTTTAGCCTTTGGTCTATTGCGTAAAAAGGGCCTAGTCGCCTCTCTTACGCAGCTGTTTGGTGCGCAGTGTTTACAGTAACATTCACTGGCCTGTCATGCAGGAAGAGCTGCCGTTAGTTTGTCTGAGATCTCGGTTGAGTTCAGTGCGACAGTACAGAGAATATATCAGTCTGTCACACAGCGAATACAGTATTTAAAACGCGTTTTATCTTGCTCCGATGTATTGTGGTAATTTTCTCAAATAATGCTAATTAACGCAAATATGAACAAATAGTTAAGCTCGCAAAAATAACAGCACGTATGACAGTTATGCACGTTGTTCTCCACGTTTAGTGTAAAATAAAGAAGTACCTACAACAATAAACATCTTTATATATATTTATTTTTCTCTAACAAAGCTCCAACGGATTGCTGTCTTATTTTATACGTTAAATAATTACATCGAGTGCATTTTCTGATAGAAATTGACCAGTTATATAGCCTATGTGACAAGTGATAAGGGTCACTTTTCTTTGATCGAAATGTATACATCTGAAAGTTAAATAAATTAGCTTTCCATTTGATATATGGTTTGTTGTCTGAGATAAAACTATTTGAAAAACTGCAATCTAAGAGAAAATCTAAGAAATATTTAGCATTTAGAAGATGTAAGCATTCAAAACTTAGTCTCTAACTTCTGCCAATATGGATCAAGGATTTTGATGATATCACCCTGCACTTCAGCTTCTCATCAAGCTTTCTGTCCAATTAAATAATCTCTAGAATCCGAAGCGTCCAGCTCCTTACACTATAAATAGATGCTGAAGCTGTGGCTGAAATTGGTCTCTTGTTTTACGAAATCAGTATTTTCTGTAATGGCACATAGTGCACTATATAGGAGACAGGGAACGATTCAGACAGTGTAAATATGCTTTCCATTGGGGCGAAAGAAGTCTGGTTTGTGTCACGCAAACTGATATATGGTTTGTTAGAATACAACAATATTTGACTGAGATGCAACTATTTAAAAAAATTGCAATCTAAGGGTGCAAAAAAAAAATCATGTCCAAATAAAGTTCTTTCCAATGCATATTATTAATCAAAAATTAAGTTTTGATATATTTATGATAGGTTATTTACAAAATATCTTCATGGAACATGATCTTTACTTAATATTCTAACGATTTTTGGCATACAAGAAAAATCAATAATTTTGACCCATACAATGTATTGTTGGCTATTGATACAAATATACCCTTGATACTTATGACTTGTGACTTGACAAAATGCTGAAGCATCATTTCAGGTGTTGCCAAGCAACACACAGATGAAAATCCGGTCTGGATGAACGAGTGGAACGGACATAGTTCCTCAACTTCGCCCCAAACTTTTTATTATCGTTCGGTTGTACCTCCACTCTGGGATTTCTGGCTTCTCTCTAGTATGGTCTGCGATTAGTATGGAAGTCCCAGTCCTGTTATAGGGAGTTAAATATAAGCACTCTTGAAAAGTTGCTTGGCCAGTCAAATTTGAGAATTTGAACTGTTGAATTTTCAGTTAATTAAATAAATTAAAATGACATTGCCAGTTTGCACCATTAAGCAGCAGCAAAAACTTTTTCTAGATAATTTAAATTTTTCCTCATGAAATGAAAATTCAAGTTTTTTGGCTTTTAGTATGAATATGTTAGCCTTATGGTTTCTATAAGCTAGTGTGCTCCAAAACAATGACAAAATTTGCATTTAAAAGATGTAAGCATTCAAAACTTACAGTCTCTAACTTCTGCTAATATGGATTAAGGATTTTAATAACAACACCCTGCACTTCAGCTTCTCATCAAACTTTCTGTCCAATTAAATGCTCTCTAGAATTCAAAGCGTCCCGTCCCGTAAATAGACACCGAAGGTGTGGCTGAAATTGTTCTCTTGTTCACAAAATCAGTATTTTCTGTACGGTGAATGGCACGTAGTGCACTATATAGGGGACAGGGAACGATTCAGACAGCTTAAATATGCTTTCCATTGGGGTGAAAGAAGTCTGGTTTGTGTCACACAAATTGCCACAGCGAATGCAGTCTGCTCTTGTCCAGAGACACAATAGCATGGAGCGGATCATATGCATGAATTGGTGCAAACCACAAAAGACCCATTTGAATTCTGCAGAGAATGCTTTATTTTATAGCGATCTGGATGAGATTGGCTGTCATACTCTGTCAAATGCTTTATTGAGCTCAACACCTCAAGCTGTGATATGAACAAAACGCTGTTGGCTATTTAAAAAATGGGGTGGGACTGCTTGATATGTTCCAGTTTCATAGAATAGAACAACACTGCGTGTTTCAAAGCACTTCAGTGGACCTTTAAGTTCGCAAATAAGGTGGAAAATGGTCATATTACATAAATTCAATGGATACAATAAGTGATGATGACGCTTGTTTTTATGTGTGTTAATACAGACCAGGCTTTTGTCACCCTTGCCACAACTGACAATTATGCCAAAGGAGCAATGGTACTTGGCAAGTCCTTGAGGATCCACAACACATCAAGGAAACTAGTGGCCCTGATTGGCCCCCACGTCTCAGAACCCTCCAGGTAGACCGCTTGCTGTGTTTTGTTATAAAGCTTAAAGGGATGGTTCACCCAAAAATGAAAATTACCCCATGATTTACTCACCTTCAAGCCATCCTAGACGTATATGACTTTATTCTTTCTGAATGCAATCAGAGTTATATTAAAAAAAATGTCCTATCTCTTCCAAGCTTGATAATGGCGGTAAATGGCTGTTTAGATTTTGAAGTCCAATAAAGTGCATCCATCCATCATAAAGTACTCCATGTGGCTCCGGGGGGTTAATAAAGGCCTTCTGAAGTGATAAAATGCATTTGTGTAAAAAAATTGACGTAGGACACTGGCGAAAGCGCAGAGGAGAGAGAAAAACTAAACACCAGTAACTAATTAGAAGTACAAAACGAGGATTTGTAAATATTTGGATATAGGGCAAGAGGAGACTGTTTTTTTCTTTTGCTGTAAACAAAACTTAGTTCTCACAAGACTAGTATTTTCTCACTGGATCTTACACCTACGTCATCTGATGGAACGCCACTTTCTTGTGAACATGCATACTACAGTTAGTAGAAGCTAGAGATTATGGTTTTATGGTTTAAAAAGTTTCAAATATTGATGTTTTTCCTACACAAATGCATCGATTCGCTTCAGAAGGCCTTTATCAACCCCCCGGAGCCATGTGGAGTACTTTTTATGATGGATAGATGCAGTTTATTGGACTTCAAAACCTCAGCACCCATTCACTGCCATTATAAAGTTTGGAAGAGCCAGGACATTTTTTTTTATATAACTCTGACTATATTCATCTGAAAGACGAAAGTCTTATACACCTAGGATGGCTTTAGAGTGAGTAAATCATGGGGTAATTTTCCTTTTTGGGTGAACTATCACTTTAGTTGAATTAGTTTGTTTGCAACTGCTTTGTGTTCTGTCACATAGGCTATTTGTTGTTGTCCACACTGCACAAGTGTGATCTATAGATCAATCAGTCTCACTAATCTGTGTGCTACATTGCAGAGCAGTGCTTCGTAAAGTCTATGATGAGGTTAGGCTGGTGGATGTGCTGGACAGTGGGGATGTTGCACACTTGGCCATGATGAAGAGACCTGACCTGGGAATTACCTTCACCAAACTCCACTGCTGGACTCTTACAGAATACTCCAAATGCGTGTTTATGGATGCAGATACTTTAGTGAGTGCTGTCTCATAATGTTATGTTTTCATGATGGCTTTCAGAAGTTTTCAATGTTCTTCCCTCTTGTCTGTAGGTTTTGTCTAACATAGATGAGTTATTTGAGAGAGAGGAGCTCTCTGCGGCACCAGATCCCGGCTGGCCTGATTGCTTCAACTCTGGCGTGTTTGTCTTCCGTCCCTCCAACGAGACCTACGGGAAGCTTCTCACCGCCTGCTCAGAGAATGGCAGCTTTGATGGCAAGTGACACTCTTCAGTGTTGTTATAGTTGTGGAGAATCTGTAAGGGGGGTTTTAACATTGTATAACTGCATTGCATAACGTTTCGGAAAATAAGCATATACTGTGGGATTCATTCGAAAATGTGGTCCCGGTCCTCGAGCACGAGGCACCATAAGATATTTAATCCCTGGGTTGTGAAAGAGTTGCGCAAACTTGCTGGAGTTCAACATGGCCATGAGTGAGTTCTTTATCAGGCATGTAGGCTGAACACAAGGTGGCTCTGTGATTTTTCTTTTTTTGCGGGGCACCACACCACCTGAGGGAGTTATTCCTGGGCTCTGTGTGGGATGAAGTAAACGAAGGCCTCTTAAATGAGAGACTCTATCTAGACCCTTGTGAAATTGCTTTGGATGTACTGTACTGGAACTCTCATTATTTATACCTGATTACATGCAAATTCAATTCTAGTGTGTTTTTATGTCCACTTAAATATTAAGATATACTGTTTTTGTCACTTCAAAATTCCTGTGCTTTGATGTCTCACCCAAATTATTGTTAAAAAGGACTCAAGTCAAGTCGAGCTTTATTGTCATTCCGCTACATGTGTGGACATACAGTGGAACGAAATGTTGTCTCGCAGGACCACGGTGCTACATAAACAAATATAACATACAACACTAGACATAAGAGCAATTGTTTAGTCCTATACGTAGCTTACTTACTGAAACGGCAATCTAAACTATACATATACTATAAATAGCTGACTATACAAATAACTTGAGACAGACTATACAAGTACCTTACATAATGCTATACAATATTGTGCAAGATATTGTGCAAGAGAGGTATTAAGCTTAAAGAAATGAGTAGTGCAATATGGCTTGTGGTGCATTCATAAGTAAACATTTGGGTTATCTGTTGAGTCTTTGTAACCTGGAGTGTTTGTGAGAAAGTGTCTGGTGCACATAGAGGGAAAAACTTCTTGTTGCTTTTTTTTAGTTAGAAACTTGATCTTAAAGGAATAGAAATTCTATCATTAATTACTCACCCTCATGTCGTTCCAAACCTGTGGGATCTTTGGAACACAAATTAAGATTTTTTTTTTTGTTGAAATCCGAGAGCTTTCTGACCCTGCAGAGACAGCAGTGAAACTGAAATGTTCCCAGACCCAGAAAGGTAGTAAGGACTGTAAGGATCTGTAAAATAGTCCTTGTGACTCAGTGGATCAAACTTAATTTTTATTAAGCTACAAGAATACTTTTTGTGCGCAAAGAAAAGATAAACGAAGGTCTTATGGGTTTGGAACAACATGTAGGTGAGTAATAATGGCAGGATTTTCATATTTGGTTGAACTATTACTCTAAAGAATTGAGCCTCAGAAGTTATCAGTAAGCCTCTGTTTTGAAAGTCTTAGAAGCAATTGTGTTTCTGTTTCATCTCAGTATCACTCAGAGTTAAAAGAAAACACTGTTGCCTCATGCTTTGTTATCTTTCTGTTTATATATAGCACAACATACAGAGGGTTCTTGTAGTGTGATTGATTAGTCCCAGTCACCATGCCATATAGCCTATGGCTTATCGCTGAATGTCTGAAGCTATCTGCCTTCTACTAGTCAAGTCATCTTTATTTGTATAGCACTTTTAACAATACAGATTGTGTCAAAGCAGCTTTTCAGTATTAAATAGGAAAATAGTAAAACAATAATGCAAAAGGACAACAGTAAACACAATTTTCAGTCAAAGGCAGTTCATCATTGAATATAATGTCATCATCCAGCTCAGTTCAGTTCAAATAGTATACGATATCACTGGAAATTAAGTGTCCCCAACTAAGCAAGCCAGAGGCAACAGCGACAAGAATCCAAAACTCCATAGGTGACACAAATGGAGAAAAAGGCCTTGGGAGAAACCAGACTTAGTCAGGGGGCCAGTTCTCCTCTGGTCAGACGAACCAGCAGTTTGTTCCATGTTGCAGCAAAGCCAGATTGAGCTCCCGTGGTTTTGTACCTATGGCCGTCTAGGTGACGAGATCTTCACTGGGGATCTGTGTCTGGGGCTCATCTAGTTTACAAGGTCTCTGCTGACATTCAGGGCTGTAGAGGTTGTCTCTAGGTGCTGATCCACCATCTGGGCTGGATACGGACTGAATCCTGGGGACTGCAGTGACCATCTGATCTGGATACAGACTGAAACGAGAATGAGACAGACTAATATTAGTGTAGATGCCATTCTTCATACGATGCAACAAGTACATCGGGTGTTATGGGAAGTGTTCATGGTTAACCTGATTAATGCAGCCTAACAAACCTTTAACAGATTTGAATTATAGAAATGTGTGTACTAGTGAGACGTTCACTTAAAAATAAAAATTATGTTGGCGCCGATAGCCTTGTGGGCAGCGCGACGACATATAGCGCTGTTGCGCTCCGGGCTTCCCGTGTTCGCTTCCTGTCATGTCTGATCTGTCCTATCGTAATAAAGGCAAAAAAATGTAAAAATTATTATTTACTCACCCTCATGTTGTTCCGAACATGACTGTTTTAATCATCTTTGGAGCACAAATGAAGATACTTTTAATTGAACCTATAAAATTTGGAATTTGGAATTAAATTTATAGTTCACCTAAAAATGAACATTCTGTCATTAATTACTCACACTCATGTTGTTCCAAACCTGTAAGACCTTCGTTCATCTTCGGGACACAAATTAAGATATTTTTGATGAAATCCAAGAGCTTTCTCACCCTCCATAGACAGTGACGCAACTGACACATTTAAGCCCTAGAAAGGTAGTAAGGACATTGTTAAAATAGTCCATGTGACATCAGTGGTTTAACCTTAATTTTATGAAGCTTCTAAAATACTTTTGTGTGTGCACAGTAAGAAAGGAATAACTGACGATGGGCCATTGAATTCTTAGAAGATAATGCACATCCGAGGTGGTGATGTGGCCATAAAGAGAAGCATTATTTTCTAAGAATTCAGTGGACCAGAGTCATTTATTCCACTTATACTACCACACCTTGAGACATCAATCAGATGATATATTTCAAGGCATTCGTCTGGTTTTTGTCCTTAAAACACTATTGTAAAAACAGTAGTATTCATTTCTTGTGCGTCTCATCCAACCCCTCTGTTGCTAATTCCAAAACATAATTTTAGACCTAGTTACAGCATCTCTACTAAAAGTGAAACTTTACGTTAATTTTTTTCAGGAACAGCACTGTTTTTAACTTGCTAAACTGTTACTGAAAAAAATCGTATGTTAACGTGTATGCAAACTGTATGTGTGCATCTGTAAGGGAGAGAGAGTGGGAGAAATGGAGTATGTGTTTTCCGTACATAAAACATAATTTTGTGGCAAAAACATGGAAATAATCAGTCTTTTTTTATCCAATTGTTTATTGTATTTATTTGTTTGGCCAGTGTTGTTGTGGGTTTTGATTATTGTTCTATTTTAGGCTGTAAGGACTGAATAACTGAAATCATGTGGCAAAGTGATCTAGACATGTAATGCGGTCAAGACCTGCCTAGATCTACTTTTGTTGTGTGTTTCCCTGAAAATAATAATCAGCCAATCAGATTCAAGCATTCAATGGCCTTGTAGTATAAACTAAAATAATGACTTTGTTCAGCAATTTCTTCTGTGTTGGTCTTTGTTCACAACAGTCACATGGACTGTTTTATTGATGTCTATACTGCCCTTCTGGGCCGTTTAAACGTGTCAATTGCGTTGCTGTCTATACAGGGTCAGAAAGCTCTCGAATGTCATCAAAAATATGTTAATTTGTGATCCAAAGATGCTCAAAGGTCTTAGGTTTGGAGCGACATGAGTGTAAATAATTAAAAACCTGAATTTTCATTTTTGGGTGAACAAGCCCTTTAAATTGCCTGATTAATATGGATTACTTTTAGAATCTTTTAAAAGTTGTAAGCAAATATTGGTTACATGGACTTGTGAAAGAATGATAAAACTCTTATAAGGTATGTTCATCGCTTTATGTATAGGACATCATGTGCTCTGTAAGTGTGTGTATGTAACATGAGTCACATGTTCACTGATAATCTGAGGTCAGCTAGACTGAGGCCAGTTTTCTTTGCTTGCATTCCCTTTGTGAATGCAAGGGTCAAGGTTAAGCAATCTTACATGTGTCCCCCCTCCTCCAAGCCTCAGTTTGCTTAACTGCTCATTGCTTCATCTGTTTAAGGAAGATTACAACCTTCTGTAAATATTTTTCAAATCGCAGTGAAGCAATTGAAACATCATCTTGACTTGAGGACTCTGCAGTTTCTCATTCAGTTCGTTTGTTTGTCTTGTTTTCATCAGGTGGGGATCAGGGCGTTCTCAACAGCTTCTTCAGCAATTGGGCAACGGCAGACATTTCGAAACACCTTCCTTTCATCTACAACCTCAGCAGCATCGCCATCTATACCTATCTCCCAGCATTCAAGCAGTGAGTGAGATTGAACATGCTAGGTCTTTATTTGTTTGAGCTTGATTGTTAGATTTTCTTGCAGATGTTATGAGTTTGTAGTTTGCGCAAAGGATGCCAAGGTCAAACGAAAGCCCAATCACACTGCAACATTGTAACAAGAGATGAAACCAGCACCAGAAATCCTTTCTGTTCCTGGCCTTGTACATCAACTTCCTCCAAATACATACTGCCCTCCAAAAATAGTGGGGCTATTTTAGGGTCTTTACACAGAGTCTAAATGTCATTTTGAATAGTTTGTTACATGATCTTTTTCCATGAGCAACACATAGTGTTCTCTGGTTAGTCAAGCTCCTATTAGGATCTAATTTATATGTAGTTTGAATCCGTATAAAACAAACTGACAAATATCTTGAATATTCCTGACCAACTTTATTATAATTGGAGGTTTATAAGAGGCAGATTCTATCAATGAAAAATGAGTGTGTTGAACTAAATGCATTGTATATGATTGTAGTATTATTGTCAGATTCCTCTTTAGCACTTCCGGTTGGCAAGTGTTTGGGATTTGTAATTTTGCCAGCAGCGATCTGATCATTCCTTGTTCTCTTAGATACGGCCATGATGCCAAGGTTGTTCATTTCCTTGGCAAAGTCAAACCATGGGATTACAGTTATGACGCCACAAGCAAAAAGTTAAAGGGACAGTCCCAGGATGCATCTGACATGCACCCCAACTTCATGCTGCAGTGGTGGGAGCTTTTCTCTTCTTCAGTATTGCCCCTCATGAAGGAGGAATACGGTGACCAGCCCTTCTATTCCGGATGCACAGAGGTAAGCAGCAGGTTCACTGGTTCTGCTTTACTGCTGAGGGTTGCACAATGATCATACAGGCAGATTTTGGTCAGTTTTGCTGTTGGAATTTGGTATTTAAAGTCAGATTGGACATTTAATGAGAAATAAAATTGTGTGTGTGTGTGTATATATATATATATATATATATATATATATATATATATATATTAGTACGTGCTTGAAGGATTAGTTCACTCCAAAACTAAATTTTTCTGTAAATTTCTCACCCCTATGTCATCCAAGATGTTAGTGTCTTTTGTTCTACAGTTGAAAAGTACTTAGGGTTTTTGAGCAACCCATTCCAGGATTTTGCCCAATGTAGTGGACTTCAATGGTGGTAACCGGTTGAAGGTCCAAATTGCAGGTTCAATGCAGCGTCAAAGAGCTTTACACTACGCCATATTCATTTAGTGAAACGATTGGTCATTTTCGTAAAAAAATAAATATATATATTTTTTTTAATCACAAATGTGAACGAGCAAAGAAACTCAGACACTCTTAACAAAATAGGGAAAACAATGATGTCTGACAATTTTGAAGTTGGATGAGATGAAATGGAGTTTTTCGCCATACACCACCTTTTTGAACCGGAGAGACAAAGAACCGTTTGTTTTTAACCATTTGTGGTTAAAAAGTAAATACACTTATTTTTTGTAGAAAATTATTTTACTAGATAAGCACTTATTCCTCGACTGAGATCATGTAGAGCCCTTTGAAGCTGCATTAAAAATGCAAGACTACAACCCCATCCTCATTGAAGCCCACTATATGGAAAAAAAAATCCCTAAAAAAGCTTCTGATTATCAGAAAACTTTAGTTCTTTCTAATTGAATTTTGATAAGATTATGTATGCCTTCTGCATGACTTGAACAAATTTGTTTGCTATTGACATTAAACGTCTAACTGTAATTAGCTGAATGACTACATTTTTAATTTTTATTTTAAAATCATCCGATTTGATGAGTGAAAACCAGTGAGCTTCAGTTGTTTAATCAGTAGGGCCATGTATTACTGGGGCAGATCTAAAAAGCGCTAGACCAATTTCACAGTTACATTGCCTGCAGCTGCATGCACATAGTGGTGGCAGAAAAACGACGGAATAAGAGAAAATTTATTGTTGTGCCATTGGATGTCAGAATCGGAATCCAAATCATTTTTATAAAATACTGTCGTCAAATATACCATTTGAGGCTAAACGCAAATGTTTAAATGGACAGATTATGCATGAAAACTGCTGATTACTCTACTTTTAAAGCTTAAAATTCATTTAAACAATTTGCCTATATAATATTCACATACGCAGTTCATAGGGAACATATTGTATTAGCCCTACAGTTAAAGTATTAAATATTGTTTAAACCTATAACACTTTACATAACATTTATCTATTTTATCATTTTTCTTGCAAATGGAAGTTTTTATCTTGTAGTTCGGACTTTATAACTCAATTTAACTCAACAATAGCGAGTTTGTCAAATCTGAGAAAAAAAAGGCAGAAGTGTGGGCTATAAAGTCATGAAAGTCATGAAAGAGAGAATGAAAGTTTATTTTTCCTATAAAAATTGTGGGAGATAATCTCACAATTCCAAGAATAATGTCAGAATTTTGAAATATAAATTTAAATGTACCTTTTTTTTTTTTATTATTTATTCCATGGCTCAGGCATGTGATTGGCTGAGGACAAAAAAGCAGGAAAATATACTAACTTAACTTCAACTAAAACGGCTCGAAGTCCGGTAATGAACCCTGCGCACCAGCCGAGGTCCGGACAATTATATATAAAAACTATTTATTTTTTTTGCGAGACCAGGGTATCTGCAGCATATTTTATCTTAAATTTTAGACATTTAAATACTTTTTTAAAGACCTGAACAAAATTTATTTAATAAACAAATAAATTATTAAAATGACTGTAAAAAGCATGATTTACAATTGAGATGCAGGTTTCACAAAACAAAAAAGATTTCTTAAATGATAAAATTCACATTCCAGCCTTCAAGAGTCAAAAGTATCAATTCTTATAATAATTTAAACAATTATTGTCAATCAAGTATTATATTAATTAACATATATTTTATTGCCTTAATTGTTTAAATTTGTATAACACATGATCTTGTCGATCCATTAGTTCACATTTACAACTCTACGTGTTTGGTGCTTAAAACCATGGACTGATTTTTTTACATTGGTCTTTTTGACAACAGTAGACACACGAGCTGATTAAAAATGTCAGATCATTCTCTTCCAGCAGGAGGCGCTATCAGAATGATACACAAAACAGCGCCGCAGATGACTTTGATACGCGCAGCGGCAGCGCTCATATTTATTAAATGGATAACCTTATAAAGTTTAATCGCAATTCTTGCCTTTCAGTCCCCACATTTAAGGCCACCTGAAATCATAATTAAGACTTTCTTAACCCCTAATAACTCTACAGTCATCAAAAATGAAGAGCTTTATTTCAAGAACCGACTTTCAAAAACCCTTAGCCTACACAAAAAACGTTTCTTTTTATTTTTCACAAGAGAAATATTAGGGAAGTAAATTAATATCAGCATATGAAGTATATTCGTCTATCATTGTCTCTTAGAGAATGTGCACATCAGATGCTGAAAGCGCTGTTTTTACTTTCACTTTAACATATGCAGTTTTCACGTTGCTTGTGTGATATCTATTGGCTCACCGTCGTGGTTTAAAATATGTATAAAATACAGTATAAAAAGATATATTTACAATATTTTGCGACGTAACCCCAAAATAATGCATTTTTCCATCAACGTTTTTCACTCATTGAAAGCTACATCTGTCTGCCGATCTCTGCTCTCCTCACTGCACGGAAGATTGCACCCAAACGCTGACCCTAGTGTGCTTAATATAAATGTATTTATTAGAAATAGCGTTTGCCATTTTTTTTTTTATTATGTCAAAAGCTTTCACGGTCCGCATGGACGCATCTTGCGGTTCACCCCGGATCTTATCAATCGACAACAAAGTCAAATTAGTAATTTATAGGTTATATATAGGAGCTTGACTGACAGGTGATCTGACCAATCATACTTCGCCATTTGCGAACGGTCGCAAAAAGTGACATAGGTCACATTTTCAGGTCGAAAAATCCGGAATTCCGGATTAATCCGGAAAAATCACATCCCTGATGGCTTCCATAGACTGCTACTTGATTGGCCACCAGATAGGCTCCGCCCACACAAAAAGTCATTACTGTTTGCAAACACCAAATTGGTCTATAAGGGCTACTTTAAGACTACAGCTTGACTGGTTTATTCTCTGCTCTCGGACACTGTATCCAGAGTAAGACTAAATTCAAGTGGACATTCCCCAATCAGTGGGATGTTTTCAAAACATGACAGCGGTTTTCAACCTCTATATGTTCTAAACTTCTGCAGTCTAGGTTGCACGGGTGGGATTTATAATTTCAGCAGGTATGGAACAATGCCCACTGATTGGGAAACACCCCAAGAGATGATTTTACAAAACACTTATTGTAGTTTTGAGCCTCATTCATTCAACTGAATACATTTGTATGTAACAAATGCGTTTTGTTTCATATCACATGGTGTATTTGCAGCCTATTGCAAACTATTGTTTGAAATGATTTGTTGGGTAGGAATCTCTTCCTGAATGACTTTATATCAATTGACACTCATGTACTGTGCTATTAATAAAATACGGCTCTTTTATAACCTTAAATGAATGTAAAATTTCTTTTCCCCCCTTAGGGTGATATTCACGTTGATGTGGCTCAGATGCACATATCCCATCACCCCCCTCCACCTCAGATGTCGTCTCAGGAGCGCAAACAGAAATGGGAACAGGGCCAAGCTGACTACATGGGACTGGACTCTTTTGAGAACATAGAGAAAAAGCTAGATTCCTTCCTGAAGTGAGAGACTCGTAGGAATGGATCCTCAGATCTAGTTTTGTACTAGGGTATGTACAGGCCATGAAATAACATTAAAAACAGAAAAATACATCCTCTAGTTTTTATACCGTCCGGATCATCTATGCAGCTCAACTACTCAACCTCTTACACACTGTGATTGCAACATTTATTAAAATGACACAATATGTCACTTGCCTCATTTCTAGAGGAGATGTGACACAAAACCGTTCAGGCATTGTTTCTGATCTCACTGAACAGAACACTACTGTTAATTTTTTATTTAAAATACCATAATGTAAATCATTATGGTCCTACAACTTCTTTGCCTTTTGTGTTTGTGAAGATCAGAAACGTTTGAAGGAAAAAATAGAAAAACATACAGCAAACAAAACAATACCAAACCTTGTAAATGTCAGACATACTGTACATCACTCCTCGTTCAATATTAATCATCTAATGACCGCTTTTGCAATGACATTGTGTTTACAAGACACACTGTGTGCTGCCAACTCGCTTACATTGTTAATAGTGGCTCTGATACACATCAGCAACTCTTATTGTGTGAACCAAGGTCACTCCACTCCAGTCCCTGTTCCAGGGATAAGGCACAAGGGTTTTGCTACATCTGGTTGCAACTTGTGCCGGTAATGCTGTTAATAGCTGTTAACTAGTTTGTAATCTTTCTGTATCTCTGCCCCCACCTGCAACATCTGAAATAAAAAAACTAGTAAGAGTCCTAAATTACTGTTGTTAGAACTAGTTTAATCTTTCATGAACAAACAAAATGGCATGGTGTTTATTGTAATGGAAAAAGACTAGAATAACCATTTGAAATCAAATCGATATTGTGTAGATAATGAGAGTAAAAAAAAAAAAAGGTAATAAATGATTAGAATAGCCATTTGAGATCAAAGCGATATTGTGTAGATATGAGTTTAAAAAAAAAAAAAAAACTTTGCTGAACTATTTGCAATAAAGTGCTGTCATTAATGAAGTGAATAACCTGAAATGAACGGACAGCAGTAAAGTTAGTTTAGTAAATCTAAATCTCCATGAGAGCTCGGATCTCATCTATCCGAGACTGTTTTCGTTCCTGTGGCGTTTTCACTCCGAAAGCTTTGTCCACAAGCTCCTGCTTCTTCTTTTGAATCTCCACCATGTTCTCCTCCACAGAGTCTTTCACAATAAACTAAATGCAACCAGAGAGAGGAAAGAGTCATCAATTGCAAACTTCCTGTCTTGAAAGGCCAACCACTGTAATCAAACAATACATAATTTGCTGTCGGTCTAAAAATCGAAATGTGCCAAAGTAAATGTCACTCTTTTGTGAGAACATTCCTTTTTGATTGAAAGTTGAATGTAGATTGTGACAATTTAAAACATTTCTTAAGAGTAAATCCAACCTTACAGTTGGTCCTCAGTAAACTAGACAATATTCATTTTTATTACAATAGCACTATGATAAAAGAGAACTGCTGGGAATCTGTGAATGCTGCTATCACTTAGTAGCCATGTTTCCATTCATGTATTTTTATGGAAATTTTCAGATATTGCATTTTTTTTTTTTAAATGATGGAAATTGAGAGGAATGGAAACGCATCAAATCTTAATGCACATTTAAAAATTTGTGCTTAATTGTCCCTTCACAAAGATCCATCCCCCTTCGTTACTGTTGCTAAAACTAACAATGCACTAACAGACAAGACAGAGCAGGTTGATTTAGGTATGAAACAGTTTCAGCTTTTAAATTTTGTCACTTAAGAAATTGAAATGATAAATACCGCTTTGTGGCTTTTTAATGCGTTGTGACAGATCACTATATTCCCTTAGATCAGTTGACACATGAAGCTGTCTTCTTTTCTTATTTACTTAGAATAGTTCACTTCCAGAATTAAAATTTACAGATAATGTACTCACCCGTTGTCATCCAAGTTGTTTATGCCTTTCTTTCTTCAGTCGGAAAAAAATTTTTTTTTGAGGAAAACATTTCAGGAATTATCATCATATTGTGTATTTCAATAGTGCCTGCAAGTTTGAACGTCCAAAATGCAGTTTAAATACAGCTTGAAAAAGGTGTACATGACCCCAGTCGAGGAATAAGGGTCTTATCTAGCAAAACAATCAGTCATACTTTTTAACCTCAAATGCTTGTCATGTCTAGCTCTGCCATGTGCTTGTGTACTCTGCGTGATCCAGGTCAATACAGTTGGGGTTTGTCGAAAAACTCCCATCTCATTTTCTCCTCCAACTTTAAAATCGTCCAACATCGCTGCAGAAGTACCGACCCAGTGTTTACAAAGTAAACATGCAAAGAAGTTCAAATGGCCTTTACAAAAAAGGTAAAACAGCGAAGTAGGAGGAGAAACTTTTTTTTTTAAATTTATGCTTTTAGAAAATTACTGATCATTTCACTAGATAAGACCCTTATTCCTTAGAGCCCATTGAAACTGCATTTTGGACGTTCAAACTCGCAGGCACCACTGAAGTCCACTATATAAAGATAATTCTTGAAATGTTTTCTTCAAAAAACAATTTCTTTATGAAGAAAGAAAGACATTAACATCTTGGATGACAACGGGGTGAGTATATTATCTGTGAATTCTTGTTCTGGAAGTGAGCTACTCCTTTAAAGCACAAAATGAACAAGAAAGAATATGAATGGTATACACATGGTATTTTAATCGAAGAAAGACATACATTTTTCCACTGACGTTAATCTACTGTCCTGTCTGATTTGTTTGTCAGACAAAAATGGCAGATTCTGCGATTGGTTAGATCACCTGTCAGTCAATTGACTCTTTGCAAACAGCTTCACGGACAGGCGATCTGAACAAACATAATCCGTCATTTCATTTTGTCAGACAAAAAAAAACAGACGGAGTAGATTAACTTCGGTGGACTTAAACTTCAAAAACTGTAAGTACTGACATCTTTCCGCAGTAGAAATATAATGCATCCTGATGTTCATTCTGTGCTTAGAGTAAATAAAAGTTGGTCGGTTCATGTGTCGATTAATCTGATTAGGCAATGGAGTCACGACACATTAAAGATCCACAAAATGGTATTTATTGTTTGAATTTCTTAAGAAAATGACAAGATTTTAAAGTTGAGACCTTGTTTCATACCAGAAGCAACCAGCTCTGTCTTGTCTGTCAGTTTTCTCTTTGTATGTATTTTTCATTGTGTGAGAACATGTATTGTGAGAGCATATTTTATTGGACATCGCAACAGTAACCAATGAGTTTTTGCAAAGAGTCAGTTGATGTGGATAATTTTTAGATCTGAAAAGAAAACACAAACTACAAAGGAAGTGCATTTGTCTAATAATTTCCTTGATGCACAAGGAAAAACTCATGTGGCATTGCCTCCACGAATCATGTGATTGGATAACAGAATGAACCAGCAGATCGATCTGCAGAAACATAATTATTATTTTGGGCTAGTTTCCCAGGAAGTTATGGTTTTGTTCTCTTGAATACACGAGATGGAAACAGTGCTTTATTTAGTTTGAGTGTATTGTATATGATTGTAGTATTACTGACAGTTTCTTCCTTAGCACTTCCGGTTGGCAAGTGTTTGGGATTTCTGAATCTTTGTAATTTTGGCAGCAGCAATCTGATCATTCCTTTTTCTCTCAGATAAGGTTGTTATGCCAAGGTAGTTCATTTTTAAGTTTGACCTCGCAATTGTGGATAGAAACATAGCTACTGTCACATTAAATGCTAATGAATTTCAGTCAATTACTGGTTTCATGACAGTTACACTTATCCACCTTATTTTTCATTGCACAAATAAGCCTGTGGGTGAGATTTCCGGTTTGTTAGCCACAATAGGGAAATGATGAGAAGAATAATGATGTGCAGTAAACGGTAAAACTGTTTGCACTACAAACCACTGTGTTCATAATTAATACATTAATAACTACATCAGAAGACAAACCAATTTGCAATATAAATCAGCAAAACAAGCAAAAAAATTGCTTTTGTACAGCTAAAATAGCTGGATGCAGATGAGACCGGAAGCCAGAACCAACGGACCGTGCCCACTCTTATAGAGAAAAATAAGGTGGATATAACTGAAAAATGTTTAAATTGTTAGTTGACCCAAAAATAAAAATCATTATCACCAAAGATATTTTTAAGTCAATGGTCACCAAAATTGTTTGGTCATGAGTTAATAAGGAAGCCATTAATATCGTATTGTGTAACATTTGTCGGCACTGTTTTACCACTCAGAAAAATGTCAGACGCGTAATAATAGCCATTGGGATCAGCCGCTAACATTCCTCTGAGTGCCTGCCATGGCGTAAATCAAAGACTGTACCTTAGTGATCACCACATCTCTGGTCTGGCCCAGTCTATGACACCTGTCAACACACTGATCCTCTGCTGCAGGATTCCAGGCCTGAACAAACAGTAGAAAACAAACAAACAAATGAGCTCTTTTTTTCCTATTGTAGATGCATACACACTGAATCAAACAATAACATTATCGCCACCTAGTGGCAGACACTAGCCTGGGAGAATTTAACTCACTGGATCCATCATGTAAACATGTGAAGCAGACGTCAGATTAAGCCCAACCCCTCCAGCTTTGAGTGACAGTAACATGATGGTGGGACTTCCTGGAGAAGAGTCTTGAAAATCCTGAATGGCCTTGGATCTGGCCTTCTGAGCCATCGAGCCATCCAATCGTGTGAAAGAGAAACCATATTCCCTGCAGACAGCAACAGTATCAGCACACTGAACCACTAATGGTTATTTCTTTGGGTATGTGGTACAGTCTGTAGTTTCAAGAATGAAAACTACCTCAAGGGAACCTCTATAAGATCCATAAACCTGGTAAACTGAGAAACCACAAGGCTCTTCACAGTTGGGTCTTCATTGCGCAGCTTCAACAGGTTGCTCATCAAAGCATCCACCTGGATTAAGAAAAGCACTTATTGTAAACTTTATTATGGCTTCTCATCACTAAAACTAAAATCTCCTTAGCCTCTAGAAACTAAAAAAGTGTCACAATGTCACCTATCTCACAAAGTATTTAGTATTAAAGCTGATGTTTTTAAATGCTTTTATGAAACCATTTTCTACATTTTTGTTATATATATATATATATACTCGAGGTTGTCTAGATGAAGGCCAAAGGGATAACCTTTGTTAGTCATTCCAAATTTGTGATTTCTCAAATATTGCAGGTGTACAATGACACTAATTCAATCAAGCCTCCCCCCAAAAGGATGGTTGTCCATGTAAGAAATGCACGAGAAGACAGGATAATGCAGAGACTCTCAATGGGGAATTGGTTCAGCACTGCAGCTGGAATTGCTTGCCAATTGAAAATCTCTAGAAAATCCAATCCTTGGCGAGAAAGTTATGCCTAAGAAACCCACTACGGTTACAAACTATGGAAGAGAGTAGAAGAGTGGTCCAAGATCACATCAGCACATTGTGAGAAACTAGTGATGTTCTGTGGCCACAGATGTGCTAAAGTCATTCAAAGCAAGGGCTTCTACACTTCCTACTAATTTCTGACAACTGTAACAATCCAAGATTTGTGTTACAGTGATAACTGTTCTCTAATTCGGATCACTGTTTTCACAAATCTTTGATAAATACAAAAGAGCAACATCCATGTCTTTGAGTTTTATCCAATATCAGAATGACCCACCCGTAACAGTCACATTGGGTGAAAACGTGCATAATATCTATAAATGTTTAAGCTACTTTGGAACTTGATCGCCAGTTCTCTCCAGTGGCTGGTCCAGCCTCCGTTTCATCACCAGGATACTCCACCAGCTCTTTGGTCTTGATCTGAGCACGACACAGGGGACATCTGGCCTGCTCCTGTACGACAGGAACACACAATATCCTGAAATCCAATACCGAAGTCTTCAGGATATCTCTGAGATACTCAAACAATGCTGACCTTCTCTGAATGGATGACCTCACAGATGCAGGGTCTGCAGTACACATGAGCACAGTAGGTGATGACAGGCTGACGTAAGGAGTCTAGACAGATGGCACACTCCTCGTCTGAGCCAGAGTTGAGCACCAATGTGATCTTATTGATGAGACGCTCCCGCAGCTCACTAGGCGTCCCAGGATCATCTAACACACATCCAAAACATTTGTTTAAACAAAGACACACAACACAATCATTTCATGGAATAAAATTTATATTAATCAGTGACTGTTTCATCTCTAATTTATACCTCCCCCTGTGTGTTTTCCCACAAGACTGGGGTGACAGCAGTATTGCCTCAGACGAACCAGGATGGCCAAGACATCAGCATAGTTTGTCATGATGGTTCCCTCTTCGAAATACCTGAAAAGTCCAGTTGTTTCAGTTTTTTTGTTCTTTGTGTAATATTGGTGCTCTTCAAAGTAAGCAAAAGCACGCCCACCTGCCAATGATCTTCCTGCCATCTTTCCTGACCTGTTCATACTCCTCCCTCTCCTCCTCAGACAGAGTCACATGCTGCACAAACACTCTCCGTTCAGGTAACTGTACCACCATCCGCCCAGCCACTTTACTTTTCTTAGTGCGCCTCAATGTAATGCCCTTTACCAGCGCTTGCAAGTTTCTGAAAACACATTTACAGTAGGGTGATATCAGGCAAATTGAGCCATCAGGTAAAATGGCCCGTTTGAGTGTCTTATCTCTTTAACTTGCAGTTAACTTTTAAAATTTCAAACTGTTGCCATAACAGTACTTGACATTTAGCAAAAGATTTTATTGGTCTGAGGTTGCTAAGGGTGGAGGGACAATGCCTCATTTTGAGACCGCGCCAGAAAAATTAACTCATGTCTTGATGACCTCTGTCAGATAAAATGCAGATTTTGATATATAAAAAAGCATTTTAGTTACTGGCCCAATTTACCTGAATTTGCAAATATAAAATGAGCCATTAATTTCAGTTAAAATGGGTTTGAGTGTCTTACCTCTTTTCTTTGAAATTCTTTGCAGTCATTGGCTGTTAACTTTTAAACTGTTGCCATAACACTACTTATTGTAATTGTTAATTTTTGTCATTAAATTTATGTTTTATTGATTAAATTGATGTTCTAATGTAATTTAAATGCAATGTTTTAATTTCTAAATTATACAAATTAAATATAATTAAATGGGTTTTATCAGAAATGTCTCTATTTGACTTTACAGTTTGACTGGCCCATTTTTGCTGATCAGTCTGCCCATTTTACCTAAACACTGCTATCTAAAAAATCTGAGGCAGCTGTTTCAAAGCCTGTAGGGCCTGAAGAATTATATTTTATTACATCAATTCAACACAAAAATATTAAAAACAGCCTTTACTAATCATAAGAACACATGTCATACATGGGTTTTTTGTGTCCCAAGCGATTAACCTAAAAAAAAGTGGCCCAATTTACCTGATATCACCCTATATGGTTAAAAATGTAAAGAATGTGATTTGGGACGCAGATATTGCTAACATACTTAAGTCCAACTTTGTCGCCCATGGTCACAGGTCTCTGAATGATTCTGTTCCACCACTCCTTCACATCGAAAGGCTTCAGTTTTAGGAAGGACAGCAGCATGTAGAGATCCTTGAGGGAGTTCTGAATGGGGGTTCCTGAAGGTAAAAAATGACCATGATTGGTATCTAGATGGACTTCATGGGCATTGAAATTAATAATCAGTTCTGTTGGTACAATTTAAAGGCAAAACATCACATAAATGAGCAATCCAGGACTGAGACTTTAACAAAGTAATCAACATACCAGATAGGATCCACCTGCGTTCTGACTGCAGATCCAGTACAGCTTTGCTCTGAAGAGCGTTAGGGTTTCTGACGACGTGACCCTCGTCCAGCACCACCCTCAGCCACTTCACTTTATGCAGAGGACTGTTGGATTTGTTCTGCAGGGGGTTAAAATAGTTTATTTCACTATCTATCCAAAGCTTTTACAGAGTGTCTATTTACACTAGGAGCAAACAACCCGTCTTGTTGACAAAAGCTATTTACACAAACTCTGCCAACCATTGTCTAGCTTTACAAAAAAATTACACAAGAAATGAAGCGAGTAACTAGGACAGTGTTGAGAAGAGTGGGGTTGGACAGTGGATTTGGCTTTTAAATGTTCACCCGAAACTGAACATTCTATTATTAATTACTCACCTTCATGCCATTCCAAACCTGTCAGACCTTTGTTCATCGTCGGAAGACAAATAAAGATATTTTTGATGAAATCCAAGGTCTTTTTTTGACCCTGCATAGACAGCAATGTAATTTCCATGTTCAAGGGCCAGAAAGGTAGTAAGGACATTGTTAAAATAGTCTCTGTGACAGAAGCCAGCATTGTGAATTAGCACTGTTCCATGTTTGCAAGAAAATAAATAAAGTTATATATAATTATTCTAAATAAAGTCGTTATTTTTGTTTTCTTTGCACACAAAAGTATTTTCATAGCTTCATTAAATTATGGTTGAACCACTGATGGGCTATTTTAATGATGTCCTTACTACCTTTCTGGGCCTTGAACATGTCAGTTGCTGTCTATGCAGGGTCAAAAAAGCTCTCGCTTTATATTTAAATTATCTTAATTTGTATTCCGAGATGAACAAAGGTCTTATGAGTTCAGAATGACATGGGAGTGAGTAATTAATGACAGAATTTACATTTTTTGGTAAACTATCCCTTTAATGCAACTGACACAAGTTTAAATCAGACGTTTTCCAATCCTCATCTTCTTCCTTTTCCCATTGCATATCTGCTTGGAGAGGTGTTTATTTCAAATAAACATGAAGACAATATTTAAAATATGAAACATAATAGACATAATGGATAAATAGCATCTATTTTTATAATTTTAGGGCAGTTTCCTCCAGCATTTTGTAAAGACAATAGGGCTGCAATGATAAATTGATGCATAGCAATTCGTGGATTGATTCTGATATTTTCAGAATGCATCACAATTCTCTCTAGAATCGATTCTGAGCTTAAATTTTAACAGCAGATGGCAGTCTTATCTAGTTTTAACCACACACTCAAATGCTCAGGAAGAAGAGCGCCTGTGTGTTCGTCTGTGTCATTTAAACGCACCTCAGGCTTTTATGACGCGAGATTAAATGTAAACACCACACTATTGTTTTAGGTTTAAATGTGCGTAAGGAATTAGGAGCAGACAAAGTATGGCTGTTTCTAAAGCATGCAGTGCCATCTGCTGTTAAAAACTAAGCTCTGAATCGATTAGAGAGAGAATCGTGAAGCATTCGGAAAATCTTAGAAACAATGTGCAAAAACACTGTAGCAGCAAAAATAGTATGAGACTGTGTTTTAAATCCACCCACCCCATAATCTGATGAAAGCACATTGTATGTTGTGAGAACCACATCTTGATCCGACAGAAGTTTAACAGATCGACTGCGCTCTGCACCATAGTACAGGTACACCTTTAATGTGACATCAGCTCGGATATGCTGCTCAAACTGGTCCTGGTTGGATATAAAGTATAAACAAGTATTATGAGTTAATGATTTTATAAAATGTTTGAAGAAACTGTTTTTATGAGCAGATTTTAAACACTCACCAGCCAGTTGCTTAGGACAGACAGAGGACATACAATCAAAGTGGCTCTGGCCCCTGAGCCCACACCGACTCCAGATGGAACTTTACCTGTGCCTATAACTCACACAGATTGATTGCTGTAAAACTCTTTCATACTGTAATGAACAAACTAAAGAAACGGTCAAAGTTACACCCACCAGAACTCTTCTTGGCACTCTTTTTTGTAGGCGCAGCTTGTGAGGAACTGCACTCTAGAGCGGCAGCAAAGTCCACATCATCCAGCAGAACTACTCCTGGGAATGAAAGTATATCTAACACTAAAGAAAGTCTGCATTTCGGTTTACCTGAGAAATTAACAAACAGGAAGTAAGGGTACCTTTCTTGGCGTTGGCAGACTTTTTAGCAGGTTGTTTTGAGGTTTTTGCTATAAGAAACACAAACAAGCAAGATACAAAAATCAAAATCGATGATTATTAGTATCATTTGCATTAATGCATTAGACATTTCTATGCAAAGCGACAGTACTGTTCAAAAGTTTATGACTCCTGAAAGATCACGTGACGCTGAAGACTGGAGTAATGATGCTGAAAATTCAGCTTTACCATCAGAAGAATGAATTACATTTTAAAATATATTACAATAGCTAAAATAAATTCAGCTAAAAGATATTTTTTGAATCTTACAGACCTCAAACGTTCTAACTATCGTGTATATTGCATCAAGACTCAAAAGAAACCAACCTTTCTTCTGAGGAACTTCTTCCTCAATGGTGTCAACACTGATGCCATCAGCATGCAGTCTTTTCAATTGGGATGAACTCACTGGTTCATGACATTCTTCAAAGTCTACATACATAAAAATACAGTTGAGGGAGAAAGTTTACATATACCTTGCCGAATCTGCAAAATGTTAATTATTTTACCAAAATAAGAGGGATCCTACAAAATCCATGTTATTTTTTTTATTTAGTGCTGACCTGAATAAGATATTTCACATAAAAGATATTTACATATAATCCACAAGAGAAAATAATAGTTGAATTTATAAAAATGACCCCGTTCAAAAGTTTACATACACTTGATTCTTAATACTGTGTTGTTACCTGAATGATCCACAGCTGTTTTTTTTTTTTTTTTTTTTTTTGTTTACTGATACTTGTTAATGATTTCTTGTTTGTCCTGAACTGTTAAACTGCCCACTGTTCTCCAGAAAAATCCTTCAGGTTCGATAAATTTTTTAGGTTTTCAGCATTTTTGTGTATTTGAACCCTTTCCAACAAGTGACTGAATGATTTTGAAATTCATCTTTTCACATTGAGGACAACTGATGGACTCATGTGCAACTATTACAGAAGGTTAAAATGCTTACTGATGCTTCAGAAGGACGAAAACAATGCATTAAGAGCCAGGGGTTTAAATATTGAACAAAATGAAGATATATAAAAAAAAAATTTCTTTTGACAAAATATATTTTTTATTTAGTACTGCCCTTCAGAAGCTACAGAAGATACTTGCATGTTCCTCAGAAGACAAAATAAGTTAAATTTCCCTGATCTTCAATTCAAAAAGCTTTCACCCCAGTGAGCTTTTGAACATTCTGAAATAGTTCATATGAGTCCCTCAGTTGTCGTTTGTGTAAAAAGATGCATCTCAAAATTATAGACTCATTGTTGGAAAAAGTTAAAATACACAAAAATGCTGAAAAACCAAAAGAATTTGTGGAAACTAAAGGTTTTTTCTGAAGAACAGCGGGCAGTTTGACTTTTCAGGACAAACAAGGGGCTCATGAACAACTAGCTGTGGATCATTCAGGTAACAACACAGAAAAAAGAATCAAGGGGATGTAAACTTTTGAACAGGGTTATTTTTATAAATTTAACTATCGTTTTCTCTTGTGGACTATATGTAAATGTCTTATATGTGAAATATCTTATTCAGGTCAGTACTAAAAAAAACAAACAAACAAAAAAACATGCATTTTGTATGATTTCAGTTTTACAGAAAAAAATTTACCTTTTGAGGTTGATTTCTTTCTTGAACTTGAAGACATGGATGATCCTTCCTGAAAAGTGATATTTTTGATCTGATTATAATTAAAATCTGGCCACAGGACATGCAAGATCAGAGTTATTAATTAAATCCATTATTTAAACAAAACTAGATTTCTACACATGCATTATCTTTTTAAGAAATATTTCTGGATCTTACACATTGCTCCAGTGGCAGAGGTTTCCCATTGTGGAAATTAGAGACTATCAAGGCAATGGTGGTGAGGGTTTTGCCCTGAAACACAGTATAAATCTTCTGAGCACCAGTTGGGCTTTCCCAAGCACTAAAACAACAACATCAAATCTAAATTAATCTCACCAGCCCCATGTCATCAGCCAAAATCCCACCAAGCACTTTCTCTGGCCTTTCCTTCACAGCAAAGTTAGTGAGAACGTTAAAGTAGAAGCCACTCTTCTCTTCCCAGAATGGGGGCAGATCGTTGCTGTTCTCACGAGAGGTCATCCACGAGAGCGCCTGCTTTTGATGTGGGAGCAGGGAAGTGCACACCGCCTGTACAGACAGACATTAACGGAGACATCTGTAAGTGACTGATGGATGAGATTGACAGTAAAAAAACAGCTGTGTGCTCTTTTTGTGCTCTGACCTCTGCTGGCTCCATTTCTCTGGTTTTATCCTCCATTAAATCATCAAATAGCTTGTCAAAGGCATTTTTCAGCTGATATGATGGAACAAAAATAAAGTTTTATTAGCCAGTTCATTAAAATAATGCAAAAAGCATCAAGCATATAGATCAGTTGTTCTCAGCTGGTGTGTTGCAGCTCATAAACGGCAAGGACAAACAATGCTAAATGAAACTTTTCATGCATCATATCATACCATCCACAGTTTAGAAAGCAAAATAAATACTCCCATATTATTTGTTGCTGACGTCCACAGCTGTCAACAGCTGCTAGTGTAAAAAAAAAACTGCTGAGAAGCACTGATCTAGATTTTACCCTACAAAGGCATACCAGACAAAGAACAATAATTTATCTTGACGTCTTATAACTAACATCTGTCACATGAAGTTTACCTCTTCCACAGTCAAAGGAATGGCAGATATTTTTGAAGACAAACCAAGCAGATCTCTACCCAAAGATGTTTGTGCAGCGCCTCCTAAGATAATAAAATATCAAATCATATAAGCATTATGTGTTCACCAAAGAACATTCAGGAGCGAATATACAAATGAGTGAACCTTTGAACTCAGTGCCAAGTTTGAAACCATGGCGTCTCATCTGATTATGCACAGCTTCTCGGTTCTCCTCTTTGCCCCAGAATGTGAGGATTACAGGCATTGAAAATTTATTAGTCTCTCCATAGGGCACAACCCTGTTAGGGAGATAGTAATCTGTTGCAATCAATTTGCAATAAAAATAACATGCCCAACAAATTACAAATTTGTAGAAAAAACTACTGTACCCTTCCACCCTGGCCAAGTTGTTGTCCATAATGAAGGCCATTGGGGCTGCCAGCTCTTTCTTGATGTGCCCTACCTGACTTCCATACACATTGGCGACCATCACTGCATTTCGGTCATAGGGATTCTGTGGCTGCCTCACCAAGGCCACCATCTCTCCTCTATTGACCTACAGCACATGTCAAAATCAAACAATAGTATTGTTATTAAATGAGATTAAATCCATGATAGAATTATTCTATTTTGATTTAAACGCTAGAGGGCAATATACAATGTGTGCTGGGACAGGTGTCCACTTCCTGTTAGGTGATAAGTGCGTCAGAGGAATTAGGCGGGTAGAAATGGCGGGAGAAAATAGTTTATGCCGCATGTTGTACTGCAACACATGATACTGCATTCTTGTAAATTGTGTAATCTTCATTAAACAGGAACCTGATCCAAAGACACGTACACTACCAGTCAAAAGATTTTAAATGTTTTTTAAAGAATTATCTTTGGCTTAACACATCTGCATTTATTTGATCCAAAATACAACATAAGCAGTAAAATTGTGAAATATTTTTACTATTTAAAATAACTGCTTTTTTATTTAAATGTGTATCACAGTGTAATTAATTCCTGTGATCAAAGCTACATTTTCAGCATTATTACCAGTCTTCAGTGTCACATGATCCTTTGGAAATCATTCTAATCTGCCAATTTGCTGTTCAAGAAACATTTTTATTATGATTATCAATATTTAAAACAGTTCAGTATTTTTTTCAGGATTCTTTGATGAATAGAAAGATCCAAAGATCAGCATCTATCTGAAATAAGCAGTTTTTGTAACATGATAGAAATTATTATTATTTTATTTAGCAAGGATGCTTTAAATTAATCGAAAGTGATGATAAAGACATTTATAATGTTACAAAAGATTTCTATTTCGATAAATTCTCTTCTTTTGAACTTTCTATTCATCAAAGAAACTCTGAAAGCTGTTTTCAACATAAAAACAATAAATGTTTTTGAGCAGCAAATCAGAATATTAAAATGATTTCTAAAAGATCATTTGACTGGAGTAATGATGCTACAAATTCAGCTTTGAAATCACAGGAATAAATAAAATAGAAAACGGTTATTTTAAATAGTACAAATATTGCACAAATAGTACCAAATTTGACTGTTTCTGCTGCACTTTGAATCAAATAAATGCAGGCTTGTTGAGTAGAACAGACTTTTGACCTGTAGTGTAGCTTTGTGGAAAAGGCTTATTTTGTCTGATGAGTTAAATCATTTGAGTTTATATATACCAAATGCTCCCACAAGAATAGTAAACCTGAAATTTATGAAATTATGGGGACTGACCAGCAATCCCCAAGTGGGAATAAAATGAGTGAAAATAACAATATAAACATGTTTTCTGTAAGAGTTAGATTTAGGATTTGGGTTGGGTTAAAGGGATAGAAAATGTTGTTTGGTCAGTATAAAAACCAAAAAAAAGTATATGGAAAGGCTATGGAAACTGGTATGTATGCATGATCTCTACCGTTCCAGTGTAGTAACGCAGACCAACAACTGTGCCTTGAATTAATCCAAGATGTACATTCTCCTCTGGCAGGTCCTGCCCTGAATCCTCTGTTAAATTCGCTATTTCTTGGGTTAAGGTCATTGTGCTGCCCACATCCAGGAAATCTATGAATTCTGATGATGGATGACAGAATTAATATCAGGGGTGCCATCAATTCAACACATTGGGAGTAGAGTACTACAGTGTAGCAGGTTTTACTTTAGACTATAGCTGACTAAGGACAATTAATAACCATATTTATGTCTCAAATGAATTTGACAGCTGTTGTTTTTACCGTATCGCGGCGGGGCGCTGGTCGAGGGGTTGTGAGGATGAGCAGCATTCCCGGGATTGAGGTTTGTTGATTTGTTTGATGATAGCATGGCTGCGAATCAAAACATAAACACGAACCTTCACTGTGATACTTTGTCCTAATCAGAAAACAAGAAAAAGTCGTGCCAAATAAAATAAAGCAGTCAGTACGTTTAATTATATATTTTATAGTAGTTAATAGTAAAATACTTTATTTAAGTAGAATTAACTCTATTGCAACCAGCAAAGACGGATAAAGGTAAACTGTTTAACGTTAGCTGCAGGCCACACTCACCTCCCGAAACAAAGACTCCAGTACGATAGAAGTGTGCTTCAAACTGACCAAAATCCAAATGTTACATGAGCGATTACTGCTGTGTTATGCAGGTTTATTGCAGTCCATATGTCAAATCTTAGCCACAAGTTTCAGTGACGTATATCAGTGGCGCGAGTGTTTTGACTTTTGAAACAACACGCTTATTTGTTATTCGTCGGTTTCATGGCGGGTGGCATCAAAACTTACGGTGCATTATCACCACCTACTGTGTTGGAGTGTGGACCAGAGTTTTACCCATTACCATACACATACTCAAAAAAGATAATAATAATAATAGTAATAATAATACATACATACATACATACAAACAAACATACATATAGAACATTAAATTCTTTAAATTAGCTCAGTTAAGTTTCCCACAGTGCGACAGCCAACAACAAATTCAAGGAATATGTCACACTCAAAAAACGAAAATTGACTCACCTTCAGTCCATACAAGATGTAGATGAGTTTGTTTCTTTAAAAGAGCCGACTAGGAGACATTTAGAATAGCATAATTTTATCATAAGTGGATCCTCTGCAATAAATGGGTGCCATCAGAGGGTCCAAACAGCTGATAAAAACATCACGATAATCCACAACCTAAATCCTGCCATCAGTTTACATCTTCTGAAGTGAAAAGCTGTATCCATTAAGATGTTTTTTTTACTTCAAATCATTGCTTTCAGCTAAAATATGAAACAATATGGGCGAAGTCACTATAGGCCCAGTTTCAGCATTATGTTGCTTATTTTGGATTGCATATTTGAGCTCTATAGGCTTATTAGATGACTGTAAGGGCCTGCAGAAAGTGTGTTGGTAACTGTACTTTGAAAAAAAATGTAACATTTTCTTTTCGTAATTGGCTATGTATAATTTTTTTTGTGTGTGATGTAATGGGTGCAGGAAATATAGGTCTCAAGTTTATAAACACAACATATTTTACAATAAAATATCAATACATTTTAAACCAGTAAAGAAGGAATTATCTCTAAATTGTAAGTGGACTACATATCTTTGCTCTTATTAAATGCTTTAATTAAATAGTTTAATTTTACATCATTTTCCTTTTTTCCTCTTTTTAAATTCCTGATTGATAAAATTAATAAGGGAACCAGAAATGATATTTTTTTTTCTTTGTATATTTTGTGGTATGTATATCTTATAGATAAAGTAAACATTTACATACACATTGTAGAATTGTTTTTTTTTATTTAGTACTGACCTGAATAAGATATAATTTTACATTATACGCATTAAAGATGTTTACATGTAGTCTACATGAGAAAATAATAGTTGAATTTGTAAAAATTACCCAATTAAAGGTTACATATTTGATTCTTAATACTGTGTAGTTACCTGAATGATCCACAGCTGTTTTTTGTAGTGTTTGTTTGTTTAGTAATAGTTGTTTGTGAGTCCCTTGTTTGTCCTGAACAGTTAAACTGCCTGCTGTTCTTTAGAAAAGTCCTTCAGGTCCCACAGATTCTTTGGTTTTTTGGCAATTTTGTATATTTGAACCCTTTCCAAAAATGAGTGTATGATGAAAAACGATGCATTCAGAGCCAGGGGTGTAAACTTTTGAATGGAATGAGGGTGTAGGCTACATTTTTCATTTAGTAATAAGCTACAGAAGATACATATATGTTCCCCTGAAGACAAAATAAGTTTTCACCCTCCCGCTCTTAATGCACTGTTTTTCCAGTGAGCATTTGAACCTTCTGTAATAGTTGCATATGAGTCCCTCAGTTATCTTCAGTGTATAATAATACATATAATAATAATGATCTCAAATCAAAGTCATTTTTTATAACAAAAAAAATAAATAAATAAAAAACAAAACTGTGGATCATTTAGGTAACAACACAGTATTAAGAATCAAGAATGTAAACTTTTGAACGGGTTCATTTTTATACATTTTATTTCCTCTTGTGAAATATCTTATTCTGGTCAGTAATAAATAAAAAAAATAGCATGCATTTTGTATGATCCCTCTTATTTTGATGAATATTTAACATTTTGCAGATTCTGCAAGGTATATTTAAACTTTTGACTTCAACTGTATATTACTGTGAACTGTACAAAACTGTGATAGAGATTTTGAGTATCTTTAAATGCATTTAATAAAAGGAGAAACTTGCATGTATAATACTTTATTTTTTATTATTAAAAGGTACACTTATTAAGAATTGTTAAGTAAAAGAAAAAACTACAGATTCACTGTGGAAGGAAACAACATTCACAGTATACAAGTTGTTACAATGACAAATTAGTAGTTAAGAAAGACAATTAACAAAAAGATTTTAGCTCTGACAGGCCTATAGAAATAGAAATATACTCTCTGGAAAAGTTCAATGTAGATTGTAAAGAAAGTTTTGGCACTGGCAAAAGAACAACATAGCAAGAAAAGTCATGAAAGGGGTTAATTAAATGTATAGGTAGAAACGGCAATTATATTTCATTTTAGAATGATGCATTCTCCACTTTTTAAGTATCTTAACACTTATACCACTTCAAAACTTATCAATCACAATAAGCCTACAGTATGAACATACATAAAGTTCATGCAAAGGGCAACTTGGTCAAGTGAACAATTGATTTTGGACCACTGCACTGGAACAGCTGTACAATTATAAAAATAGCTTATCGTCCTGATATATACTAGAGTTTGCAGTTTAATTTGTTGAATATCCTAAATTGGAGCAATGCTGAAGCCAACACATCTAACACATATGTAATTGTAAATACACTAACATTTAAACATTTAATCAAAGGATTTTTCAACACTTTCCCAATGCACAGTCAATTTAGTTTCACGTTGTTGCAGATGAATAACAGGGTTAGATGTAATAGGCTCAGGTTAACGCTTTAATCAGGTACAGTTTATCTCCGTGTTCACTTGTAAATATGGGAGCTTTTTTGTAATGTTCCACCAAATCCTCAATGGAGCTGAACTTGCGCTGGCCAATGCAGTAGAGTCCATCTTTTAGCTGCACCTTGAAATGCTTGTTCTTATACACCGCCTTCAGAGAGATGGAGAAGTCATTTGGCTGGAAAGTAAAAAAAAAAAAAAAAAAATGAAACGATATGTTCACAACAAAGGACAAATGAAAATGTTTGTGACTAATTATACTTTGAAAATGATACTAAAAGGAATAGTAAAGGCAAAAATGAATCCTCTGCAGTGAATGGGTGCCGTCAGACTGAGAGTCTGAACAGCTAACAAAAAACATCACAATAATCTAGTCAATCGGTTATTGTCTTGTGAAGTGAAAAGCTATGTGTTTGTAAGAAAAAAAAACTTCATTAATGTATTTTAACTTTAAGTTGTTGCTTCTGTTCAAAATACTACTCCATAATCCATAATAACGCTTCCACTAGTTAAAAAAGTCCATCCCCTGTGACCTTTTATATCAAAATCCACAGACATGTTTGTTTTGAACTATTTTCGACTGTTTTTCTTATAAATGGTGCTTGATCTGTGTATATTTCTTTTCTGATTCAGATAAGACAATTATTCAATGGAGGAAGCAATATTATGGATACAGGACTATATAATATTACAAACATGCAACATTTCACTTTACAAGACAGCATCTGATGGACTGAAGTTGGATTGTGGATTACTGAGATATTTTTTTCAGCTATTTAGACTCTAATTCTGATGGCACCCATTTATTATAAAGGATCTCTTGGTAAAAAATGATGTATTTCTACAAATCTGTTCAGATGAAGTAACAAACTCATCCACATTCAACCTGACACTGAGTAAATTTGCAGTTATATTTTCATTTTTGGGTGAACTGTTTCTTTAAATAAATGTGATCCTAGACCACAAAACCAGTCATAAGGGTCAATTTTTTGAAACTGAGATTTATACATCTAAAGTTACAAATTAAGTTCTTATCAATGCATTTTACTAATCAAAAATTAAGTTTTAATGTATTTATGGTAGGAAATTTACAAAACATATTCATGGAACATGATCTTTACTTAATTACCTAAAAATTTGTAAATTCGACCCATAATATTTTTGTGGTCCAGGGTCAAAATATGTAAAAAGAAAAAAGCAACATGTCAAAATGTATACCAGCCGAATCTGGTTATATATAATTAAATTATATCCAACATTTAGTCAGAGTTTCAATAAAACTGTTACCGTAGACTCGCTGTCTCTGATGAGGAAGTCACCATCCACACCCTTCTGGTTCAATACCATCTCAGCCTGATGTCGTGTCAGTTTGCCGTAGTACCATGGTTTTCCTCCAAATGTTCCGTCCATAGAAGGCTCAATGTCATAGTTTGAAGTAGGTGGTCCTGAATTCCCCAGTTCTCTTTGTGTTTTCTGTATAACTGTAACATAGTTCTTGGGCACTAAACCCACTTGCCCATTTTCCTTTCTACACTTCCACCATTCAGGATCGTTCTCAGGTTTCTCCAACACATCCATAAGTTCATCCTTGTTGAAATTCAGCTCCTCGACATTGCCGGAGCTGAAATGATAAAGTGCCTGTACAGTCTCCAGAACCTGAGAGCCGTTGTTATTGTGCCCCACAGAGGCCAGTCTATCTTTAAGAGAGCTTACAGAGTCGCCCCTCATTGTCCCGTCCACATCCTCAGTGACATAATTGGAGGGAAACCATCCAGAAAGGCCATTATAGGTTCCTCGCCACCAACCGTCGCTGCACTTCTCCATCACGATGACCCTTGTGCCCTTCTCCAAGGAGAGTTCATCTTCCCGCTCCGCGGTGTAGTTAAACTTCACCAGCGCGGGCAGGTTGAGGTCATACAGTCGCTCATCGCAGTCGTATTTCTCCGAGCTGGAGGGCAAATCTCGCATACAGCCTTTCTGCTTCACCTTTCCGATACCTGAAGAAAAGGATATGTAATATGAGCATTTAGACGATGATTCTTGATAGCAAATGTGCTGTTAAAGGGATAGTTCACCCAAAAATAAAAATTCTGTCATTAATTATGCACCCTCATGCTGTAATAAACCTGATATCTTAATTTGTGTTTTGATGATGAACAAAGGTCTTACAAGTTTGGAACGACATGAGGATGAGTAACTAATAACAGAATATTATTGTTTTAGGTGAACTATCCCTTTAAGAAACATAACTTCTGATACTCACAAGCTAGCATAGACTTATTTCAGTTCACCATTGCAAAATGACATAATTTAGCTTTATAATGTGAAATTGTCAAGGTTACACTTGACAATTTCACATTATAAAGAACTAGTACAATAACAGTGCAATAAATGTGCTACAGATTTGAAATCTGCACATCATGTACACCAACTATCATCCTGTGTCTTCATGAGTTGAGTATGCCACTAATGTAAACACTTACAAATTGACATGCCATGTTTGACAGGTTTACCCTCTTGCATAAATTGTTGTACAAGACTACTAAATCAAGTCAGGAAAAACACACCCAAAAAATTTTGATCAGCTTAAAACACTCATTTCTGGGCATGAATCCACTGGATGAGTCTGTGCCACGCAAACGATAAAACATACACCCATTCCTGTCAACATCTCATTCTTGTTTTAGAACCATGTAGATCATAATGAAGATGTAAAAGATAAAAAAAAAAAAAAAACTTGTCCCCATGAAATCAAAATTGCAATGTTTTGGCTTTTAGTATGAATATGTTAGCCTTAAAGGGATGGTTCACCCAAAAATGAAAATTCGATGTTTATCTGCTTACCCCCAGGGCATCCAAGATGTAGGTGTTCAGCAGAACACAAACAAAGATTTTTAACTAAAACCGGTGCAGTCTGCCAGACATTTAATGGCAATGGATGGGCACCAGACCTTTAAAAGTAAAAAAAAACATGCACGTCGGCGCAGATAGCCTTGTGGGCAGCGCGTCGACATATAGCGCCGTTGCGCTCCGAATCCCGACTCGAGGACCTTTCCCGATCCCGCCCCTCATCTCTCTCCCACTTTGCTTCCTGTCATGTCTGATCTGTCCTATCGTAATAAAAAGGCAAAAGTGCCAAAAAAATAAATCTGAAAAAAAACATGCACAGACAAATCCAAATTAAGTGACGATACATTGATGTCCTAAGAAACTGAACAGTATTCATATCATTTTTTACCTTTGAAACACAGCCACGTCCAACTGTCATGAGCACGAGTTTAGCATCAGGCACGTTACATGTGTACGCACTCTGGCGTAGTATACGCAAACACCGGAAGCGATCTGTCGCGTGTATACGACACTCATTGTTTACACCTGTGGTTCTCAATCCTGGTCCTGGGGGACCCCTGCTCTGCACATTTTGCATGTCTCTCTTATTTAACACACCTGATTGAGATCTTCAGCTTGTTAGTTCAGTTCATGGATCTCTTTCCTAATGAGCTGATGATCTCAATCAGGTGTGTTAAATAAGGGAGACATGCAAAATGTGCAGAGCAGGGGTCCCCCAGGACCAGGATTGAGAACCACTGGTTTACACAGTGCACAGAGATTGTGTGTAGTGGCTATTCCAAACGGTAATTACTTACGCTTATTCTGATTGTTCAAACCGATTTAAAGCTAAAAGATTACGTTTGCTTGCGCAAATTCATCCGGGACTGTTGACTTTTCACCGATTTTCCCCTCCGGCATTTGCGTATACTACGCCAGAGCGCGTACACATGTCACGAGCCGGATGATAAGCTCGTACTCAGGACAGCTGGACGTGGCTGTGTTTCAAGGGTACAAAATTATATAAATACTGTTCAGTTTCTTGCAAAAACCGATTGTTTTGTGTCTTAGGACATCAATGTATCGTCACGAGCCGCAGGGTGTAATTTGGATTTGTCTGTGCATGTTTTTTTTTTTTACTTTTAAAGGTCTGGTGCCCATCCACTGCCATTATATGGCTGGCAGACTGCACCGGTTTTAGTTAAAAATTTTTGTTTGTGTTCTGCTAAGGAAACAAAGTCACCTACATCTTGGATGCCCTGGGGGTAAGCAGATAAACATCAAATTTTCATTTTTGGGTGAACTATCCCTTTAAGGTTAAGCTAGTGTGTTTAAATGACAAAGTTCGCATAAAATAAGCATTCGAAATTTACAGTCTAACTTTCTGTCCAATCAAATGCCCTCTAGAATCCGAAGCGCCACGCCCCCTACAATAAAAATAGATGCAGAAACTGCGGCTGAAAGCAACCACTTGTTCACAGAATTAGTGTTTTCTTTACGGTGGATGGCACGTAGTGCACTATAGAGAGGATAAGAAACGATTTAGACAGTGTAAATATGCTTTCCATTGTGTTGAAAGACGTCTGGTCACGTCTGGTCGACCTGTGTCACATGAATCGCCGCAGTGCGCATAGCCACTGCCACACGCAGTCTGCTCCGGTCCAGGGGTGCGTTTCCCGTACAACGATGTAACTCGCTGGTTAACCTCCATAGTACGATGCATTGTTGTGGAAACGAACTAGCTAGTCATGAGTATTTCCCGAACACCGTCGCATCTCAGTCGTTTGAACCACATTAGTTCAGCAACTTAGGGCCGTTGTTAATGATGTCACCGAGTAATAACTTCTGCTATTTAACTGATTAGAGATCTCAAAAATGCAGCTATAGACCTTTTTCCTGAGTAAACGATGAGCGCCGCCATTACTAATTCTAACGTCAGATTGAATGCTTTTCTGTTCCGGTTTCCATAGGAACCCATTCAAATAGCGTCCATCTGTTTTTAATGTAGCTAAGGTCCGCTGCTTCGTGTCATCTACACACTCATTAAAGTGAGGCACTGACAAATGACGGTCATTGCGACATTGCCAAGTGATGGCGCTATGGAGCCATGTGCTTTTTAAACACATTTTAATAGGTTTAACATTAGTTTATTAGCTCGGAATATACCCTAATTTGACTAGAAACAATGCAGACCGGAAATGCAAAGCATTCTTTCAGTTAAGAGTCGGACTTACTTCCGTGTTCAGGAAAAACGTCTATATTGAACATGGCACCTAATGACTAATTTACTATTTTTTGTTCCCTGTCATTTTGCTTTATTTGATGTTTGATTCATCGCGTGTTCTCTCTTAAGTCATACTCCGGGGTTCCCTTAGGCATTTGTGCACATGCGCACTATTCATAAACAACGCTTATAGAGGATGAACAAATTACATAGATTAAAATCCATTTATATTTATATTCAATGGAAGATATAGATTGTACTCATGTTAGCTTACTTATTGTGCCCAAGAGCATAATTTATTGAGCTCATATGTCTTACTAACGAGAAACTATGCTTCTAACCACAGGTCGAGAGCTGTAGTTCTAACTACATAAGTTTGCGATGCTGTTTGCGAATGTTCGTTTGAACTATGGTGACGGGAAGCACCGAATCGTTGAATTATGTTGGTAACAACGGAACTTGCGACCATAGTTGGCTAACAATGCTTTTGGGAAACGCATTCCCAGAGACACAAGAGCGGATCGTATGCGTAAATTAGCGCAGAACGTATCGGACCCATTTGAATTCTACACAGAAAGCTATGTTTTATAGCGATATGGATGATATTGTGGCTGTCATACACTGTCAAATGCAGCTTTGACGAGCTCAACGGTTCTGACCCAAGCTGTGATATCAAAGAAACGCTATTGGCTATTTAAAAAAGGTAAGATATGTCACGCCTTGTCTTCCTGTTTCAGTTGAAATTACCTCAACACATAGAATAACACTGCGTGTTTTAAAGCACTTCAATATATGAAGCAAAATATGTACTATATTGTTCAAAAGTTTGCAATCACTATGAAAGCTGATACATGCTCACCAAGGATGCATCAAATTAAATAAACAAATTTTCATTTCATGCTTCAGCAGCACTTCCCACAGGTGTTATAGGCTTTCAGGGCATTTCTCACAATCAAAAAGTTCCCACAACAGCCAACAACACAACTTCTTGTTTGCTTATTTAAGTTTCAGATTAAAGTTTATCTGTGAAACTCTGCCTAAAGGCCAGCAGCTTCCCAGAGTCTTCTCTTCACTGTTGCTGATGAAACTGATATTTGACATGTAGTTTTCAATAAACCAGCCAGCTGAGCACCAGTGAGGGGGCTGTTTCTCAGACTAGAGACTCTGATGTACTCCTCATTTTGCTGTTGTGCAGCAGGGCCGTCCACTTCTCACTGTACTGGTTAGATCCAGTTTGCTCTGTTCTTTCAAGAGAGCAGTTCACGGAAATGTCTTCAGAAGAACAATAGGCTGATGAGTTTCTACAGAAACATGCTTCTTTTTGGCCTTTGTTGAAACTAAAATTTGTCTGTGTGTGAATGAAATGTGAATATACTGTTTTACACACTCAACAGTGCTGATAATAAGAAAGGCGCCAGACCAGAATAATGAAATGTTACATTTTATATATTTTAAAATGAATATTTTATGTATATACACTACCAGTCAAAAGTTTTGAACAGTAAGATTTTTAATGTTTTTTTAGTCTCTTCAGTACAGTGCCCAAGTACAGCAAAGACAGAATATTTTTACTATTTAAAATATATTCTATTTGTATATATTTTAAAATTTGTGTTCTTTTAAAGCTGAATGTTTAGCATCACTTCAGTCACATGATCCTTCAGAAATCATTTTAATATTCTGATTTGCTGCTCATAAAACATTTATTATCATTATGTTGAAAACAGCTGAGCAGAATATTTTCAGGTTTCTTTGATGGATAGAAAGTTCAGAAGAACAGCATTTATCTGAAATAGAAATCATTTGTAACATTATGAATGTCTTTATCATCACTTTTGATCAATTCAAAGCACACTTGCTAAATAAAAGTATTATTTCTATATTTTTTTCTCCAAAAATTATTATACAACTATACAAGCTTTGAATGGTATATATATATAATGTTACAAAAGCTTTTTATTTCAGATAAATGCTGATCTTTGGTTCTTTATATTAATCAAAGAATCCTTAAAAAATGTACTCAACCGTTTTAAATATTGATAATAATATTAATAAAAATGTTTCTTGAACAGCAAATCAGCATATTAGTGTATGCATGGGTAGTTAGAGTTGTTTGTACAGTTTGAACTGTCTTTAAAACACAGTTAATTTATAAGAATGTCTGAGAAATGGTAAAAAAGAAAAAGAGAAAAAGGGAACCGCCCTCTCCAAATGAAAAGGAAATCTAATTTTTGACCATCCATGAACATCAACAGGAAGAAAAAGCAGAAGAGTGATAGAAGAGTTTCCTGTAAAATAAACACCAGCACAAAAAAAGTGGGACAGAGTGTTGAAATGTAAAACAGCCTCGTGATCCAGTTAACTCATTCATATGTGTGGAATTACAGAGCTCATCCGCTCCATCAAAATTAAACTTTCCAAATCCGTAACAGCCGCTGTATTCCAAGCGACCATGGAAACATAAAAGTCACAAGCATAAAATTGGAGGGAAAGGAGTTGTCAGTGATAAATCACTATCACGGTCGGTCGTGACGCAACCAACTGGAGAGGTAAAACCATCATGCGGACGTGTGGAAAAGCCAATGAATTTGAAATTTTATTTCAATGGAAGTTCCAGGCAACGGTAATGAAAGCAGGATCCACGCAGATCTTAACTGTCTTCATGACGTGACTCAAGGACGGAGCTTGAGGCACTGTGTCCTGTCTGCTTTTGTTTCATTTCCTCTGACAGCCAGAATAACGGCAGCTCAGCTTTCCAGTCAATTTCCCAGTTTTCCACATGCGGAAAAACATTCACAGGCACAGATAAGGCAGAATTGATCCTAAACCTTGGCAACACAATGAACAATTCCATATAAAAAGAGTCTTGGAGTGGACTTCAACCCAAAAGCTGAACAAAGACGCAATGAATATAGAGTTTGAAACCAGTTTAAAATGAGTTGCATATATCTGACAAAGTTTGCATGTGGCTTTTGTCCAATTTCACAATTTTTTCAAAGAAACATACAGTTGAAGTGATGAAAATGTTAATTGTTTTACCAAAATAAGAGGGATCATACAAAATGTTATTTTTTATGTAGTACTTACTGACCTGAATTTACATATAGTTTACAAATAATGGTTGACTTTATAAAAGTGACCCTGTTCAGAAGTTTACATACGATTGATTTTTAATAAACAGTTGTTACCTGAATTATCCACAGCTGTTTTTTTTTTTTGTTTAGTGTTTGTTCATGAGTTGCTTATTTGTCCTAAACAGGTAAACTGCCTGCTGTTCTTCAGAAAAATACTTCAGGTCCCACAAATTGGTTTTTCACCCTTTTTTTGTATTTGAACCCTTAACAACAATAACTCTATGATTTTGAGATCCATCTTTTCACACTGAGGACAACTGAGGGACTCATATGCAGCTATTACAGAAGGTTCAAACGCTCACTGATGCTCCTGAAGGAAATACGATGCATTAAGAGCCGGGGGTGAAAACTTTTGAACTACCCTTCAGAAGCTACAGAAGATATTTCCGTTTCCCAGAAGACAAAATAAGTCAAATTTGCCCTGGTCTTCAAATTCAAAAAGTTTTCACCCCCCCGTTTTCACATATTCATACTAAAAGCCAAAACATTTCCATTGTGTTTCCTTCTGGAGCATCAGTGAGTGTTTGAACCTTCTGTAATAGTTGCATATGAGTCCCTCAGTTGTCCTCAGTGTGAAAATATGGATCTCAAAATCATACAGTCATTGTTGGAAAGGGTTCAAATACACAAAAATGATGAAAAACTAAAGAATTTGTGGGACCTGAAGGATTTTTCTGAAGAACAGTGGGCAGTTGATCAATTCAGGACAAACATGGGACTCGTGAACAACTATCACTAAAAAACAGCTTTGGATCATTCAGGTGACAACACAGTATTAAGAATCAAGTGTATGTAAACTTTTGAAAAGGGTCTTTTTTTGTTTTCTTGAGGACTATATGTAAACGTCTTTTATGTGAAAGGTCAGTGCTAAATAAAAAAAAATGCATTTTGAAAAAGTAATTAACATTTTGCAGATTCTGCAAGGCGTATGTAAACTTTTGACTTAAACTGTAACTGAACATTTTGAATTGACCTCATTTTCAACCTCAATATTGAACGAAATCTCTCGCTCAACCCAGGTTTTGAAAAAGCTGAGTGTGATTATCAATGTAATGTGACCCGTGGCAAGCAGCACTCTCATATCCACGACAGGAACCGAGCGAACGCGGCCAAATCACCCCGCCTTTGTTTCTGTTCGGGCTGAGCTCACTCCACCAATGACATCATAAGACAAATAGCCTCTTCACAAACAGATGTAGCGTCCAAGAGCTGTCAGCAAAGGTAGCGCCGTTAATTCTCAGAGCGACGCAACACACGCATCCACACAGATACAAACCCATGATGAACTTCAGCATGTGTTTCTGCTCACTTTTGACCTCACAGCTGCTCTGCCCTTTTCTGTTCTCATTTCAACCGACGATATATTTTGTTTTGTGGCTAATTTTTGCAACAGTATTTAAATGCAAAATTGCACAACTAAAACTTGAGACATTTTCCCTTTGTGCTGGAGTCACGCCTCCGTTTGGTATACAATAGCCTCTCTGAACTTCCACGGCATACTAATGCACAGAGAGAGAAAGAAAGGCAGACACAGAGCTGGCAGGAGGCCACCCGAGCAGCCTGCAATTTTTCCCCTCTTCTCTTGAATTTTCAAAAGTGAGCAAACAAAACAAGCGAACGCAAATAAGGAGTCTCATTTGCTGAAGTGTTTTGTCCCGTCGCTACTGTTCTTTTGTCCTCTGAGATCCGCTCCTTCGCTCTGCCAAGTCACGACACCCCACTGTCTTGTCCACTGTAGTACACTTTGAAATGCTGAATGTGTTGGGAAAGAAGAACGTAATGAGAGAGAAAGAAACCCCGAGTCAAAGGCCTCAATTATTCATTGCCTCACATCCTTCTCTTTTCCTGCACTAGAAATCTGCGTTGAATTAGAGAGCTTCCGGCCGCCTTCACAGAGTAGCTCAAGTTGACAGTAGAGGAGGTTTAGGTGGGCCTGTACGGGTTTCTGCTTTGATTTTTGTTTTTTAAGACTGTCCAAGCTTGCCCAAAGGGCCTGGTGCCATTTCCTCCCTCGCTTATGGCCAATTTTATAGTAAAAAGAAAGTATTTGAAGTACCTGAGTGCAGCCTAACTGCCCTATAAAATATGTCAATGGGTTCACGGTTGTGCATATGACATTATATGAGTGACTCATTCAGGTTTACAACCCTGAGACACACAAGTCACCAAAAACATATTATTATGCACTTAAACTCTAAATAACTTTTTTATATTGTTAATAATAAACATTCTGAATGATACCAAACTGAAAAATAACTGTGAAGACTAGTTATACTGTGCATATACAGTCTTTCAAACCCTTATCCGCCCACTTTCAGCTGATTATACATTAGAAGGGCAGTTACAAAAGCCTGACAACACAAGTATAACTTATAAATCACAACCATTGTGAAACTCACAGGAACGGTTCTTTTTTGCTTAATACAGTTGTTGCCATTGTACTGTTAACACATTAACTCAAATCTCTGAAGAGTGTTATTTTAGTCCTTCAGTGGAAAAGATAAATCTAAAGTAAATATGTACTCACGAAAGAAGTGTTTGAAAAGGTTGGCCATATCCATTCCCAGCTCTGCGAGCCGCCCCTCTCTCACACGCTACCCGCTCGCTCTTTCTCTCTCTCTGTAACAGAGCAGCAGCTATTCCATGAGAACTTCCTGAAAGTCCAGAGTTATTGACAGAGAGACTCTCCACCCCACACACATGACTGTCCTTAGCCAATGGCTGTCAAGGGGTCCTTTCCGTAGACTCTGTAGTGGCTGGCTGGGCCTCAAACACTTCTTCTGTGGAAACTCAAGCCAACTATGTATATCACTGTTATAAGTTAACAAACAGAGCACATGCCCTAGTGAGCCACAAAACTTTCAGCAAATTTATTCTGGTTCATCTTCTTTGCATTTCAACTCTAGTTTAGTTTTTCTATCAAACCTGGCATTGTACACTATGAATATTGTTGGTTCTGTGAAAGAGATTTGGATAAAAGTGTCTGTAAAAAGCAAATGTAATAAACATTGAAGCATATTCCATATTAACATTTAGCAGACTTCTACATCCAAGGTATACTTTTCTGTCTGTACATGAATTTCAAATAAATGAACTTCGTGTCACTGGCAGTTCAGGTGCAGGAGCTGTTGTACCGGTTAGGATCTATATTTTATAATGATAAATATTAGAGGTAAATGTGTGGTTCTCAGCTGTAGGTCATGACCCAAAAATAGGTCACAGTACAAGTTAAAGTTAAAACACTAAAAGATAAATAAATGAATAAATGACAAAATCACTTAAAAATACTAAAAATGAAACTAAAATGACAAAAAACAAACAAACAAACAAACTAATAATTCAGAGAAAATAAAAAATATAGTATAAGTTTAAGTTGAAACACTGAAATTACTAACTGGACTAAAAAAAACAAAAAACAAAAACAAAAGTGGGCTATAACTACAAATAAATAAATAAGTAAATAAAGAAAGAAAGAAAAGGGAAAAAGAAAAATAGGGAAAATCCTAATAAATAAGTACATAAAAACCCAAATAATTCAAATAAAATACAAAAATATAGTATAAGTTTAAGTTTAAACACCAAATTGACCAAATATGAAAAACTCAAAAAACAAACAAACAAATAAATTAAGCACTTAAAACATACTAAAAAAAAAAAAAAAAAACTTGAAACACTGAAATGACTAACTGGGGTGAAATAATAATAATAAAAAAACAAAAATGGGCTATAACTACAAATAAATAAATAAGTAAAGAAAGAAAGAAAGGAAAAGGGAAAATCCTAATAAATAAATAAATAAATAAATAAATAAATAAATAAAACCCCTAATAATTCAAATAAAATACAAAAATATAGTATAAGTTTAAGTTTAAACACCCAATTGACCAAAAATGAAAAATACAAACTGAAAACCAAACAAATAAAAAAAAAAAATAAAGCACTTAAAACATACAAAAAAAAAAAAAAAGACATTGCAACACTGAAATTACTAACTGGGGTGAAATGAAAACCAAAAGTGGGCTACAACTAAAAATAAATAAAGAAAAATAGGAAAATCTAAAAACTAAACAGACAAACAAACTAACTAATAAAGCACTTAAAACTAAAAAACAACAACAACTAAAAAAAAAACCTTGAAACACTGAAATAACTCACTGGGGTGAAATTAAAAATAGAAGTGGGCTAAAACTAAAATGAAAAAAAAAAAACTAAATAAAGAATAATATAAATAAAAAAAGTTAAAGTTGAAACAAACAAATGAATAAAGCACTTAACATTACTAAGAATTTAAATAAAATAAAATAAACAAATAATTCAAATAAAATAAAACACATATAAGTTTAAGTTGAAACACTGAAATTAACTGAAAAACAAACAAAAAATAAATAAAGCACTTAAAATGACTAAAAATTAAAGTAAAAAAAAACAAACCTAATAATTCAAATAAAATAAAAGATATAGTATAAGTTTAAGTTCAATCACTAAATCACTTAAATTACTAACTGGGGGGACATAAAAACTAAAAGTGATCTAAAACTAAATATGATAGACAGATATTAGTAAATCTAATATTAATTTTAAAAACTACATAAATAATACTAAAATAACACTTTCTGAAACCCACAACATGGACAAAACAAGTGATACAAACAATGAAAGTCCAAATCAGCATGCTTGTAGCTGAACAAGAATATGACTGTTGTATAAACACCTTTTACGATACATATTTTTCCAAAACAGCCTTACAGACAATAGTACACTCTTAAAAATAAAGGTGCTTCACGATGCCATAGAAGAAACTTTTTTTTGTTTAAATGGGGCGAAAGAAGATTCTACAGATTATGACACGAAAGAGATGTTCTTTAAAGAACCCCTGACTGAATGGTTCTTCTATGGCACCACTGTGAAGAACCTTTTAAAGTACCTTTATTTTTAATAGAGTAAAAGGAAAATAAAAATTGCACCATACAACCTCACAGTGAAATGACCAAATTGAACAGATTAGGAAGAAGTCTTGAGAGGAATTTGAACAATTTTCAGCTCCCTGTTTACAAAGTTTGACATTTTCCTATGCAACTTATGTCATGTTAAAAAGTTGGCATAATGAACATATGTAGTTCATGGTAATCATAATGGTTCTGATGTTGTGTCTGGGTCATGAAGCAAAACCAGATGAGTACCACTGATCTATAGATTACAGAGTGAATCTATAGGCTGTAGCAGTTTTATTGACCAAATGTGGGTCTTCATGGGTCATTTAATAGTTGGTTCCCCAATGGATCAATATTGTATGTAATGTGAGTAAACTACACTGAACACGAGCAAGTTCTCACAGCTCCCTCAGCTGTCATCTGTTTACAAACCTGCAGAGCTATTGTGAAAGAGAGGCTGTCAAATGCACCTCTGGAGCACCTGGTCCAGTGGACAAAGCTATAATTTAAGAGAATGAGGTCACTGTTAAAGGGAGCTGAATTGCTTCCTGAGAGGTGTGAGAAGATTCAATGACTGAGAAAAGAGACAGGCACAGCATCCATGCTATACTGTATATCAGTGCTTTTCAATCCTGGTCCTAGGGACCCCACAGCTCTGCACATTTTGTGTGTCTCCCTTATTTAACACACCTGATTCAGATCATCAGCTTGTTAGGAGAGAGATCCATGTACTTAATGGAGTGTGTCAGATAAGGGATACATACAAAATGTAAAATTGAAAATCGAAAACCACTGCTGTATATGAAAGTAGTATATAAAGTAATGAATATGAAGTAAGAGAGAAAGAGGATAAGCTACAGAGGCAGAGACAATAATACAGATTAAATAAGATAACTTTCCTATAGAAGCCAATTTATACCACAAAAGTAAAAAGTCCACACTTTTGTAAATAAGTGGTAATAATGACATAAAAAGTAAAACATATGGAAAGCCAAGTCATAATTATGATATAAAAAGTCAAAAATATTACATAAAAAGTTAATATTATGAACTAAAATGTAATAATTATGACATCATTTAAAATTAAGTTTTTAATTAACTTTTTATCTCATAATTCGCTTGCACTTTATTTTCTCTTAATGATTTTAATTTTCTAATACATTAACTATCTCATGTCTTACTATGCCAGAAATTTTACTTTTTATTGCATAATTATTGTTTTAGTATCTCATAATTATAAGTTATTTCATAACTTTTTTTGATATTGTGACTTTTTATCATAATTATGGTATTCCCCCCTTATAATTGTCTTAGTATGTCATAATTTTGATTTATTACAAAATTATTAGTTAGTATCTCATTATTTAGTATTTTTGTCATATTTATGCCTTTTATCTCATAATTATGATTGTCTCATAATTGTTTTAGTATGTCATAATTTTGAGTTAATAAGTATTAGTATTTCATAATTTAGACTTTTTATTACATAATTATGATTTAGTGCCTCATACTTTTTTATTTTTCATCTCATAATTGTTTTAGTATCTCATAATTTTGAGTTATTTAATAATTAATAAAAAAACTTTTATTACATAATTATGATTTAGTGCCCCATAATTTTTTATTTTTGATCTTATAATTGTTTTTAGTATCTCATAATTTTGAGTTATTTAATAATTAATAAAAAACTTTAATTACATAATTATGATTTAGTATCTCATAATTCTGACTTTTTATTACAATTATGACTTTTTGCCCTCATAGTTGTCTTAGTATGTCGTAATTTTGACTTTTTATTTCAAAATGATTATTATTATCTCATAATTAAGAATTTTTTTTTCAAAATTATGACTTCATCTCATTTTTATCTCATAATTGTGTTAGTATGTCATAATCTTGACTTATTTCATAATTATTAGTTAGTATCACATAATTTAGACTTTTTATCACAATTATAACTTTTGTCCTCTTAGAATTTTTAGTATGTCATAATTTTAACTTTAACATTATTATGACTTTTTCCTCATAATAGTATGTCTTAATCTCAGTATCTCATAATTTAGACTTTATATCATAATTATAACTTTTTTCTCTCATAGTTGTCTTAGTATGTCATAATTTTGACTTTTTGTCTTATAATTATCACTTAGTATCTCATAATTTATTTTTTATTAATGTTTATGTCATAATTATCACTATCTCAGAATTTTTAGTATGTCATAATTAGTAGATTTAAGTGTCATTATTATGACTTTTTCTAATTATTGTCTTAGTATGTCATAATTTTGACATTTTATTACATAATTATTATTTAGTATCTCATAATTTTGAAAATGTATGTCATAATTATGACTTTTATCTCAGAATTATGATTCTGTAATCATTTTTTTACTTTTTATCATTATTATGACTTTTTCTCTCATAATTGTCTTAGTATGTCATAATTTTGACTTTCTATCAAATAAGTATTATTTAGTATCTCATTAATTTGAATTTTTATCTCATAATGGTTAGTAGGTTATAATTTTGATTTATTTCACTATAATTCAATATTTCATAATTTAGACTTTTTTCATAATTATGATTATCATAACTGACTTAGTATGTCATAATTTAGTGACTATTAAATAAGTATCTCATTAATTAGAATTTTTATCTCATAATTGTTAGTAGGTTATAATATTGATTTATTTCACTATAATTAAGTGTCTTATAATTTAGACTTTTTTCCCTCTCATAACTGTTTTAGTATTTTATTCATAATTTAGATTTTTTTATATCTCAGAATTATAATTGTCATAATTTTTCACTTTTTATCTTATTGTTTTAGTATCTCATAATTTTGACTTTATTATTATTATGACTTTTTGTCTCATAACTGTCTTATATGTCATAATTTTGACTTTCTATTACATAAGTATTATTTAGTATCTTAATAATTAGAATTTTTAATCTCATAATGGTTAGTAGGTTATAATTGTGATTTATTACACTATAATGACGTATCTTATAATTTAGACTTTTTATCATAATTATGATCTTTTTCCCTCTCATAACTGTCTTAGTATTTTATTCATAATTTAGATTTTTTTTTATCTCAGAATTATAATTGTCATCATTTTTTACATTTTATCTCATTGTTTTAATATCTCATAATTTTGACTTTATTATTATTATGACTTTTCCTCTCATAACTGTCTTAGTATGTCATAATTTTGACTTTCAATTACATAAGTATTATTTAATATCTTAATAATTAGAATTTTGATCTCATAATGGTTAGTAGGTTATACTTTTGACTTCTTGTCATATAATTATTATTTAGTATCTCATAATTTAGAATTTATGTGTCATAATTATCTCAGAATTATAATTTTTCAATAATTTATCAACATTTTCATAAAATTATGTCATATTTTTTTACTTTTTATCTCATTGTTTTTCCATAATTTAGATTTTATCATTATAATGACTTTTTATCATAATGTTCTTAGTATGTCATAATTGTGACTTTTTATTACATATTTAGTATCTCATCATTTTGAAATTTTATGTCATAATTATGACTTTTATCTCAGAATTATAGTTGTCATCATTTTTTTACTTTTCTTTACATATTCATTATTTAGTATCAAATAATTTTGACTTATCTCAGTATTATGATTATGTAATCATATTTACTTTTTATCTCATAATTGTTTTAGTATCTCATAATTTTAACTTTATCATTATTATGACTGTCATAATTTTGACTTTCTATTACATAAGTATTATTTAGTATTTTTTATCTCGTAATTGTTAGGTCATAATTGTGACATATTTCACTATAATTTGTCATAATTTTGACTTTTTGTCATATAATTATTATTTTGTGTTTTATAATTTAGAATTTCTCTGATGATTATGATTTTATCTCAGTGTGACTGTGAATTATTATGACTGATTTCTCATAACTGTCTTAGTATGTAATCATTTTGACTTTTTATTACATCATGATTTAGTATCTCATAATTTAGAATTTTTTCTCAGAATTATAACTTTACCTGATAATTGTGTTAGTATGTTGTCATTTTGACATTTATCTGATAATTATGTTTAGTATCTCTCCATTTTGACAGCATCCACTTCATCTGCGACGTCTGATTAGACAACGAAATATCTTGAACAATCACAGCACCTGAAAATGAACGTCACTTTCACTTTATTTTCCTGTAGCAGCTTGAAAGGAAGGGTAACAGAGCCCACATAAAAGCCCAAACACTTCAGCGCCTGTGACCTATCCAAAACCTACAAATGCATGGCAGCTGTTTACTACAGGAAACGCCTGCAGCTGCCCTGCGATAGAAATGAGGGGCCAACATGCTTGTGAGGATTTCATGCAAATAAATAATGCAATAAAAAAACAAACAGCCAAGCATTCTAAGATATTTGTTATAATATACAGCCATTACTTTGAAATCGTTATATTTATAGAGACATTTGCATTACCATTCGCATTTCCAAAAACACAGGATAAGTGAAAAAATAAATTAAAATTTTTAAAGCTATCTTTCCATGATCCTGGTCCTATAAATAAATAACCATAGCCATAAATCTAACCCTAACTGCAAACCAGTCTCACATAACTAGACTTTTCCTAGCCAAGAACTGATCTGCCAGACCAATATGATAATGCTGATAGAGCAATAAATAATAGACTAGTGTAAAAAAAAACACTTTGCATGATCAGCCATACAGAAAGCATTGATGAAATGAGGAATTTGTATACAAATGATAAATGACTATAATTTATGAATTATGCACATGAAGTCAGGTCTGTTCCAGTCTGATTTATATCTCCTCAGGCTCAATATAAACAAATGTTCTCAGTTAAACTGCTGGACTATTGCATCATTCCAACGTCTGACACTGATGAGACGAGTAATCTTAAGAGTGCAAAGTTTCTAAATTAAAAACTATTAGAAAAAACAGGAACATCCAATCGATGTGGTAGGCCAAGTATAAACCAAACCATGCGTGCGCTGACTCAAACACTAAGGCCTCCTTCCTCACGACATTGAACTTCTGCTTTGAGAAGCAGCGTTAGACACGTCTCATGCAGATGGGATGGGGAGAGAGTGGCTGACATCCATAGAAACATGGCTTTATGGGACAAAACAGACCGAAATGAGCTCAGGAACGTGAGAACTTGGGAATATCCAAAGCTATAAAGACAAAGCTTCCTGCATGAGATATATGACACGTGACACTTCACAGCAAAACCCACGCACTTCAGGCTTACACATCCTGTTTCACTTCTCTCTTCAGTTGTCTGAATCATAAAGTTGCATAATCTAATTCTTTTCAGGAGAGCCGCAAATCTGGCATGCCTGGAAAGACCCTGATACATAAAATAAGGTATTCAGAAAGCTTTTTTATTGACTTTTTTATTTTGTATTATTTTTGTTGTGTGCTAATGAATATTCTTCTGCCAAGTTCAAACACATCAGAGGATCCTTTAAAGATGTAGCTGTTTGTCTGATGAACATATTTGCTGCATTTTTTGAATCAGGCAACTCAGTGAACAAACTCTTCAGAATTAAAAGTCCATCTGTGAGTAATATTGTGAGAAGTCCACTGAGCTAGAGACCACATCTGCAACTTATGAGGCCTCTGAGCAATCACTTCTCTCCAGCACACACTCAGATTTCAGCGAGCCAGCAGACTGCCCTTCTTTGAAACAGCGGTAACAACACTGATTGTCATTGGTCCTTGATCCAGACTTGTTTATTTCTCAAGGGAGGCAATAAATGCTTGCACATGATTTTATAAGATGAACTTCAGGCCTGTGCTGATGATATCAGAAAACCCACAAATGTAAGCCAATAAATTTCTATATGCTGACATAAATGTGTTTAAGTGTTTGTTATGACGACATGCTTTCACTCTGAAATATATAGGCCTATACTTTGTACTGCCACTTGTGTATTGGCTTATTGGTAAATTTAAACTCAAAAAAGTTGGGAATATGTGAATATTGATAAATATATTTATTGTTATATTTATTATATATAAATTCACCTGCTTAATTCGTTTTAATGTAATTATTTGGTTTAGTCTCGCCCCCTTGTGGACACTGGAGAATTCCTATCCACCGTGTTCTTCAACGCTTATGGTCGAATGTGTTTCGGTACATTAATCATCAAGCGGCCATTTTGGCGCTGAACGTAAACAATGCCACTGAACACGCGAATTTTGTTGATTATTTTCATGTGTTGGGCTGTACTAATCGGGAAAAACTTTTGGAGTACTATAGACTGCCAAAAGTTATAACAAATCAAGTAGAAGAGTGTAAAAAACTGTCTGAGGAACAAAATGCGTTTGTGGTTGGCCAAACTGAACCAGGATTTCCAGGGCAAGAATCTTAACAGCATTTGTGTTTGTTCTTATCATTTCCAGTCAGGTAGGTGAAATATTAGGCTAATGTCTTAATTAATACTGCTTGTATGTATTTTTACCACCTATTAACTTTAGTTTGTCAAAATATGGCACCCTTTCCTGCTTACTAAGTCCTTCTCTATATGAATTAGCAGCTTCCACACATTTTTCCCGTGGTTTAGACAGCATTAATTAGCAGAACAACGTATTCAGTAGTACATTTACCATTCAATCCATGCTGTTGTTTACATCCGAGTATCTTCAATATGGCTGCGCATCCAAATCAGTCCAGTGTGATCATAATTAAGATATTAGATTAAAATAATATGGTAAGACAAGCCAATTTGCAATATCAAGCCACAAAACAAGCTGTTTTGTACAGCTAAAAATAGCTGGACACAGATGAGACTGGAAGCCACACCCATAAAATGTTCAAGTGGCCACGCCCATTCTTACAGCAAAAATAATGTATAAAACAAGGACAAACTATTGTGCTTGAATATCTTAACAAAAAGTGTTAGATTCTCATAAAAATACACAGTGAAATTCATACATGCTTTTATTAAAGAGAAAACAAATCTTTGAAAATATTTCAGTTTGAAACAGTACACTATTAGCTGTTATTTTTTAAGACACAACAGGGACATTCTCAGATTTGAGTGAAGTTACTGAAATAAAATTAACATTATTATTAAATGAACAATCCTATGTTTGCATGAATCATGCATTGGCTTTTTTATTCCCACAAAATGAATGTTTCCACAATACCTTTGCAATGTTACATACCTTTTTTAAGAATTTGGATCTGCTGCACAGACTATGCAACCTTTTGACTTTAACGTCAAATAGGGCCTCAAATAATGCCTTGCCAAAACATGTTATAACAGTAAAATTGTTAAAAAGTTTTTGTTTCTGAGTAAAACTCTGGAGTGAATAAATACATGACTCCAACAGTCATCATCAGTATTCATCAATAAACTGGAAATCATGACATCATATGCCAACAGAAAAACTCCTGCAGAATAGCATGAATCACTGTTGCCAAAACTGATTTGATTTGATTCACTCTAATCAGGCTAATCAAGCTGTGTCAAAAAAATGATCACTAAATTCCAATAGAGGGCACTCTTGACCGTGAAAATGTGGAAAATAGTGCATATTTATGAAAATATCTCATCTTGTCATTGCAGCTCCTCTGCACAGACATTTATTTGGATGTATTTCCTAATGAAACATGGATAATTACTTCATAATGCGCTTCATAACCTCTTTGAGCTTCACATAATACAACAGTCAAAGACAATTTCACAATGGCACTTCATCAGTGAATAAACTTTACATAAACTCTACATAGATCTTTTTCTCAAACATTCACAATAACCTCGGTCACAGGTGCACTCTTAAAAATAAAGGTTCCAAATGAGATTTTTGCAATGAAGCCATAGAAGAACCATTTTTGGTTTTAAAAGAACCATTTATTCTTAGTGTAAAGAGCATTTGAAAAATCTAAAGAACCTTTTGTGCAATGGAAAGATCCATAGATGTTAAAGTCTGTGTAAAGCAACAATAAATATGTGTTCTGAGTTTGTCACACAATAGAAAAATGTGTTATAACCTATCCAGCCAAATCTGAATGATAAAAAACGTCAAGTAAAATAAACAAGCTATCAAAATCTTAAAACAAAGCAGTATTCTCTGTTCTCTGGGGCGTGTTCGATGTTGCTGAAACCACGCCCACTTGTGGAAAAGTTGCCGCCTCTCTCACCATTCAAATACCGCTACAACCTGAATGGATTCTCCCTCTAGCAGCTTAAATGGATTTACACAGCCAACAGGTAATATACATTTACGTGACGAATGCAAGGTAATGACTTTAACTTACGCTTGAATGGGCAAACCATTGCTTATACACTCTAGTTATTATCCACCTTATTTTTCCCGAAAGAGTGGGACATTTACTGTGTCTGGCTTCCAGTTTTAACATTTACTAAACTTCATTATTAGGGGTTCAAGCACATACCAACTCCACGTAAAACTGATCATGCAGACCAAATCGTAAGTCATAGAGACTTGAAACTTGGAGGAATGGTAGTACTTACACTGCCAACAATGTCACCAAGGCTCGGCCCAATAGGCCTGACAGCGGCGCTACAGCATTCAAAAGTATGAAAGCGATCAAACGCCGGAATTTGTGAGCCTGGTGAAATTTTCTGATATTTTGGATTACTTTTGTGAACTAGTTCTAGGTTTTTCGCAGAATCGGAACCAAACCGGTGCAGAAATATTCTCTGGAGAGTGAATATCAATAATTATCAAAAAAAAAAAAAAAAGTTTTGACTCACATTTGCAAAGAGACGCCAAAACTTTTGAAAGGGACGGGGCCACTTTTAGTAAAATGCCAATAACTCCTAAAAGGGAAGGAGATATTTTAGCCAAACTCGTAACACTTATGTAAGAGCTCAATCTGTGCTCACAGGACAAACATCGTGGAGCTTGGCCACTTGGTGGTGCTGTAAGAGTGAAAAATACATAAAATGGCAATGCCTACGCAACCTATCAACATGAAAATCATTGTGCACGGTCTTGGTCCAAAGTGCCACTAGTGTGGTATAAAAACATTTGCGTATCTCAAAAAATATGGCCGCCATTGGTCGAATTTTGAGCACCCATTAGACAAGGTTAACAGAGGGTGATCAGAATAAAATTTGATGGCCACAGACGTCTGTGAGACATTTTAAAGAAATCTGCCACTAGGTGGGGCGATAACGCACTTGGTGTAAACTATTGTACATTGTGCGATTTTTCGCACATACACGCAATATATGTATCATATGATAGAACTCCTCGTTCTAGACAACTCTGCATCTAGAACCACTGCTGTCAATCAAATCGTTTGGTAAATGATTGAGAAGATGTAAAAAAAGCTACTTTTGCGAACTACTCCTAGGTTTTTCGCTTAATCTGGGGAAAAAACACTGCGGTACAATTCTCTGGACTCTGTAGGTCAATAATCATCAAAAAATGGTTAAATTTACCCTTTGGGAAGCTATAACGGGGTCGTTTAGAAAAGGGGCCTCTCCAAATTTACCCAAAATCCTATAAAGCCTAAAAGAAAACTCAAAACTTCACGAAACCTGGTGAGCACATGCGACAGGTGATTCTAAACAAGCATGCAAAGTTTTAGGAAGATCGGACCACAGCTGGCATTATAACAGTCATAAATGTTAAAAAACATAATATGGTAAATTACTGAACAACTGTTTAACTGTCTAACTCCACAATTCAGTACTACACAGTTCACAGTCTTTGTCAGATGTTTTCAGCAATACATTTCTACCGTTTATGTTTTAGAAACATTTCTCTGAATTGCTTGTACACAGACTTTAAAGGTTTTTCATGGAACCGTAGATCCCAATAATGATCCTTTGTTTTTAAGAGTGTAGGTACCATTAATTCAAGGCCTGAAAAATCAAATTCAACCAAAATATGTATAAAACAATAACTTCAATCACTTTATCGGCGAGTCAAGGATCTCTTCATACTCCTGTCTTTTGCTCTTGCCCACCCAGTAAAGCTTTACGGCCGTCAGCACCACGACACTGATGATGATGATGAGACCCCCGATGATGTCATACACCGAGGGAACCATGTGGAGCACAATCAGCTGCAGAAGCATAGCCACAACAATCTCCATATGCTGAACGGTGCTGACCAATGCGGGATGGAACTTGTTGAGAGCGTAATAGACACCAAGGAACGCCACAGTGGAGCAGACGCAGATGCCGATTAGATACCCCCACGTCTCTCCATCCAGAGGAATGATGGGCTCCTGCAGGATGAACATTGTGGACACTCCCCACAACGTTCCAGTCCAGCCGAAGGTGAAAAGCGCAGTCCACATGCTCACCCTCTCTTTGATAGCACGGTATATAATCATGGACAGGGCCGCCATTAAACCTGCCATCACCGTCATGGTGTATCCGAAGGCCTCCTTCCAGAAACTAAGAGATCGGTGCTCGCCTACAATGTTGGGAATCATGACCAAGCAGAGGCCGAAGACACTACTGACAACTGTCACCACGTCTGTCATTCCCAGCCGCTCATCGATAAGTAAAAATGCCAGTATGGCACTAAAGACTGTCGTGGTGGCTCTCCACATGATGGTACCGTTGCTGGGTGGGACGATAGCAAAGGATGTATACGCACATGTGATAGAGATGACATTGCATACACCATAGAAGAAAAGACGCAGTCTGTACCCTTGAGGGCCAAAGGGAGGCTCCTGGTAATAAAACACCACTGCAATGGACAACACCTGCATGACAGAGCGAATAAACAGAAGCTCCAACGACGGCACCCTAGAACGGTCGGCAGCCAGGCGTGTGATTAGAGCTACGCAGCCGTGGGCCAGAGCCGCCCCGAACAGAGCAGCCCATGTCATGCGTGAGGCGAACACGGAGGCCTCCCCGAAGCTCTGCAGCTGACCTCCGACCCCTTTCTCTATTTGGTCCCCAGCCGGTTTGGACCGACTGTCAAGGGCACTGAAAAAAGTCCTGCCTGACTTGCTTTCAGTGAGGTTTTTCCTGTCTGAGGTCTCTTCGACAAACGAGCCGAAGTCTTCAAAAGATGGAGCGTCATCATAGCCCTCATCTCCAGGCTGGGGAAAGTGAGTGGCGTATTTGACCGTCACTGTGTTCGGGTGGATTTTGACTCTCTTCTTGGAGCCAAGAAGATGCTTTGATGGTGAATCATCCATTTTCTTATAATACTAGCCGGTGAGTTCTCCTGAATGTTAAAAAAAAGCACAGCTCAATATCTCAGGCAATGTTTTTAATTAAACTGACAGAAATTTCACAGAGACTTCTCAAGCAAAGCTATGACATATAAGCGTCCTGGTGTTCTGAAAGTATTTTTAAATCTGGATCGATGAGCATTACTCACTGACTTTACCACAGCATAAAACCTAAGGTTAACTCTTTCTTTGCAAAACTGAGATTAGTTCATATTATACGCATTTTAATTTTACATGAAGGTTAGAACTGTAATAATCAAAATAAATGTCTGTAACAATTTCTAAATTTTAAAATGTAATGTGTTCCTGTGATGCCAAAGATCATGATTATTTTTGCTATATAAAAGTATTACTGTCCCTGAAATTATCTTGAATGGTGGTGTTTATCTCAATATACACTACTAGTCAGAAGTTATTGAACAGTAACATTTTTAATGTTTTTTTTTCTCTTTTTTAAAGTCTCTTCTGCTCACCAAGCCTGCATTTATTTGAGTAATATTGTTAAATAATTTTACTATTCAGAATAACTTCTTACTATTTGAGTATGTTTTTAAAATGTAATTTATTCCTGTGATTAAATCTAAATTTTCAGCATCATTACTCCTGTCTTCAGTGTCACATTATCCTTCAGAAATCATTCTAATATGCTGATTTACTGTTCAAGAAACATTATTATTATTAGCAATATTGAGTAATTTTTTTTCAGGATTATTTGATGAATAAGAAGATCCAAAGATCAGCATTTATTTGAAAAAAAAAAAAAAAAAAAAAAACACTTTTATAACATTACACACTATACCATTTATAAGCTTAAAGTCAGTGTGTGTGTGTGTATATATATATATATATATATATATATATATATATATATATATATATATATACATATATATATATATTTTTTTTTTTTTTTTGGAAAAGACATAAAAATTAATACTTTTATTTACCAAGGATGCTTTAAATTGATTAAAAACGATGATAAAACATTTATAATGTTAAAAATTATTTCTATAAATGCTGTTCTTATGAACTTTCTATTCATCAAAGAAACCTGAAAAAATCTACTCAGCTGTTTTCAACATAATAAAGATAATAATAATTAATAATAACAATAAATGTTTTTTATAAACAAATCGGCATATTAGAATGATTTGTAAAGGATCATGTGGAGTAATGATGCTAAAATTCAGCGTTGAAATCACAGGAATAAATTGCATTTTAATATTCAAACAGAAAACATTTATGTTAAATAGTAAAAATATTTCAAAATTTTAATGTTTTCTCAACAAAATGTACATGCATAAACTGGTAAGTCAGTAAGTTCTGATTCAAAAGTCCACAAATTTGTTTTTCTCTAAGTGGTTTTCCATGGTAACTATATTTAGTTATGATATTTTTTAGTGTACAAGGACAAGGCTATTTTTTTTATTAATGCCAGGCTGCAGTCTGGTTCAAGTTGTTACTTGTGCTTTAAATTTACACAATTTAACAACAGTATCCTTTGGTCAAAACAATGGTTGTTTTATGTTACCTTTTTGCTGTTTCATAACTTGTTTTGTTTTTGTTTTTTGCATTTGCTTTCTCGTAATCAATAAGCCTTTTTTTTGCCAATTAATTATCTATCTACAAGAACTGACTCTCAAAAATAAACCTACTGAGAGTAAATAGTGTGACAACTAGCCCCGCTGTCCCCTACCAGCTATTTTGAGAACACGGTCAATAATGACGCCTGCTTTAACGATGCCACATGACGCAAAAAGCAGGATGAAGCTGTCGTTGCTGAGTGACATTTGGCAGAGAGGAACCGATTTCACTCCTGATGCTGATTTTATGAATGAAGCAGAAGGCACGCTGTGTCTAGTACTACAGCACGGAATGTACTCACGCCCCTCCTGTAATTCATGCCTAACATACATGATCATTTAGCTTCAATAGCTAATATATCGTATAATATGAAACAATATGGCCATTTATTAGAAGGTAAGTCGGATATCTCGATTTAGAAACCACCTGCGCAACGCCTGAGAAAAACGATGAAATCTCACCTGTCCTCTCAAATGCTTCTCGCCGCTGAAGATCCGCGAATTGATCTATTAAATCCAGCGATCATTGCTGTTTTTGAGGGAATGTGTTTAGTCCTCCCATGCCTTTCTTTCCGTATGGAAACGCGTATAGATTTGTCTAAATGAATAATAGCAGGGCGCCTTTGCCTCCAGTCGGCTCGCAGTAGGTCTCACAGTGGCTTTTCTCTCAGGATGCTGAAGGGAGGTTGTTTCTGGATTGTGAGAGCTGCATGCATGGACTATGATGAGGAACATTTGCTCTGAGCGTGCGTCATCATTCAGGAGGAGCGTGTCATTGACGCAGTACAACTTCACCTAACAACATTTGAATCACTCTATCACTCTTCATTATGCCATGAATTTAATTTATAAATCAACAGAAATGAATAAGTAGAGATTAAAGTACAGTCTGTAATTTCAGAGCAAGGTGAGTAAAGGCCTGACTGGATCGCGTTCAAAACTGCATATGGCTTTATACATTTTGCCAAGGCTTTACCTTAAAAAAATTGTTTACCCAAAACTAAAAATTCTGTTAATAATTACTCACCCTCATGTCGTTACAAACCTGTAAGACCTTCGTTCATCTTCTGAACACAAATTAAGATATTTTTGATTTAATCAGAGAGCTTTCAGACCATGCATACAGCATTGCAACCAACATGTTCATGGCCCAGAAAGGTAGCAAGGACATTGATAAAATAGTCCATGTGACAACAGTGGTTCAACCGTATGTAATGAAGGTACAAGAATACTTTTCGTGTGCAAAAAAAAAAAAAAATCTTTATTCAACCATTTATTCTCTTTCCCTCACTCTTCGGCACACATTCACAACAGTACCATGCAAGCGTGTGGAGCTGGCATTCTGATGTAGATCCAGGGCTTAGTTTGTGCCAGAAAAAGCTGGATCCAGGATCTCCAAAATATGATCCAGCACCTCATTTGGTGGAAGATGTTCATGCTTACCTGTAGCGTGCATATATTTCATAAAAAAATCATGTAAGTATAATAATGATATAGGCCTACAATAAAGGGCTTCCCTTGACTAAAGATATTTCTAGTCAACTAGTAGTCATTCATTTTAAGCATTATTGACTATTAATCGCATGTTTATTATTAAACCATATAAATCATAGCTTAATAAGTGCTCAAGAGAATGCAAAAAAAGCTTGTCACAGCCCATCGACAGAGATAATAATTATGAATGTGCCAGGGAAAACCAGCAGGGACACTGCAATAGCTTTTTAATCATTTATTGATAAACCAGTGCTTTCTTTGTTTTTGGCTTAAAGGAACACTCCACTTTTTTTGGAAATAGGCTCATTCTCCAACTCCCCCTGAGTTAATAAGTTGGGTTTTACCGTTTTGAAATCCATTCAGCCGTTCTCCTGTTCTGGCGATATCACTTTAAGCATAGCTTAGCATAGATCATTGAATCCTATTAGACCAATAGCATCGCGTTCAAAAATGCAAAGCTGCAAGTTTCTAGGCTGATAAGATTAGGAACTACACTCCCATTCCGGCGTAATAGTCAAGGAAGTTTGCTGCCGTAATATGGCCGAAGCAGGCGGAGTATTATCAGAAATGAGTTCCCAGCTAGTTTAGCATTTGCACATGTGCTGCGTGGTATTACTGCTCCTGCTTCAGCCTTATTACGGCAACAAACTTCCTTGACTATTACGCCGGAATGGGAGTGAGGTCCTGGCGGATCTCAAACAGGGGGAGAGATCCATCTCAGATTATTCGATCGAGTTTCGCACCCTGGCGGCGGAGTGTCAGTGGAACGAGGAGGCGCAGTGGGATATGTTCCTGCATGGGCTGGCTGATCGTGTCCAGAATTAAATCTACGCCCTGGATCTACCCGCCACCCTCAACGGGCTCATCGACCTGGCTATGCGGGTAGACTCTCGACTCTCCCGAGCCGAACGGTGGAGGTTACCCGTTCGGGCTTCCTCCTGGGGAGGGATCTACACCTCGAGCCAGCGGCGGAGACGCGGTCAGCCCCGTCTACGATCCCGAGCCCATGCAGGTTGAGCGAGCTTGGGCGAGCTCGACTCGGCTTTCTCGGGAGGAGAAGGAGAGGCGGAGATCCCAGGGCCTGTGTTTATACTGTGGAGCGGCCAGGCACTTTGCATACAACTGCCCGGTAAAAGGGCCAGCCCGGCAGTAAGTTTCAGGCTACTGTCGGGTGGTATCTCCGCCACGAAGACCTCATCCAGATCGACCTCCACGCTCCTCCCGGTAAGACTAAGATGGTCAGACCACTCTCACGACTGTTCCGCACTCCTGGACTCTGGCGCCGAAGGTAACTTTATGGACTATTCATTTGCACTCAAGATCCAAGCTCCACTGTTACCCCTCACCCACACCATTGCAGTTCATGCGCTCAATGGCCAAACCCTGCCCACCATTGCTTTCACCACCGAACCCATCACCCTCACTGTGTCTGGGAACCACAGTGAGATCATCTCCTTTTACATCCTGGATTCCCCCCTTGCACCCATTGTCCTTGGACACCCCTGGTTCACCAAACATAACCCCAAAATTGACTGGCAGCTGAAGTCGGTATCGGAGTGGAGCAATAAGTGTTATGAGTCTTGTCTTGTGTCTGCTTGTCCTTCTGTTTCTGTTTCTGTGTTTCGGGAGAAGGCAGTGGATTTGTGTAACGTGCCCACGGAGTATCTAGACCTAAAGGAAGTGTTCAGTAAGTCTCGGGCTGCTTCTCTTCCTCCGCATCGTCCCTGTGACTGTGCTATAGAGTTACTGCCAGGTATGTCTCCGCCTAAGGGCAAATTATATTCACTCTCAATTCCTGAGAGGGAGGCTATGGAGAAATACATTTCTGATTCTCTAGCAGCAGGGTTCATTCGACCCTCCTCTTCTCCAGCGGGGGCGGGATTCTTTTTTGTGGGGAAGAAGGACGGTTCTCTGCGACCTTGTATTGACTACCGGGGGCTGAATAATATTACGGTAAAGAATACTTATCCTTTGCTGTTAATATCTTCAGCCTTCGAGAGGTTGCAGGGAGCGTCAGTCTTCACAAAGTTAGATTTAAGGAACGCTTATCATTTGGTTCGCATCAGGAGGGGAGATGAATGGAAGACTGCCTTTAACACCCCCAGGGGGCACTTTGAATATTTGGTCATGCCCTTCGGGTTGTCCAACTCCCCAGGGGTCTTCCAGGCACACGTCAACGACGTGCTGCAAGATAAAACCTAAGGGTCAACTTAAGGAACTTTAAGGCTGTCATTAAGTATTTCCCTTAATTATCTAAGTGTTCACTTAAGTGTTGTTACAAAGTCCTTAGTAACCATTTCACCTTAATAAATTTAAGGGAGCAAAACAGTTCCCTTAAATCCTCTCTAACTCAGGATCTGCAGGATTTTTATGCTCAAATGTACATTTTTTAAGCTCAAAGACTTGCAAAAATAAAATTAATACCATATGAGCACAGAAGGGCAATGTCTATAGTAACATATTAAACTGTAAAATGACTATAAGAAGTTTGACTTTGGATGAGTTGTATCAATTATTATATTAATTTAAATAACTATTATAAATCATTATATAAATTAAATAACAATATAAATATGTTTTACTGTCTTATGGGATTACGGTCCGAGGTCATTCAGTGGGGACATTGTTCCAATGTGGCTTGCCATCCAGGAGTCAATCGCACCACACATTTGGTTAAGCAACGATTTTGGTGGCCACTCATGGCTCGCAACGTTCGCAGTTTTGTTTTGGCTTGCTCAGTTTGTGCCACTGGTAAGACTTCTAATAGACCCCCGGATGGGCTCCTTCAACCATTGCCGATCCCTTTGAGACCCTGGTCCCATATCGCTCTAGATTTTGTGACCGCCCTCCCACCCTCCCAGGGTAACACGGTAGTTTTGAGCGTGGTGGACCGGTTCTCGAAGGCGGTCTATTTTATTCCCTTGCCCAAATTACCCTCAGCCAAGGAGACAGCGTTAACAGTCGTTGACCACGTCTTTCGGTTACATGGCCTCCTGACGGACGTGGTCTCCGACAGAGGACCCCAATTTGTGTCCAAATTTTGGCGAAAGCTTTTAAGTTACTGGGTGCGACTGTTAGTCTGTCCTCTGGGTTTCATCCTCAGAGCAATAGTCAAACTGAGAGAGCCAACCAAGATTTGGAGAGAGTGTTGCGATGTATGGTTTCTAGAAATCCTTCCTCTTGGAGCCAACAACTTTCAATGGTGGAGTACGCCCACAATTCGTTACCAGTATCATCCACGGGCCTATCCCCATTTGAATGTAGTATAGGTTACCAGCCACCAATTTTTCCCAGTCTGGAATCGCGGTCCCCTCCGTTCACGCATTTGTCCAGAGGTGCCATCGCACTTGTGGGAGCGCGCACCAAGGCCAAAGCCGATCACCACCGGTCTAGGCCTCCCGTATACGTCGTTGGTTCCAAAGTGTGGCTTTCTACTAAAGACATTCCTCTCCGATCCGTGTCTAATAAACTTGCTCCTAAATTCATTGGCCCGTTTTCTGTCACCAAGATCATTAGTCCGGTGGCAGTCCGCCTTAATCTACCTCCAGTGTACAGGAGAATTCATCCCGTTTTCCATGTGTCCAAAATCAAACCCGTGTTTTTTGCACGCATTAATCCGCCAGTCCCGGTTCCCCCACCGCCGCGACTCGTAGACGGGGAGACCACCTATTCGGTCAATCGTATTCTGGACTCTAGGCGGAGGGGACGCGGATTCCAGTACTTGGTGGACTGGGAAGGTTATGGTCCGGAGGAGAGAAGTTGGGTGCCTGCCAGAGACATCCTGGATCACACTCCACTGCATTCTTCATGTCATGTGTTTTGTGTGTATGTGTGTGTTACGTGTCTGTCATGCCACTCTCATCAGCGCGCTGGCTGATCTCATTATCAGTATATATATATATATATATATATATATATATATATATATCAGTATATATTCTCACTGCAATCTCTCCCGTTTGTCAGATCATTGTTTGATGTCAGTGAGTCAGTCTCTTCAGTCTATGTCGTCGTTGTGGATGTTGATTGTGGTCTCGTTCTGGTTCGTGTCTTCGTTGTCTTCTCATCCCCGGATTACCCTGCACTGGATTACTACTCACCACTTCTCATCACGCTGACCATCTCGTCCCTGCACCACCCATCCGAGAGACATTATCTGGTTTCATTTCATTGTCCATTCATCCTTTCAATAAACCTGGTTTTACTCTGCATTTGCTTCCTCATCTCTTTGCACCCGTTTCAGTATACACAGAGTTTTGAAGTTTTGCGCTCTAGTTCACAGAGACCGAGATGCCAGAAAGCACATCCTGTTTGCTTTCATTATTTTACAAAAGCACAATGTCACGTTGTTATTGTAAGTGCACACAAATAAACTTAGAGCCTTTACAGATTCGAAAGATGTATTGCTTTTATCTGTATGACCAAAAATTAGTGGTGGGCCGTTATCGGCATTAACGTGCTGCGTTAACATGAGACTCTTATCAGGCGATAGAAAAAATATTGCCGTTAATCTATTCTCAAAGTTGGGTTGGGAGCTGGGTCTATAGGCTACTACGCAAGCTATGATGACTTTCACCTTGATATTTTAGCGCGGATGTATACCTAGCCGAATTGCACTGTAGGGGGCGAGAACGAATCTTCGAACCTGTGTGTATGCCTACTGTGAAATTACCACATCAAACGAGACGTGCTAACATGGATGCAGCTATGAAGCCGCCGGGTTTGCTTCAGGTGCGTTGCTAGACCCTTTTTATTGGGGCACGTGCCCCAGTGAAAATCTCAAATTTGAGTTATAATTTACTTTGATAATCCCGAAATAAAGACATTAAACTATATGCAACAACTGAATTGACGCTTCTAAAAGCAACGCAGTTTAACTATGCACGCAGATATCCATGCCCGTGCACGTCTGTGTACTTAACTGCAACGTGCACATCGCGCAGCCTTTTGCGCAGAAGTACATGCAGTGTAGGAATAGTTGGTTACACAAGTTTGTATAGTTAATTGTGTTGTAAATGCAATTGTCAAGCAGTTTGTGATGCATTTTGGAAACAGGAGATGAGCCCCTGGTCTAATGCGCCACCTGGCTTGAGAAACCCGTTCTCAAAGACTTACTTTTAGTCATTATTTGGGTAACACACATATTCTGATTGCTGTGTCAGTAGCATTTCTGTCTATGCAGGGTTTAGAAAGCTCTCAGATTTCATCAAAACATCTTAATTTGTGAGGGTGAGTAATTAATGACAGAATTTTCATTTTTGGGTGGACTAACCATTTAAAACTTAGCCATGATCCAACCAAATTAGTGGGTTTGCTCTTAAATCCATCAAGCACTTAATGAATGTTTTTTTTTTTTAGAAGAGTTGTTTATTTTGATTCACACAAGTGAATTAATTACAAAAAATATATAGCTGATGTTGTTAGCCTTGTTGTCAGTAATTCACATGTGTGAATTATAGTATTTAAATTCTATGTACATTTGCAAAGAATTCTGCAGTATGCTTAATGACCACCCTTCGTAATGGAAAAAAAGATGACAGTTCTTTACATTTTGGCTATAACTTTTCTTTGTGTGTTTCACTGAAGCAAAAATGTCATACAGGTTTGAAACAAGATGAAGGTGACAGTCTTTTTTAAGTGCACTTGTTCTATCCAGAAAATGAGAACCACACTTGGCCTCAACCATTTCAAAGATGCTTTAAAGGAGCAGCATTATTCATATTTCATGATATGATATGACCCCTGTGACTTGTGCTGCAATAATGAGGGGAGATCTCAGCATGTTCTGACCTCCCATCAGCTGGCTGATTATCTGACACAGCTGTGTAACCCAATATTTTAAAATAAAAAGATGTATCATATCTTTCCTTCAAGTATCATAGGACCTCTTGTCATGCTGACAGGATTTTTAATCTAGAGCAATCTTATTTGAATCTTAATGAAGGTTTCAAATAATTAAACTATTTTGATCTTGTCTATCACGTCTGGAGTGAGTTTGTATTGCTCCTCCATTTGTAATTACACACAGATAGCCTTTAATATTTATGAAAACCAAGGGTGTGTGAAAATAGCAAGGCCCTGTTTCCATAGTAACTACAGCAGAGAGTTCACCAATTCATGCAGTTTAGCCCAGAGGACCAGCCATTTATCTTAAAGTGTTTATTTTTCTTGTTTTAAATAGGCTGCCCGTGAAGCTCCCTGAATAAACAACACATGGGCAATTTTGACATGCTATCAACACTACACTCATCGAGACATTAATTCCAACCCTCCTTCTGCTGCCACACCGGGTTAATGAAGTTTTCCTGAGTCAGACAGGAAGCTACATCACATACGCACTACTCATTAGTGTTCAGTTCCATTGATTTCACAGAATTTGGGAGTGGATCAGGACAATTCTGCCTTTAGTGTCGACTTTCACCTCTAATGAATTATTAATGCATAAAGAACACTGATTTTATGTGAGATATCTAAACGCTGTGTCTGTCAGTGCCCATTTTACTGTCGTTGTGACAGATCAGTGAGCGTATAATCCTCAAACACCTCTGAGCTCTTTTCCTCTCTGTCCTGGAGTGGAGAATGATGGATGAAACTCATTCCACAGACACAAAGAACAAAGCATCAGTGCTTTTCCCCTGCAGCACAGTAAGGGTTCTTGAGTGGCCTTTGAAAACACAGTATTAAATTATAACACTCATAACACTCATACTCATATGTATTATTGAGCTTTTCTTTCTTTAAAGTTTGTATAAAGGCAATTCAGAGAATTGTTTATAAACACATTATAAATGTTAGAAATGTATGCTGAAAACAAAGACTGTGTGAACTATGTAGTACTGAATTGTGGAATTAGACCATTGAACAGTTTCTCACCGTTTTGGTGTTTAGGATTTTTTGGGCAGGCATGTATGGCTTAATATAACATAAATGATGTCTCTAACTTAAATATGTAGTAGAAGATTTATGAAAGCAGCGAAGACTTACATCGAAACGATGTGGATTTTTTTAAAATTAAGGTTCCCTTTAAGAGAACACAGCCCCAGTGTTTGAGAGCAGAGAATACTGCTTATTTTTTCCTTACAATTTGGCTAGGTAGTTAACACATTTTTTTCTGTGGTGGGACATACTGAGAACACATATTTAATATTGCATTACACTGACCATTAACTGAATGCTTTACTCTGCCAATTAAAACAACAACAACATTTGTCACCTTGGACCACAACACAGTCATACACCGGGTTTATTTGTAGCAATAGCCGACAACTGTATAAATGAAATTGACCGATTTTTCTTTTATGCCAAAAATCATTAGGAAATTAAATAAAGATCATGTTCCATGAAGATATTTTGTAGATATCCTATTGTTGTAACATGTAAGCATGGCTGAACGAAATTGCACAAAGCAGGAATATTCCAACACAGTCTTTTAATAAACCACGGTGAAAATACAGGGGAGCAAGAAGAAACACACATGGGAACATCTAATAGCAGACAAACCAAATGGGGAAAACACAAGACTTAAATACTAGGAAGCTAATTAGGGAGAACTGAAACAGGTGGAGTAATTAATCAAAAACCATGGGAACAGATGAGGAACAAAATCAACAGACAGGAACAACAGAACAAACATGTGACATTTCGCCCCCTCCCAGAAAGGCGCGTCCTCGCGCCGACAAAGAGTCCAACAAAGGAGGGAGGGAGGGTGGGGGTTCAGGAGGCGGGCGTGGGGCAGGCGAAGGGCAGGCAAAAGAAAAAGGGTCAGGTCCATAAAGCCAGGGTGGAGTAGAAGGCGGGAGGAGCCAGGAGCAGGAGGAGCCAGATGGTGGTCCAGAGCCCAGCCAGGACGAGGCCCCAGGGTGGAGTCGAAGGAGGGAGGAGCCATGGTGGAGAGATGGCAGACGACACCCTGGGGACGAGCGATGGAGACTCAGCTACTGGCAGAGGTGACCCAGGTGGAGCCGAGCAGATGGAGAGCCAGGGAGGATCCAGAGGGCCAAGGTGGAGCTGATGGCTCAAGCGACTGAGGTGGAGATGTGGATCCGGAAGACCGCAACGGAGCCGGAGCGACAGAGGACAAAGACGGAGCTGGAGGGAAGGAGGAGCCTGACAGAGCTGGAGGGACAGAGTGACGAGGCGAAGCCGGAGGAGTGGAGTCCCGAGGCGGCGGATGGTCGACGACTGACCAAGGCGGAGCCGGAGGGATGACGGGCCACGGTGGAGACGAGGGAGCCAGGAGCCAAGGCAGAGCCAAAGGGTCGGAGGACCGAGGTGGAGTCCAGGACTCGGAGGATGGAGGCAAAGACTGGGGATCGACACGCCTGGGCGGAGCTGTAGCCTGGAAGTCCCGAAATGGATCCACATTCCCTGATGGCGCAGCCTGAGGGTGAGCTGAGGGACAGACAGGCACCAGCAGAGACAGGGCTGAGGAACTGGCTGGTTTGAGTGGAGGCGGGAGAGGGAGGCTGGGTGGGAGCTTCGGAGACAAAGGAGAGCTGGACGGAACCAGCGGAGACTAAGGAGGGCTGGATAATATCTCCCCAAACCAGTCTATAAGATCCTCTTCAAATATGTCCAAAAGTTCTATAGAATAATGTCCATAGCTCAGCTGCAGCTCACCCTCAGTGTTAGGAGTGTGGGCGGGGCCTCCCTCTAAGCCCTCGATCTCAACAAGGACTCCCACGGTGTTGCACAGTGTAGCCGGCTCACACACTTGGTCAGTCACGTCGTCGAGCTCAATCTCCGGGGCGATATGGTCCTCTGTCGCTTTAATCACGGCGGGCTTTGGCTCTGCGGCTGCGGTGGGCTCTGGCTTGTGCTCCGTGCTGCAGGGTGATGAAAGCTGGCTGGGCTCTGGATCGGGAGTGGGGCTGGAGAGGTCTTCCTGAACAGGGTAGATGGAAAAATACAGTCCATTATTCTCCAGCACCCACTCCACGAAGGCAGCGAAATTCTCCCTAGGACCGTTCGCTGGTAGGTGTGGCCCCAATCACACCGAACACGTCTTTTAGTTCTAAAAATGCGAGGCGCACAGCACTGCCTTTTTTGGTGACTTTTAATAAAAGAGCAGTGTGCTGCATTTTTTTTATGTTGCTAAGCAACGACCAAAACAGCTTTCCTGTCAGTCAAATCAAAGGATTATAGCGCGAGCGCTCTAAAATCTTTTGTTTTTTGCTGTTAATTAAACTGTCATATTAGCAGAAACCCTAAAAAATACAGCTCCGGGTTACCCACGACAGACACCAAAGGTTTCTCCTCCATTTCTTGCAGTCTCCGGACTTTTTAAGCAACGGTAAACTTTAGTTTAAAAGAGGCCCGCCTCTCCATTCATTCGATTGGACAATGGAAAAGAACGCGAATGACGTTGGGCGTTTTTCCGCTCAGAGTTGCTTTTTTTTTCAACTTCAGGCGCTCAGAGCGCTCCTGCAAAAACGCGAGGCGCAGTAGGCGGCGAAAACGCGAGGCGCCCGGGGCACATAAGCAGCGCGCAGAACGCTCACTGCCAACAGAAAACCATTCAAAAGAGGCGCCTCCAACTGCAAAAACGCGTTCGGTGTGATCGCGGCCTTACACGGCTCGCTCAGGCTGGTGTAATAGAAAAAAAAGAAACAAATCAAAACAAAAGAAAGAAAAAACGCCTCCAAATATACTCAATATGAGGGTCTGCTATTCTGTAACGTAAGCGTGGCTGAACGAAATTGCACGAAGCAGGAATATTCCAACACAGTCTTTTAATAAACCACGGTGAAAATACAGGGGAGCAAGAAGAAACACGCATGAGAACATCTAATAGCAGACAAACCAAATGGGGAGAACACAAGACTTAAATACTAGGAAGCTAATTATGGAGAACTGAAACAGGTGGAGTAATTAATCATAAACCATGGGAACAGATGAGGAACTAAATCAACAGACAGGAACAACAGAACAAACATGTGACAATCGTAAATATATCAAAACTTAATTTTTGATTAGTAATGTGCATTGCTAAAAACGTCAGTTGGACAACTTTAAGGACGATTTTCTCAATATTTTAATTTTATTGCACCCTCATATTTCAGACACCATCCCCACTGTCAATCATGGTGGTGGGAACCTAATGTTTTGGGGTTTTGTTTTTTTTAGGACCAGGGAACCTAATCACAGTAAACGGCACCATGAAAAAGGAGCAATACATCAAAATTCTCAACAACAACATCAGGCAGTCTGCAGAGAAACTTGGCCTTAGGGCACCAGTGGACATTTCAGCACGACAATGACCCAAAACACACAGCAAAAGTGGTGAAGAAATGGTTAGCTGACAAAAACATTAACGTTTTGCAGTGGCCCAGCCAGAGTCCTGACTTAAATCCAATTGAGAATCTGTGGAGGGAGCTAAAGATCAGGGTGACGGCAAGGAGACCCTCCAACCTGAAAGAGTTGGAGCTCATCGCTAAAGATAAATGGGCAAAAATACCAGTGGACACATGCAAAAAGCTGGTCAGCAATTATAGGAAGCGTTTAATTGCTGTAATAGCCAATAAATGCTTTTCTATTGATTGAGAAGGGTATGAATAATTTTGCCACTTTTTGTTCAAATGTAAATAAAAGATGAGTAATATTTTTTTCCACAATGATGCCTCTTGTACATCATCTTATTATCTTTTGGGAGAAGCCTGTGTCATTTCAGGTCAAAAAAAACTTGCTGGTTGAATAAAAATAACTTTAAGTCAGAATTTGCCAGGGGTATGAATAATTTCGGGCTCGACTGTACATTTAAACAACTTTCATTTCTTCAAAAGTCCTGACTAACCCTCTCACAGACAATTTTTTGTGTTAAAAATTGACTCACTATTTAACAAACTGGAATCCAGGGTTTTCGCTCTAGAGGGCTGGTTAAACCAGATCATGAAGGACCAGTGTAGCTTCGCTATCCTTCACTGTTTGTTTGCACTGGGCAAACAGGCACTCTGTAACCGATAGCCCCACTCTCTTTAATATGAGCTACTCATAATGAATAGACTGCATCTTCTCCCTGTTATTGCAAAAGCATTAAATACATCAACTCATTCCACTCAAATATGCACAAGAAAACTGAGAGACTAAAACAGGAAAGTGATGCAGCAGAATCAATAAACTCCTATTTGACTAAACAGAATAGCTATTTCTTCTTTGACTTTGAAACACCGTTCATTCCCTGTTTTATGCCTAATAACATAAGCTATCATAATATAATAAAGCAAATAAACTAAATCAAACATCAAAATAAATCCTTGCTATTCCCAGTACACATTCAAAAAATATTTCATTGCATACAGCTCTGCATTCAAAGAAGGATGAAGGTTTATTCACTATGCACAAAGACAGCAGGTGTCATTATAATTCCAGGAGCTGCAGGCAGGATACAGCTGTCTTGTTGAATGAGGATGCTGAAACACAGTTGGCATTTATGTGTACTGTGTAATTGTAATCATTTGTTGTGTTCGTTTTAGTAATAAGTAAGGTTATTCTTGAACATATGATATTAATGATACATAATTCATCATACACAATAATTATATTCATCACACATAATTCAGATACTGAAATTCTACTTACAGCAGCTCCTGTCTACAGTGGTACTTGAATATAGCTGTTCTGTAGTGAGTCAC